>NC_091950.1:417478394-417778394 GCF_031021105.1 Erythrolamprus reginae | reverse complement strand
ACGCCTCTTCTCCTGCTTAGAACGGAGACAGGAGTCACGTGGGGCTAAGGCTGCGAGCTAAGCCCATGTGTGTCTACTGTCTCCGTCGGCAGCATGGAGCAACAAGCTTTTTAAGTACCACGAGCTGTGAGTTAAAAATCTCTTTCATGTTATATTTGCCTAAAGATAAATATTTTCCTCCCAGCCCAAACACAATAGGGAAACATTAACCAAACAATTCAGAAGGCCCGGAACAAGGAAAAGAACCGTTGTACCTACCTGAACGGTCTTCTCGATGCCCTGGAAGGAGAGTCCAGCATGGGTTTAGCTCAAGTCTTATTGGTAGGACTGAGTTTCAAATTAACATAAATAAATAATAATTAGGTACCGCCCCCTTGCTGCCCCAAATACCCAGTTTTAAAAAACGAAAAGATGTAAAGGTAATGAACTTTATTAACAACCATAATAACATAAGAAAACAGTACCATCAAACCAAAACTCCCATGGTTCTTCGGGAGGGTATGGACTCTCCTTCCAGGGCATCGAGAAGACCGTTCAGGTAGGTACAACGGTTCTTCTCCCATGCCTCCTGGAAGGAGAGTCCAGCATGGGATATACCCAAGGTCCAAGGTTCAGGGAGGGAGATTGTGAACCATGGGTGGTACCTCCCCGCACACCTTCTGGAGTACCCGTCTGCCAAAAGCAGCTTCAGCTGAAGCGAAGGTGTCCAATTTGTAATGGCGAATAAAAGTTGTGGGTGAACTCCAGGCCGCGGCTCTGCAGATATCTTCAAGGGGAGCTTGTGACGCCCAAGCTGCCGAAGAAGCCGCACTCCTTGTCGAATGAGCCTGTATACCACTCGGTGGAGTCCTTGCGCTCGCCTTGTATGCCTCAACTATACATAGTCTCACCCACTGGCTGATAGTATTAGAAGATACCTTGAGGCCCAGTTTGCTAGCACTAAACGAAACAAACAAAGCCTCAGTCTTGCGTGAACTGCCGGTACGCCTGATGTAAAGCTTCAGTGCTCTGCGTACATCTATCTTGTGCCATTTAAGCTCTAAAGGGTGAGTACCATGAGCACAAAAATCCGGTAACACCAGCTCTAGAGCCCTGTGAAAGTGAGTGTTAATCTTTGGAAGAAAGGTGGGGTCCAGACGTAAACAAACTCTGTCTGGATAGAACTGACACAAGTCTGATCTGACTGACAGGGCGGACAGTTCGGAAACCCGCCTTGCCGAGGTGACTGCCACCAAAAAGGCCGTCTTAAAGGAAAGGTAACGCAATGGAACAGTTCTCAACGGTTCAAACGGTGGTCCCGTGAGGGCCTGAAGGACCAAGGTCAAGTCCCATGTGGGAAAACGACGAACAGGAGGGGGATGCGTGTTGGTAGCCCCTCTGAGAAAATCCTTAATCCAAGGGTGACTAGTTAAAGGTCCCCCATCGTCCCGCTTTATAATGGTGGCAAGCGCTGCGACCTGACGTTTTAGCGTGTTTGGCGCCAAACCTTTCTCCAAACCCTTCTGCAAGAATTCCAGGACAGAGATGACTGAGGAATCCTGTGGTCGAAGGTTCCTGTCATTGCAGAAGGAATGAAAGGCTGCCCATGTTGCCTGATAAATTCGGACTGTGGAAGGGCGTCGAGCCGCTTGAATAGTCGCGATAACATTCTCGGGAAGGAGACAGCTCCTCAACCTGTCCCCTTCAAATGCCATGCGGTTAAGTGAAACCATTGAGGTTCCGGGTGGTACACGAACCCCTGGCTGAGGCATATCCGGTCGTCCGGTATCCTCCACGGTGGAGAAATGGACAGTTCTCTGAGGTCCGCAAACCACGGTCTCCGAGGCCAATGAGGCGCTAGCAAGATCACCTCCGCCTCCTCCGACAGGATCTTCCTTACCACTGATGGAATGAGTGGAATCGGGGGGAAGGCGTACAGTAGGACCTTTGGCCACTGAAGATGTAGTGCATTGACTCCTTCGGCTCCCGGAGTTGGAAACCGGGAGTAGAACCTCCGGAGTTGGGTATTCTGGGGGGTAGCGAAGAGATCCACCACCGGTTCCCCGAACCGACGCGAGACTTCCTGAAACAGGTCCGGATCGAGCCGCCACTCCGCCGGGTCCAGTTCCTGGCGACTGAGCCAATCCGCCTGCTTGTTGTCCTCCCCCGCGATGTGCTCTGCATGGAGGGAGGAAAGATGAGTCTCCGCCCAGTTGAAGAGGAGGACCGTCTCTTCCATCAACCTGAGAGAGCGCGTTCCACCCTGGTGATTTAAATGCGCCCTGGTCGCTACGTTGTCCGTGCGTACAAGGACGTGGTGACCCTCCAGTAAGGTGGCGAAGGCCAGCAAGGCCAAGCGGACAGCTCTCAACTCCAAGAAATTGATGTTTATTGGACATAGCTCCTGGGGGCTCCAGAAGCCCTGAGCCACCTGAGACTGGATGTGAGCCCCCCACCCCAACAGACTGGCGTCTGTGGTGAGGATCGTGTGATGGCATGGTCCGAAGGAAGTGCCCTGCCGCAGTGCTGCAGATCTCCACCAGCGGAGAGAGAGTTGCAACTCGCGGCCCACGACGGTTAGACGGTGTGTATGGCTCAATCTGCGACGCTGAAACGGGAGCAAGGTCCACTGGAGCAGTCGATAATGGTAACGGGCCCAAGGAACAATGTCCACGCAGGAAACTAGGGTCCCGAGTACCTTTGACAGGAAAGACAACGGCACCGTTCGTTTCTGTTGAAGGCCGTCTATGAGGGAACAGATGCGGTGCTGTCTCTCCGGGGATAGATACACTCTTTGAGAGATCGTATCTATCACCGCACCCAGATGAATGAGTCTGGTGGCAGGAGCCAAATGGCTTTTTGGCATGTTGATGGTAAAGCCATGACGTTGTAGACAAGACATCGTGGTTTGCAAGTCCTTGTGCGCCCTCTGGCGGGTTGGAGACAGAAGTAAGATGTCGTCCAAATATGCGAGAATCCGGATAGGTCGGGACCGCAGATCGGCCAGCAGTGCATCCAGTACCTTCGTAAAAGTACGTGGGGCCGATGACAGGCCAAAGGGCATGGCCCTGTACTGGTAATGGACGTTGTGTAGACAGAATCGAAGAAATTGTCGATGGCACGGGTGTATGGGGATGTGCAGGTAGGCCTCCTTTAAATCCACTGACGTAAGAAGGTCCCCTGCTCGAACAGAGGCCAGGATGGAGCGGAGGGAGGCCATCTTGAACCGTCGGTACAGAATATACTGGTTGAGACGTTTGAGGTTCAAGATGAGCCTGCAACCCCCGGAGGCCTTGGGTACAAGGAACACCCTTGAATAGAATCCTGTACCCTTGGAATTGTCCTGAACAGGCTCGATCGCCTGGATCTGTAAAAGGTGGAGAATTTCCCGATCTAACAGAGACCTCCTTTCGAAGTCTCTGGGGACCGGACAGGCGGTAAAATGGTGTGGAGGGTCGTGTAGAAACTCGATCTTTAGCCCTTGCGAGATAGTGGCTAAAACCCAAGGGTCTGAGGTAGTAGCTCGCCATCTCTCGCTGAACTTTTCTAGCCTGCCCCCCAAAGGAATGCCGTCCAGACAGTCACTTTCCACGTCTGGCGTTCCGTTGCTGGTATCCACGGTATGGTCGTCTGGTCTGGGAGAAACCTCTGCCTCGTTCCTGGGAATACTGTCGGTCATTCCTGTAGGATGTGGAAAAGGCACCCTGTGAGTAAGGTCTGGCCTGCTGAGAAGGGGCGGACCACGAGTCCCACCGAAAGGACTGCCTACGGGAGTACGGACCAGCCCTTCGGTCCTGGCGACGGAAAGATCTTGGGAGGACCTTCCTTTTATCCTTATCCTCCACCAGGACAGGATCTAGGGCCTCCCCGAACAATTTTGTACCCTCAAAGGGAGCCGAGGACAGAGTCCACTTGGACTTGGCATCCACCTGCCAGTTCCTAAGCCAAAGCAGGCGCCTTGACGAAATGGTGGAAGCCATAGCCCTGGAGGCAAATTTCGCGGCATGCAGGGTGGCATCCGTGGAAAATTCCGCAGTCGCGAGGAGTTTATTCAAGTCCTGCCGCAACCGAGTCTCCTCAGGAGCCAGTCTCGCCTGAACCTCCTGAATCCACATAATGGAGGCCCGACTGAAGAAGGAGGCAGTGGAAGCTGCTCGAAGAGCCCAAGCGGCCATCTGGTGGGTCTTTTTGAGAAGAGTCTCCGCCCTCCTTTCATCCGGTTTCAAATTGTCCGCCGTCTCCGAAGGCACAACCGTGCGGGAAACCAAAGTGGCCACCGGCTTGTCCACAGGGGGAAATTGGAGTAGCGTCTCCATGCTGTCATCAAAGGTATAAAACCTGCGTTCCAGGTTAGAAGGCCCTTGTGCCGCAGCCGGATGTTGCCACGGGCGCTTGACATTCTCGAGGAAAATCTCCAGTGCAGGAACCTTGTCCGATTCCTGGGCGGGTTCCTTGCATAAAGCAGCCGAGGTGCGTAGCCCGTCTGATGGCTCCACTAGTGGCGTCGCTCCTGGCACATCTAAGGCTTGCTTTGCCTTGCGCAATAAAACCCTATACAAGGAGGGTTTAAAAAGGCCCGCCACCGCTGGCTGCTCTGGAACAGTGAATTCATCATCCGACAGGCCATCTCCGTGGTCACTGTCTTCCTCAAAGTCAGTGTGGTCAAGTGACATAGAACCCAGCCCAGTAGGGGGCGGTGGTGCTGACCAGATGTCCCTGGGCTGGATAGGCTGAGATGGAAAGGCATTGGCTCGTTGTGTTGCCGCAGCTATGCCCTGCGTATATGCATTGGCCACAATGTCCTGTATAGTAGGGGCAAAGGCCTGCCAAGCATCTGCATTGTCTCTAAGCCCCGCTGCCGTGGGGGTGAAAGTAGATGAAGGCACATAAGATGGTATCTGTAACTCCCCCTGAGGCAGTGCCTGGCTATGAGAGGATGAAGGCCTCTCAGGCCTTGCTGCAGTTGATGGCAATGGAGGAATGGCTTGCCTGTCAGGGGACCAGTCCCTCTCAGATGCGGTGCCCTGGAGACCCATGGAAACAGCTGGAGGAAGAGGCTGGAAAGGGCCTATGGACAGTCCACCTACAATGGGGGGGGACAAGGCCGCCTCCAAACGTTGCTCCAGGGCCTTAATCTTCCTCTCAGCCTCACGAAGAGAGGAACCAGACTGGGAGGATTTACTTTTAGGCTTGCTTGGAGCCTTGTCCTTCCCTTTGGCAGGTGTCTGGACTGCCTGGGCCTGCTCCTCCCTGATGACCACTTGATCAGCCATATTATTCAATTATATCGGGGCAGCGTACTCACAAATCCACAAATGAACTCTCACACAGCCGCAGGTGTTTAAGCAAAGTTCTCACTCGCAAGTGAGACATGCAGGCAAACTGACAGCTAAGCCGTTTTTCAATTGGCTGTCAGCGCCCCACGTGACCCCCTCGGCTGTCACTAGGCAGAACTGTAGGCCTCCGAAGTTGGCCAGCTGCCCGGTTTGCGCCTTTTTGAAACGGCGATAGAAGCCGTTCGCGCCTCAGCTTTATTGAAACAACATGGCGGGCGCGATGAATCGCCTCATGAGAGCGAGCGCCCGCCATTGGAAAGGCTGAGATTGAAGCCGCCAGCCGCTTCCCTGCCAGACGCCTCGGCTGCCACTAAAAAACGCCATCTTCGGCTTGCCGTTTGCAAGCGGCAATCAGCTGTTTGGCGGCTTGCGGCGGCTGCGGTAATAGCGATCATTTCCTCGCCGCCCCCGACGATGGGAAGGGACGGACCCCTCCCATCTGGGGTGAATTGGGCTAAGTCTGACCGCTGGGGTCAAGAATAAGTGCCCAGTTGCTCCTCGCTGGGCAGTACCCACGGAGAGAAGAGGCCCCAAAAGGAGAAAAGGTGGGGGTGGTGCCCGCGGAGGGCAGAGACCCCTAGTTGAACCGCAAACCTGTAAAAACGACAAAGGGAAAAAAATTACAAAGTTCAACACATTATTTATTAATATTTAAACATACTCAACCTAGAGGGAGAAATAAAACTCATGTCCTTAACCTCGACTGAGTTTTTTAAAACTGGGTATTTGGGGCAGCAAGGGGGCGGTACCTAATTATTATTTATTTATGTTAATTTGAAACTCAGTCCTACCAATAAGACTTGAGCTAAACCCATGCTGGACTCTCCTTCCAGGAGGCATGGGAGAAAACGTCTCGGCTCCTATGCAACCTTGGAATCAATGGGTAGACTTGGGCCATGCAATCAATCAAACTGCAGATCGTGCAGAATGCAGCTGCGAGAGCAATCATGGGCTTTCCCAAATATGCCCATGTTTCTCCAACACTCTGCAGTCTGCATTGGTTGCCGATCAGTTTCCGGTCACAATTCAAAGTGTTGGTTATGACCCATAAAGCCCTTCATGGCACCGGGCCAGAATATCTCAGGGACTGCCTTCTGCCGCACGAAACCCAGCGACCAGTTAGGTCCCACAGAGTGGGCCTTCTCCGGGTCCCATCAACTAAACAATGTCGCTTGGCGGGGCCCAGAAGAAGAGCCTTCTCTGTGGCGGCCCCGACCCTCTGGAACCAACTCCCCCCAGAGATTAGAATTGTCCCCACCCTCCTTGCCTTTCGTAAGCTGCTTAAAACCCACCTCTGCCGCCAGGCATGGAGGAACTAAGATACACTTTCCCCCTAGGCCTTCACAATTTTATGTATGGTATGTTTGTATGTATGATTGGTTTTTATATAATGGGTTTTTTAACTGCTTTTTAGTATTGGATTTTGTTGTACTGTTTTACTGCTGTTGTTAGCTGCCCCGAGTCTGTGGAGAGGAGCGGCATACAAATCCAATAAATAATAATAATAATAATAATAATAATAATAATAATAATAATAATAATAAATAATAATGTGGAACTGAAGAGAATTTAGTGTTGGAATGACAGTTACGAATCCAACATGGCTTTGGTAGTAAATCAAACCTGGTGTGAGAGCCCTGGAGTGAAATGTGATTTATTTCTCAGATGCTGTTTGGTTCACTGACAACAAATTCCAACACTCTCCTTCCAGAACGTGAGCTCCCATCCGTCTGCTCCAGCCATGGGCAGAGAGTAAACTCAAGAGAATGGAAGAGAGAGAGTTAACCGAGAACCTGGAGGTGGAAGGGATTGACAGTATGAATGCAAAACCTTAGATATACTGTACATTATTTGAATTGCCAGGAGTGCGTGTGTAAATTTTGCGTTTCTTCAGACAGGTAGCGTAGCTGCAGCAGTGTTTCGAAATGGCGTCTGTAAGTGATGTACGCTACAAGTAGCGTGTTGTCATTGAATTTCTCACTGCGGAGAAAGAAACTGTTGGGAACATTCACAAATGTTTGTGTACAGAAAGAAACTGTTGGGAACATTCACAAATGTTTGTGTACAGAAAGAAACTGTTGGGAACATTCACAAATGTTTGTGTACAGAAAGAAACTGTTGGGAACATTCACAAATGTTTGTGTACAGAAAGAAACTGTTGGGAACATTCACAAATGTTTGTGTACAGTTGATGGAGAATCTGTAGTCGGCAGAAGTATGGTTAGTTGTGGAAGACATTTTGAGGATGACAAAGAGCTGATATCGCCCAGTGCAGAAATGGCTTCGTGACCAGAACAAAGAGTGGTACCGACAGGGCATACACACCCTTGTGTCTTGTTGGAGGAAGGCCATAGAACGGGACGGAGAGTATGTGGAAAAATAAGCAGAGTAGAAGAAACATCATTATTTTTTGTGTTCAATAAATAATTGTTGAAGAAAAAAAATGTGGTGCATTACTTTCTGGTTGACCCTCATCATTCTATCAGCTAGACGCAGGGGTCTCCAGCCTTGGCAACTTTAAGACTTGTGCACTTGTGAGCTGCCTGAGGAACTCTGGGAGTTGAAGTCCACAAGTCTTGAAGTTGCCAAGGCTGGAGACCCCTGAGCTATATTACTGAGCTAACAACAGGAGTTTAATCTTATCAATGAACCACAGCTAACAATCCAGTGGTCTGTAGAGATTTTCAGTCATGTAGCTCATGGTTGTCCCAAAGGTGCTTTTTTCTTCTTGTTTTTCTTCGAAGATGTTTCGCTTCTCACCCAAGAGGCTTCTTCAGCTCTGACTGGATGGTGGATGACTTGAGATCATCTCTACAGACTTTTAGCTGGGCAATTTGAGAGGAACGCCTTTCAAATAGTGCGAGAGTAGGAATGGATTTCCGGAAGGAAAAAATTGCAGACTAGAGGAAACATTTGCACCACTCAGCTGATCCTGAGGACACAGATAAACCTCCCCAAATGGCCTCAACGACTCTCTAAAAGGGTGTAAATGACCAGCTATCTGCATGGAATATCAATCCTTCCCATTCCTCCATCCAGTTGGAGCTGAAGCTTCGTGGAGGAGAAGCAAAATATCTTCAAAGAAAATCAGAGAGTCCAGTTGCCTCCTGAAAAAAAGCACCTTTTGGGATAACCACCAATCTTGCAATCTCTCTTGCAATCTCTCTTGCAAGTGAGATTGTAAACTAACAACAGGGGCCCAATTCCAGTTTTACTGCCCCAAATTCGGCAGATTTGCTGTGACCGAAAGAGAGAAAATATAGGCAGTCCTTGGCTTGCAACCTCTATGGAGCCCAAAATTTCTGATGCTAAGCAAGACGTTTGTTCAGTGAATTTTGTCTCATTTTACCACCTTTCTTGCCACAGTTATTAAGCGAATCACTGCAGCCTTTAAGTCAGAGAATCTGATTTCCCCCATGGACTTTGTTTGCCGGAAGGTTGCAAAAAAGGGGGGGCATGTGACCCCTGGGGACATGGCAACCGTCGTAAATGTGATTTTGATCACGCGACTATAGGGATGCTATGACAGTCATAAAAATGGTCATAAGTCACTGAGTGCCATTATAACTTGGAACAGGGTCACTAAATGAATGGTTGTAAGTCGAAGATTGCCTGCATTCAAAACCAGAACCCAGTCCAACTGGCTAGGACCCTAGATAAAGGTAAAGGTTCCCCTCGCACATATGTGCTAGTCCCGTGATGGCAAACCTATGGCACACATGCCACAGGTGGCACGTGGAGCCATATCGGAGAGCACGCGAGGCATTGCCCTACATCAACACTAGCATGCGTGCGCCAGCCAGCTGATTTCCGGCCTTGGGGAAGGCAGGCCGTCTTTCGCAATCCTGAGGCTTCAGGGAAGCCTCCTGAAGCCTCCAAAGTGCGAAAAACAGCCCAATGGGCAAACTGGAAGTCCGTTTGTGCTGCCCACAGGCTTCAGTGAGGCCTGTGCGCATGCATGGGGGGGGGGAGAGTTTTGTAAATGGAGGGCATGGGTGTGGGTGTGTACACACGTCCTTTTGGCATGCAAGTGAAGGAAAAATCCATTGTGTATAAAATAATTTAAGTTTTATTTTAAGAATATCAGTATTTGCTGTCTGTAGTTTCTGTCTTTAACAAGATTAGGATTTCCTGTTTTTCCTTATCTTGTGACTGTCATTTTGGGATCTGTGTTTAACAAGATAAATGTTTGCTGTTTACCCAATAAACCATATAAGGCACTATTCATCTCCAGGAGAAAGAAACAGGATGTAGACCTTATTTAGGCAAGGAATTTTGTGTGCCCCTGTGATAAGTTGAGGAATTCTATGTACCTTTGTGATTTGTAAAACCTATATAACCTGCTCTTTAGCTTCTGTACAAGTGTCTCTTCCCTTGTGAAGAGTACCCGCTTTGCAAACCGTTTTTGGTATACCCAGAGAGAATAAACATTTCTGTTCTCTTTGTCCAAACATCTTATGTGAACTTTTTTATAAACTTTCAGCGCACACAAGCTAAAAAAAGGTTCGCCATCACTGTACTAATCATTCCCCATTCTAGGGGGCGGTGCTCATCTCAGTTTCTAAGCCAGTGATGGTGAACCATTTTTTGCTCGGCTGCTGAAAGAGTGTGTGCGTGTGCTATTGTGCAGGCGCGAGTCCCCACATCCATAATTCAATGCCTGGGGAGGGTGGAAACAGCTTCCCCCACCCCCAGAGGCTGGAAATGGCCTGTTTCCTAACTTCTGGTGGACCCAGTAGGCTTGTTATTTCGCCCCCACCCCAGGCTCCAAAGGCTTCCCTGGAGCCAGGGGGTGGAGCCCCATCCCCCCAGAGGTTCTCTGGGAGCCAAAAACATCCTCCCAGAGCCTCTGTGTGAGCCAAAATTCAGCTGGCCAGCACACACATGCACGCTGGAGCTGAGCTAGGGCAATAGCTCACGTGCCACCTGTAGCACCCGTGCCATAGGTTCGCCATCACTATATTAAGCCGAAGAGCTAGAGCTGTCCGAAGGCGTCTCCATGGTCACGTGGCCGGCATGACTCAATGCCAAAAGTGCACTGACCGCTGTTACCTTCCCACCAAGTTGATCCCTGCTTTTCTACTTGCATTTTTTACGTGCTTTTGAAGCTGGGACAAGTAATGGGAGTTAGAAACATAGAAGATTGATGGCAGAAAAAGACCTCATGGTCCATCTAGTCTGCCCTTATACTATTTTCCTGTATTTGATCTTAGGATGGATATATGTTTATCCCAGGCATGTTTAAATTCAGTGACTGTGGATTGACCAACCAGGTCTGCTGGAAGTTTGTTCCAAGGATCTACTACTCTTTCAGTAAAATAATATTTTCTCACGTTGCTTTTGATCTTTCCCCCAACTAACTTCAGATTGTGTCCCCTTGTTCTTGTGTTCACTTTCCTATTAAAAACACTTCCCTCCTGAACCTTATTTAACCCTTTGACATATTTAAATGTTTCCATCATGTTCGCTCCATGACGCAAAACTAGGGATTCACATCGCCAAACTGCCGACTTTTCCGATTGAGAAGTTCAGCATCTTAAAGCCTAACTGAGCCACCGCATCCCCTTGGCTAGGACCTTACTGTGCATTGAAGAATCCAACAGGGATTTGGGAGGACAAAAGAAGGCCGGCATTGACAGACAAGAGATGCTCAGGGAGGGCATGTTTTCCAAGAGCCGAGGGTCCCACAAGAAAGGCACAGCAGGCAGGTGACAGACAAAAGGGGGAGGGGGCTGGGACAGGTGGGTAGGGGGTGGGAGGAGGAGGCCCGGACCCTTACCTTGCTCAAGTATTCCTTCATGACCTGGATGAAGTAGGGCATGGCAAAGTCCATGATGTTGTGTCTCCAGGCAGTTTCCAAGACCACGTCTGGCCGGAGAAGATCGTAGCAAGTGAAGAGACAGGCGCCGAAACATTCTTGCTTGCCTTCCTGGAGGAACCACTGCAGCAGCTCCTCCGCCAGCTCCGTGTCTTTGGACTCTGAGGCGTATTGCATGGCGTCCTGGGAGGAGGAGAAGAAACAAGGGCCCATCAAGGACGGGAACTCCGGCCTGACGCTCAGAGGAAGGGCAAGGGAGCCCACCGGCAGCACCAAGGGGCGTGCATAAGTGCACCAGTGTGGCTTCCGTCCCCTGTCCAATTGTCTCTCCTTATCTCATTTATCTTTTCTTCCTTTCAAATATGTTCTATTATTATTATTATTATTATTATTATTATTATTATATTTGTATGCCGCCCCTTTCCGTGGACTTGTGGCGGCTCACAACACAATAAAACAATTAATAACAAATCTAATAATATACAATTTAAAATTTAAAGTAGTTAAAAAACCCCATTTTTAAGCAGACATACCTACAAACATACCATACATAAATTATATAGGCCCGGGGGAGATGTATACTTTTATATCTTTTCTTCTATTCTTTTCTTTATTTATATTATTACATATCTATTCTCTTCAATGGGTATTATGTATTGGACTAACTAACTAACTAACTAACTAAATTAATTAATTAATTAACTGCAGACTGACTAGTCCAGGGGCATCAAACACATTTTCATCAAGGGAGGCGTCAAGTTTGGGTTTGACCTCAGTGGGGCAAGGGGGTGGGGCTAGCTTAATGTCACTCGTCGTGGGGGACTGTGATGGCCCAAGTGCTCTGCCAGCAAAAACTGGCTCCAGGGCTCCGTTTTCATTGGTCGAGAGTGGCAGGAGGCCGTCGCAGCTAAAAACAGAGCCTGGGAGGGCTGCCCAATGGCCCTCTTGAGTTCCAGCTTCCCTGGCAGAGGCACTGCAGGCTGGTCCTTTGCTATTTATTTTATTTTATTACTTTTAATCTTTATTGAATTTTTTAGTTATAAACCAACCACATATAAGCAAGATATGTAAAAATGCATGCAATATAAATAAATACTAACCACTTTTGCCACTATTTCATTTCCAGATATATTTACACTTCACAATATTACTTCTTCAAGCTTTACATATATATATACGTGCACACATATATCCAGACCTCTATCCTACTTTTATATTATTTACTATTTTCACGATATTTGTTGATCACATTCTAACAATTTTTCCCTGTTTATTTGACTTGTTTGGACCGGGAGTCACTGCTCACAGTCACTCATGCCCTCATCACCTCGAGGCTCGACTACTGTAATGCTCTCTACATGGGGCTACCTTTGAAGAGTGTTCGGAAACTTTAGATTGTGCAGAATGCAGCTGCGAGAGCAATCATGGGCTTTCCCAAAAATGCCCATGTAACACCAACACTCCGCACTCTGCAATGGTTGCCGATCAGTTTCCGGTCACAATTCAAAGTGTTGGTCATCACCTATAAAGCCCTTCAAGGCACCGGACCAGGGTATCTACGAGACCGCCTTCTGCCGCACGAATCCCAGCGGCCGGTTAGGTCCCACAGAGTTGGTCTCTTCCGGGTCCCGTCAACTAAACAATGTCGTCTGGCGGGACCCAGGGGAAGAGCCTTCTCTGTGGCGGTTCCGACCCTCTGGAATCAGCTCCCTCCAGAGATCAGAACTGCCCCCACCCTCCTTACCTTTCGTAAACTCCTTAAAACCCACCTCTGTCGTCAGGCGTGGGGAAACAGAAACATCTCCCCCTGCCTATGTAGTTTTTTGTGTATGATATGATATGATTGTATGTATGTTTTCATATATTGGGGTTGCTTGTTTTTTTTAGAATTTTTAAATGTATTATTGTTATTTTAGATTCTAATTATTAGGTTTGTCATTATATATTGTTTTTATCATTGCTGTAAGCCGCCCCGAGTCTATGGAGAGGGGCGGCATACAAATCTAAATAATAATAATAATAATAATAATAATAATAATAATAATAATAATAATAATCTCTTCTGATTTCTAGCCACTGGTAAAATTTTATTTTCATTCATTCATTCATTTGGATTTGTATGCCGCCCAACTCCCGAGGGACTCAGATCTAAGCGCCCCGTGGGCCGGATCTAGCCCCCAGGCCTTTGAGTTTGACACCTCCAGCATAGTCCCACCGGGACATAACAAGCAAAGATTCCCAAAAGAAAATTGCCCTCTTGGTCTCTTAGGAATAGCAACAGCATTTAGACTTACATACAGGTTGTCCTCCACTCATGACCACAATTCAGCCCAAAATTTCTATTGCTAAGCAAGGTGAATTTTGCCCCATTTTGTGACCTTCTTGCCCCTAGTTGTTAAGTGAAACTGCGGTAATTAAGTTAGAAGTTGTTAAGTGAATCCGGTTTACTCATTGTTAGAAGATTTGCAAAAGGGCATTGATATGACTCTGGGACACTGCAACCGTCATAAATAAAAACCGGTTGCCAAGTATTTCCCGAACGCCATCACTCTGCTAAACAAATAATTCCCTCAACACTGTCAAACTATTTACTGAGTCTGCTTTACTATTACTACTTATTTATAGAAACATAGAAACATAGAAGTCTGACGGCAGAAAAAGACCTCATGGTTCATCTAGTCTGCCTTTATACTATTTTCTGTATTTTATCTTAGGATGGATATATGTTTATCCCAGGCATGTTTAAATTCAGTTACTGTGGATTTATCTACCACATCTGCTGGAAGTTTGTTCCAAGGATCTACTACTCTTTCAGTAAAATAATATTTTCTCATGTTGCCTTTGATCTTTCCCCCAACTAACTTCAGATTGTGTCTCCTTGTTCTTGTGTTCACTTTCCTATTAAAAACACTTCCCTCCTGGACCTTAATTAACCCTTTAACATATTTAAATGTTTCGATCATGTCTTATTTATTTATTTATTTATTTATTTGTATGCCGCTATTTGTATACTACTATTTTTTCTATCATTCTTATCACCATTTCCTTCCACTTATGACTGTATGATTGTAACTTGTTGCTTGTATCCTTAAGATTTTTATTAATAGTTTCTTCATTGCTTATTTGACCTCTAAGGCAATCATTAAGTGTTTTACCTTGTAATTCTTGACAAATGTATCTTTTCTTTTATGTGCACTGAGAGCAAATATACACCAAAGACAAATTCCTTGTGTGTCCAATCACACTTGGTCAATAAAGAAAGAATTCTATTTCTATTTCTTATTATTAAGTGTCCAAATTCTGATCGCATAGCCTCAGGGATGCTTCAACACTTTTTACAATGCTGTTGTAACTCTGAACGTTACTAAGTGGTCTGTTGTCAGGCAACAATATCTATGTTGCTCCAGTATGCTTTTACAGCCCTTTCTAAGCAGTTTTTCAGAGCCATCATAGTGCCCCCCAAAAATCTGGCTCCTCATTTCACCGATCTTGGAAAGATGGAAGGCTGAGTCAGCTTTGAGCTGATCAGGATCGAACTCCTGGCAGCGGCCAGTGAGCTGGCAATACTGCATTCTAACCACTGTGCATTATTATTATTATTATTATTATTATTATTATTATTATTATTATTTATTAGATTTGCATGCCGCCCCTCTCCGAAGACTCGGAGCGGCTATGGCTCCTGTTAAGTATTACTTATATGATAATTGTTTCTGTCTTGAACTAATTACTTAAAACAAATCTATAATTGTATATTTGTTGTTGTAGGGGCCTCTCCCACCAAGTCTTTTGGAATGGATGGCCATAACAACACCATCAAAGAATAGCAATAGCACTTAGAATTATATACCGCTTTGGAGCCCTCTCTAAGTGGTTTATAGAGTCAAAAACCTGGCCCCCACAACAATCTGGGGCCTAGGGGAAGAGCCTTCTCTGTGGGGGCCCTGGCCTTCTGGAATCAGCTCCCCCCGGAGATCAGAGTTGCCCCCACCCTCCTCGCCTTTCATAAGCTCCTTAAAACCCACCTTTGTCAGGCATGGGGGAATTGAGATATTCCCTTCCCCCTAGGCCTATAAAATTTATGCATGGTATGTCTGTGAGTATGTTTGGTTTCTTAAATAAGGGTCTTTTAAACTAATTTAAATATTAGATTTGTTACATATTATTTCATTATTGTTGTTAGCCGCCCCGAGTCTACGGAGAGGGGCGGCATACAAATCTAATAAATGAATGAATGAATGAATGAATGAATGAATAAATAAATAAATAAATAAATAAGATCTCAGCTCCCTGGCCAATGAAATGAGATATATGTTGTGTGATTGATTGTTTCTAAATATTGAATTTTTACATTGCAATTTTAAATTAAATTAGATTTGCCTTTGTACTGTATTGTTATATTATATGCTGTGAACTGCCCCGAATCCTTGGAGAAGAGCAGCATACAAATCTAATAAATAAAAATAAATAAATAAATCTAGCTCCTCATTTTCCTGACCTCGGAAGGATGGAAGGCTGAGTCAATCCTGAGCTGGTCAGAATCGAACTTCTAGGCTGTGGGCAGAGTTAGCCTGCAATACTGCATCCTAACCACTGTGCCACCAGGGCTGCCAAGCTCTTCCTGAATTCATCCACCCCATCGCCCTTCCCGCTGGCAGATGCGGTTGTCCCTTGAGCTCCGGTACCTTGTACAGTCGGTCTTTTTTGCAGAGTTCCACGCTTTGCTTCCAGCGGTTGTTCCCTTTGAAGAGATAGGCGGCGATTCTCCGGAACTCAATCAGCTCATGTTTCTCCAGGCGTTGGGCGAGCGAGATGTTGTCGAAGTTGTCGTAGGCGTCTATCGATGTCCGAAGAGCCTGGACAGGACACAAGCCGGCAATGTAAATGAAGCTTTTAAACTGACCCCCCTACAAAGTCTGAACGGCCGGAGACTGCTGGCCTGCATCCCCACCTTGAGCCAAACCACCAGGGGCCTCGAAAGTCCAGGATGGGCCCCGGAAATCATCTCCTACCTGGTAATCTTCTTCTATAATGAAGAGGTTGTTGAGGGATTCGTTCACTGATTTGTTATTGTGGTTCTGTACCGATCGCAGGTAGGGCTTCACCAGAGGAAGTTGCTTCACCTGTTCAGAGAACACACCTTCACTGTTAAAGCACTAAGCTAAAATGCAGGAGGAAGTGAATTCTAGTCTTGTGCCTTAGGCATGGAAGCTATCAGGGTGACTCTGGGCCAATCACCAGCAGGTGATGAGTTCTAACCACAGATTAAGTATAAAACTGGGTGACATTGGGCAAATCATCAGTTTTATTCCCCGCCTTAGCCATAAAAACTGACTGGGTGATTTTGGACCAATCACTAGGAGATGGTGAGTTCTAGTGCTGCCTTAGGCATGAAAGCTGGCTGGGTGATTTTAAGGCCACTCACACTCTCTCAGCCCGTATCACAGGACTGCTGTTGTGAAGAAAACAGGAGGAGGAAGGAGTATATAGTATGTGTTTGCCACCTTGAGTTAATGTGCACTACTCAAAAACAATAAAGAGAACACTCAAAGGACACATCCTAGATCTGAATGAATGAAATATTCTCATGGAATACAGTGTTCCCTCGATTTTTGGGGGTTCAAACTTTGCGAAAAGTCTATACCACGGATTTTCAAAAATATGAATTAAAAAATACTTCGTTTTTCCCCCACTATACCACGGTTTCCCCCTGCCCGATGACATCATATATGTCATTGCTAAACTTTTGTCTGCCTTTAGTAAATATTTATTTAAATAAACTTTAATAAATAACCCTTGTGAGTAATAATCTAAATGATTGCTAAGGGAATGGGAAATTGCAATTTAGGGGTTTAAAGTGTTAAGGGAAGGCTTGTGATACGGTTCATAGCCAAAAATAGTGTATTTACTTCCGCATCTCTACTTAGCGGAAATTCGACTTTCCTGGGCGGTCTCAGAACGCATCCCCCGCGAAAAGCGAGGGAACACTGTATATCCTAAAAGTGGTACGACTCTTTTAAAAGCCTCTTTACTTTGATTTATTCAATGCTTTCTTTTACTTATCTATAATTCTAAATATTAGATATAAGGAAAAGAGCTGCTGAAAATTTAATCAGTTCATAATCTTAACACAGTTCTACCGTACACCCGCCCACTCTTTTCTTCCTTTCATTCTTCTTTTTTCTTCTTTCTTTTCTTTCCTTTTGTAGGTCTGTATGTTCATTGACTGTTTTGTATATTTGTTTTGGCTTATGGCCAAAGTGTATGATTACTGCCTATGCAATTCACCATGTTTTTCACCGTCAATCGTAACTATGTGTTCTTATGTATTTAGTGTATATTTGTAAATATAATATTGTATTTAAAAAAAATTTAAAAAAAGAAAACAGGAGGAGGAAGGAGTATATAGTATGTGTTTGCCACCTTGAGTTAATGTATACTGATCAAAGAAATAAAGAGAGCACTCAAAGGACACATCCTAGATCTGAATGAATGAAATATTCTCATGGAATCCTTTGTTCTGTACAAAGTTGAAAGCGAATTGAAATTGATTGTCAATTGGTGTTGTTTCCTGAGTGGACAGTTTGATTTCACAGAAGTTTGATTTAATTGGAGTTATATTGTGTTGTTTAAGTGTTCCCTTTATTTTTTTTGAGCAGTATATAAAAATAATAAAGGCAGGATATAAATACCGCAATTTTTCACTCCATAAGACGCACTCCCCACAGCCATTTCCAGTGGGTGGAAATGTCTGTATATCTTTCGGAGCGAAAAATATGGGCCGCGGAGGCAGGGTCTTTTCCCAGTGCTGAACCCTGTCTCTTCTTTGTCACTGCCCGCTTCCCTCCTCTAAACCTACGTGTGTGACTTATGGTCAGGTGCATCTTACAGTGCGAAAAATACGGTCAATAAACAAAATTTCCCTACAGCAAAAAAAAAGGGGGAGGGAAAGGAAAGCTCTGATTTTCAAAGGATTTCTTACCTTACTAAAGAAATTGACTGCACGGGTGTGATCCAGCCGCGGTGAAAGCACCATCAGCAAGTCGTTGAGCAGCAGAGGTTTAAATTCTAGGTAAAACTGAATTGCTTTGTAGTAAAGCTCCACATTCGCCACCTGCAAGGAGGAGAGGCAAGAAGTAAAAAAGAAGTAAGATTAGAACTGCCCCCACCCTCCTTGCCTTTCGTAAACGACTTAAAACCCACCTCTGCCGCCAGGCATGGGGGAATTGAGATCCTCTTCCCCCCTAGGCCTTTACAATTCTATGCATGGTATGTATGTATGTATGTTTGGTTTTTATATTAATGGATTTTTAATCATTTCTAATACCAAATTACTATTGTACACTGTTTTATTGTCGCTGTTAGCCGCCCCGAGTCTCCGGAGAGGGGCGGCATACAAATCCAATAAATAAATAAATAAATAAATAAATAAATAAAACTCCAAATGAGAGAAATACAAGTAAGACAACCCTAAATATACCCATGTCACACCAACACTCCGCAGTCTGCATTGGTTGCCGATCAGTTTCCGGTCAGAATTCAAAGTGTTGGTTATGACCTATAAAGCCCTTCATGGCACCGGACCAGATTATCTCGGGGACCGCCTTCTGCCGCACGAACCCCAGGGATCAGTTAGGTCCCACAGAGTGGGTCTTCTCCGGGTCCCGTCAACTAAACAATGTCGTTTGGCGGGACCCTGGGAAAGAGCCTTCTCTGTGGCGGCCCCGGCCCTCTGGAACCAACTCCCCCCAAAGATTAGAATAGCCCCCACCTTCCTTGCCTTTCATATGCTCCTTAAAACCCACCTCTGTCGTCAGGCATGGGGGAACTGAGATATTCTTCCCCCCTAGGTTTCTACAATTTATGCATGGTATGTTTGTATGTATGTATGATTGGTTTTATAACAAGGGTTTTTAGCTGTTTTAGTATTGGATTGTCACATGCTGTTTTTACCACTGTTGTTAGCCGCCCCGAGTCCACGGAGAGGGGGCAGCATAGAAATCCATTAAATAAAAAATAAATAAAAATAAAAACCCTCCGGCCAAACTCCCTCTTCATCGGGGCTTGACAAGGTCTACAGCCCCTCAAAAGGGCTGTATTTTTGCTCAGCTGGTTTTAAAACCACCAAGTTTTTGTGTATGGTTTGGATTTGCCTGGAGGCTGTATTCACTAGCTTTCTCCATTTGGTTGAGCTCATCACAGATTTATTTATGTATTTTAATTTATTTGACTTCTATGCTGTCCAATCCCGAAAGACTCCGGGCAGCTACAGGATAACAATAGAGATAAAAGGATACATTTTTTTTACATGTGTCCAACGGGCTTTGGGGTTGGGTGGGTTCCTTTGCCTTCTAATATCAATAGGACAGGACTGGAGTATCTGGGACATAGTTTCTCAACTGTGGCTACTTTTAAGACCTCATGAATGATGGTGAATAGACTGTATGTGCACCAGGAGGTTGCAGGATCCAATCAAGGTTGTCACCAGGACAGGAATTTAATCTTCCAAGCCTTTGGACATGTGTTAGAACCCATCTTCAAGGAACTTCTCTTTTACCAGTCCTTTGGGCTAGTCTATGCAACTTTTAAGACCTGTGGACCTCAATCCTCAGAATTCCCCAGCTAGCAAGATAGATTTTCATTCTTAGAAACATAGAAATATAGAAGACTGACGGCAGAAAAAGACCTCATGGTTCATCTAGTCTGCCCTTATACTATTTCCTGTACAGTGGAACCCCGACATAAGACCTGCTCTACTTAAGAGCAACTCGAGATAAGAGCTGGGAGGGGAGAGATATTTTTGTTCTACTTACAAGCCCAAATTCGAGATACAAGCGCCAAGGAGCTGTCTCCTGAAGCCAAATGCTAACTTCCACGTTCGGCTTCAGGAGACAGCCGCGAAGCGGCGCGTGTGTTTTAAAAGGTTGCAGCCGGCCTGGGGGGCTGGGGGGGGGCTTGCAGCTTTCTTTCTTGCTCTTTTTCTTTCTCTCTTTTACCTTCCCTTCCTCTATTTCTTCTTTTCTTTCTCCTTCCCACCTTCTTCCCTCCCTCCCTCCTTTCACTCATTCCTCTCTTACTCTCCCCTTTCATAAGTTTCCTTGCTTCCTTCCTCTGTTCCTGTCCCTTCCCCCTTTCTTTCTTTCTTTCTTTCTTTCTTTCTTTCTTGCTCTTTTTCTTTCTCTCTTTTACCTTCCCTTCCTCTATTTCTTCTTTTCTTTCTACTTCCCACCTTCTTCCCTCCCTCCCTCCCTTCACTCATTCCTCTCTTACTCTCCCCTTTCATAAGTTTCCTTGCTTCCTTCCTCTGTTCCTGTCCCTTCCCTCTTTCCTTCCTTCCTTCCCACCCTCCGTCCATTCATTCACCCATTCCTCTCTTGATCGCTTAAAGCCGGTCCCTGGTGCAAAAAGGGTTGGGGACCTCTGTCCTACAGGATTGGGTGGCAGAGAAGTTGAACATATGTAAATTTAAAAGTTTAAGAAAGTTTACAAGTTAAGTGAAAGAAACTTCATTATTCATTTATATGTACATGTACATTTCTTCATTAAAAACATGTCTTTCTGCATAATTTAGACTAACTTTGTGAGTTTTTTGAGGGCTGGAACCAATTAAAATTATTTACATTAATTCCTATGGGGAAAAGTCGTTTGAGATAAGAGCTGCTCGACTTAAGAGCCCAGGTCCGGAACGAATTAAACTCGTATCTCGAGGTACCACTGTATTTTATCTTACAATGTTGTATAACCATTTCTTCAGACAAATGGTTATACAACATCTTCTTTAAAACTTCCAGCGTTGGAGCATTCACAACTTCTGGAGGCAAGCTGTTCCACTGATGAATTTATTATTATTATTATTATTATTATTATTATTATTATTATTATTATTATTATTTATTTATTTATTAGATTTGTATGCCGCCCCTCTCCGTAGACTCGGGGCGGCTCACATTGTTCTAACCGTCAAGAAATATCTCCTTAGCTCTAGGTTGCTTCTCTCAATTAGTTTCCACCCATTGCTTCTTGTTCTACCCTCGGGTGTTCTGGAGAAGAGTTTGACTCCTTCTTTTTTGTGGCAACCCCTGAGATAGTGGAAGACTGCTATCATGTCTCCCCTGGTCCTTCTTTTCACTAGACTAGACATGTCCAGTTCCTGCAACCGTTCTTCATATGTTTTAGCCTCCAGTCCCCTAATCATCTTGGTTGCTCTTCTCTGTACTCTTTCTTAGAGTCTCCACATCTTTTTTGCATTGTGGCGACCAAAACTGGATGCAATATTCCAAGTGTGGCATTACCAAGGCCTTATAAAGTGGTATTAACACTTCACGTGAACTTGATTCACGTGAAACATTCAGAAGATTGGATATAAAATGTTGTGTTTGGGCCTGGGCCAGCCGTTGCTCCCACAGATGGGAGAGACGCGGCACACTGAATGCAAAAGCCTGGCTGACAGCCAGGAAGATGTGGCAGACAGCCAGGAGGACGAGGCCACTGGTATGCAGGATTCAGCAGACAGCCCAGGGGATTTGGCATACAGTCCCTCAGACAGTCTTTCGTCTCTGGATTCTTCTGCAGATCAATATATTGATCTGCGTAGCCGAAGAGCTATGCAAAGAAGGGATCGCTTTAAGGAGTATTACAAGTCATTATAGTAGCACCTGGGCTGGGTGTGGTTCTTATACTGAGGGCTGGGTGTGGTTTCCTTAATGAAGGCTAAAGGGATAAAAGGGAACAGAGGCCCAAGGCAAACTGTGGCTGTTTATCTATGTTATTTTGTGGTTCCTGCTCTGAAGTTTCTGTTCCCTGCCATTGGAGTTTTCAACCCAGCTTTTTCAGACAAGTGGGAAGTGAAAACTCTGGGACTTGCTGTTTGCTCCAAAGATTCAAAAGGACTTCTGAAACGTCTTTGCTTATTCCAGGTTGTCTCTGTTTGTTTCTTCCTGTGTTTTTGTATGTTGCTGAAGTACGCCTTGCACTATCATTGTTTTTGGACTAAGAACTGTTTTGAGTAACACTTTTTGTTTATTCAATACAAGTTTGCTGATTAGCAGAGCACGTGTGTGTTTGATTTCTTTTCCTTGGACTATTACGCATCGCCTGAGCCAGTCAGGCAGAACATAAAATGGGGGAGTGAACCTATTTTCCACCAAGCAGGAACATCAGAAAGGAAACCTAAACAGGTTACGTCAAGAAAGACCTCCTACCTTAGTGATTATGTCCTTGAACTGCCCTTCCTTCCAGGCATCTGTGGGATGGTTCATCATTGTAATAATAGCATTATCGTATTCTTCGTATTTATCGTACAGGAAAACCAACTCGCCCCAAAGGTGGGCTTGCTCAGCGGCCCTCAAAACCTAGGAGGAATAAAACATTTTGTGTACTGGAGCATGAGAAGACAGCCCTCTTCTAGCCCAACTACTCTAGCATGAGCTTCCAACATTAATTAGTCCAACACCTTCAAGGATCTTTTCCCTGGGTATATCAACATACCCAATCCAAAGGGGATCCTGTGAATTTTAATTTTGCAACTGGGTGGGCTAATCAAGAGATTACTAGCAATGCTAGGAAATATAAGCTTTCTCTTAAGATGTGTATGTATTTCCCATACCCATTTTAAGAGACAAGTAGTTCCACTAAATTAATTGTTCTATCAGGAAATTTCTCCTTAGTTCTAAGTTGCTTCTCTTCTTATTCAGTTTCCACCCAATGTTTCTTGTTCTACCATCTTTGGAGAATAGCTCGACTCCCTCTTCTTTGTAGCAACCCTTGAGATATTGGAACACTGCTCTCATGTCTCCCTTGGTCCTTCTCTTCATTAGACTAGCCATGAATTATCTTCTTAATATTCTTAATCTCCATAGCACTTTTTCATGGACCTGAATGTTGGTACCTTACCTTGTCAGAATGAAAAGTCTAAGTTCCTATAAACCGGCAAATCCCTAAATACTTTTTTTCATCATCTGTAATAGGTGAAGGTCCCTCACTAAGGCTGCCCCAGGACCTTCCATTGCTAACTCTGTCAACTGCTGCTCTTCAAGAACTTTCTTATTCTCTCCCCACACCAAATATCTACTTTAGCTAGTTCCTTCATGCAACTCTAAAGGGGGGCAGATGGCTCTTATTTCTATCATCCAAACCAGATACGGATCCCCCCAAAAAAGAGAGAGATACCTTAGGAATGTTGACCCGTGACCAAAACAACTCCAAATGCTCCCTCATCTTCTGTGGCTTGAATTTGGAATAGAGGATGGCCAGTTCTGTGAACATCCCCATATGAGCGCGTTCCAGCCCCAAAGCAGCTTCCAACATGGTTATCAACTCCTCAAAGTAGCCGCGGTCCTTTCAGAGGGGAAGAAAAAAAAAAGAGTAGGGAGGTATCAATCACTGTCCAACAGCCAGGATTTTAGCTCTTTCCTTGTAAAGGTAAAATATGGAGGACATCAGCAACCAACAGGTAGCCCCTTACCTGGTAGTAATTAATGAGCTCTTCCAGTTCATCAGCGTGTACGACGATATGCAAACCACACATCTGGGCCAAGCGGAATTCCTTCCCATCGACGCAGGCAAAGCATACCTGAAACGGAAACAGGGTTGGAGTTTTGTTTAAGAGAAGGGGGGAACGAAATCTGATGTATACAGTAGGTGGAAATCTGAGGAACTGCACCTCAAAGCCCTACATGGCATTGGACCACAGTACCTCCGGAACCGCCTGCTACCGTACGAATCCCAGCGACCGATAAGGTCCCACAGAGTTGGCCTTCTCCGGGTCCCGTCGACTAAACAATGTTGTTTGGCGGGCCCCAGGAGAAGAGCCTTCTCTGTGGCGGCCCCGGCCCTCTGGAACCAACTCCCCTCGGAGATTAGAACTGCCCCCACCCTCCCTGTCTTTCGTAAACTACTCAAGACTCACTTATACCGCCAGGCATGGGGGCGATGAGATATTCCTTCCCCCTAGGCCATTACAATTTATGCATGGTATGTTTGTGTGTATGTTTGGTTTTATAATAAGGGTTTTTAGTTGTTTTAGTATTGGATTGTTACATGCTGTTTTTATCATTGTTGTTAGCCGCCCCGAGTCTACGGAGAGGGGCGGCATACAAATCCAATAAATAATAATAATAATAATAATAATCCTGGTCAAATGGTTGTTTAGTATAGCCTCACAGTAATAATAATAACAACAACAGAGTTGGAAGGGACCCTGGAGGTCTTCTTGTCCAACCCCCTGCTTAGGCAGGAAACCCTACACCACTTCAGACAGATGGTTATCCAACATCTTCTAACTGTCTTGAAAAATTCTCCTTAGTTCTCGGGCTGTTTATCTCCTTGATTAGTTTCCACCCATCGCTTCTTGTTCTATCCTCAGGTGCTTTGGAGAATAGCTTCACTCCCTCTTCTTTGTGTCAACCCCTGAGCTATTGGAAGACTGGCCCTTCTTTTCATTAAACTAGCCATGCCCAGTTCCTGCTGCAACCGTTCTTCATGTGTTTTAGCCTCCAATCCCCTAATCATCTTTGTTGCTCTTCTCTGCACCTTTTCTAGAGTCTCAACATCTTTTTTACACTGTGGCGACCAAAACTGAATGCAGTATTCCAAGTGTGGCCTTACCAAGGCCTTATAAAGTGGTATTAATACTCCGAGAGGTAAACTATTTCACTGGTTAATTGTTCCCACTGTCAGATTTCCCACCAGCACCCCAATTTATTTCTAGGTTTGATCTTTCTTTAACAAGCTTCACCTGTTAGTTCTTCTCCTGCTCTTAGGTGCTTTAGAATGTGTTGTGTATACTCCTGTTCAGTTTGAAGATTTTAATTCAGATAGTGTTTATGAATTAGTGGCAGGTCCTGATTTACAGGCAGCAGAACAAGGGGGAAATGACCAACCACAGGACGTTTCTATGAGTCCATACTCCAGTAAAGGAGAGACAGATAATAGATGGTTAAATCCTCATTACAGACGATTACAAAGACAAAGAGAACAAGTGTCAGGGAAGAAATATTAAGGTGAGAAACACGTTGATTAATTAAGTAATTAATTCGTTATATTTATATTGCTATAAATCAATATGGAGGTGCCGTTCTGCGGCTGTGAAGTAAGATAAGGGAGGAGTGCTCAGATAATGTTTGTTTTTTTACCACTAAAGAATGAGATAAAAGTGTTTGCCTGCAAATGATGTAGTTTTGTAACAGAAGAGAGAAGGAATAAAAATGATGTTTTTTTGCTTTATAAATCTCTGCATTCAGTAAGCCTTTATTTACAATTAACCAAGGCTCTAGCCGGAAACCAGAACAGAATGGAGGTCCCCAACTCTCCTGTCCGTGGGCCAGAAACTGGTCTGTGCAAACAAGCAAAGCTCCATCCATGGGATGCAGGCAGCATGTCCCCTCCAGTCTGAGAAAAACCTCTCTCCACGGAACTGACCCCTGTTGCCCCAAAGGGTGTCAACCCTGAAGCAAATCTGGCTGATGCCATCTTGGAGGATTTATGATTGTCACAAGGCAGAGGAGGAGAAAAAGTTAGAGCTGAAAGTTAGAGCGTGTGGAACTCACCTCCTTCCATGTTCTTGTGCTGTTTGCCTTCCGGGCCCCATCAACCGCTGCCTGGTATTCACCCAAATGAACCAACGTGGAGGCCAAGCGGCCAAAATTGGAGACATTGTTGTACAGAAGTTTGGCTGCGTCGTACATTTTCTCATCATAGCAACGATCGCCAACCTATGGAAGCAAAAAGACATTAGTGGGTCTCTTGTGTGTTTGGCAAACTGAATGGCTGCAGTCCCCCTGCCTAGCTAGGCCATGCTGACCACCAAGGTGTGAACATGCTGTGAAAAACCACATCCTGAAGGTACAGACTAGAAGTGGTTCTAGTCCACTCTGAGCTGCAAAAGTAGATGAGGTTGGACCGCTGTTTAATTGACAGGATGGGTATCCTGGGGGGAAATGGTTAAATGTGCCACCTTGAAGCTGGATATAACTACATACAACATTTTTTCTAACGATGGAGATCTGTAACGTCAGCTTACATAGGACACCTCAGAAGTTTGAAGCCCTCTTCAACCATAGAGACTCTCACTGAGAGTCTTTAAGCCAGAGGTCTTCAAACTTGGCAACTTTAAGACTTGTGGACTTCAACTCCCAGAATTCCCCAGCCAGCAGAGCTGGCTGGGGAATTCTGGGAGTTGAAGTCCACAACTCTTTAAAGTTGCCAAGTTTGAGGACCCCTTCTTTAAGTCACTGTTTCTGAACCTTACTGCAAGCTACTTGTGCTGATCACCGGCTGCCAGCAGTTTGGCAGATCAAATCTCAGTAGGCTGAAGGTTGACTCAGCCTTTCATCCTTCCAAAGTCAGTAAAATGAAGACCCAGATTGTTGGGGGCAATATACTTACTTTCTATAAACCGCTTAGAGAAGGCTGTAAATCACTGTGAAGCAGTATATAAGTCTAAATAGGTGCTATTGCTAACATGTTGTAACCCCCCTGAGTCTAAGGAGAAGGGAGGCATTAAAAAAAAATAGAATAAATAAATAAATGAGCCGGGGCGGCGCAGCAGGTAGAGTGCTGTACTGCAGGCCACTGAAGCTGATGTGTAGATCTGAAGGTCAGCGGTTCAAATCTCATCACCGGCTCAAGGTTGACTCAGCCTTACATCCTTCCGAGGGGGGTAAAATGAGGACCCGGATTGTGGGGGCAATAGGCTGGCTCTGTTAAAAAAAGTGCTATTGCTAACATGTTGTAAGCCGCCCTGAGTCTAAGGAGAAGGGCGGCATAAAAATCGAATGAATGAATGAATGAGTGAGTGAGTGAGTGAGTGAGTGAGTCAATCAATTAATCAATTAATCAATCAATCCCTGGTTTCCAAGGTGGGGCCCACGCCCACAGAGGGGGCAATTTGATTTTTAATGGGGGCAATTGGAACCTTGTTTAAACCAAGTTAATGGGCTTTCAGGCTTCCTCCATGTGAGTAGTTCACTTTTTGAATAATAAGAATTATATGTCACGGAGGTGTGGGGTAGGCTCAGGGTTTTAGAGATGCTTAGGTAGGGAGTGACTAAAAAAAGGTTGGGAACCACTGATCTAAATGCTAACGCCATTGCTATTTAGTTGTCCTCATTTGTTCTGCACGTGCCAGTGGTGAGATTCCAATTTTTTTAAACTACTGGTTCTGTGGGCATGGCTTGATGGCCGTGGCAGGGGAAGGATACTGCGAAATCCCCCTTCCCTCCCACCCCACTAACCTGCTTTCCAGCTCTGTTCTCCTGTGCAGGGCAACAAAAGAAGGCCCAGCCAATCTGCTGGGACTCAGGAGGCAGCGAATAGACAAGGCTGGGGCCAGTCAGAAGTGGTATTTGCCGGTTCTCAGAACTACTCAAACTTTCCACTACAGGTTCTCCAGAACTGATCAGAACCGGCTGAATAGCACCTTTGCAGACGCCCCACAAAGAGATCAGAGCAGCAGCTACAGCCTGACTGCCTCCCTCCTTTATTTTCCTTACAATCACCTTTGAGGTGAGAGAAAAACCCATGACTAGCTCAAGAGCAACAGGGCAGGGTGGACATTTAATAACAATAACAACAGTCTGCATTGGTTGCCAATTGGTTTCCGGTCACCATTCAAAGTGTTGGTTATGACCTATAAAGCCCTTCATGGCATCGGACCAGAATATCTCCGGAACCGCCTTCTGCCGCACGAATCCCAGCGACCAGTTAGGTCCCACAGAGTTGGCCTTCTCCGGGTCCCGTTGACTAAACAATGCCGTCTGGTGGGACCCAGGGGAAGAGCCTTCTCTGTGGTGGCCCTGACTCTCTGGAACCATTCTCCCCCCAGATATCAGAGTTGCCCCCACCCTCCTTGCCTTTCGCAAGCTCCTTAAAACCCACCTCTGTCGTCAGGCATAGGGGAATTGAAATTTTCCCTTCCCCCTAGGCTTATAGAATTTATACATGGTATGTTTGTATGTATGATTGGTTTTTTAAATTGGGGTTTTTTAGATTATTTTTAATATTAGATTTGTTTACATTGTATTTTTTATTGTTGTTAGCCGCCCCGAGTCTTCGGAGAGGGGCGGCATACAAATCTAATAAACAAACAAACAAACAAATAAACAACAATAACAACAGAGTTGGAAGGGACCTTGGAGATCTTCTAGTCCAACCCTCCTGCTTAGATAAGAAACCCTATACTACTTCAGACAAATGGTTATCCAGCATCTTCTTTAAAACTTCCAGGGTTGGGGCATTCACAACTTCTGGTGACCAGCTGTACCACTGGTTAATTGTTCTCACTGTCAGGAAATTTCTCCTAAGTTCTAAGTTACTTCTAAGTTACTTATTTGAGCCAGCTTCTTCCCAACGCTGGTTCTCTCTTCTTCCTTCACCCCCTCCGAGGCTCCCAAATCCTGCCTAAGAATCTCCATCCCATTAACAACCAGCAGACAACAGGAAAGGGGGGTGGGGTGGGGGATAAAAATAAAGGAAATTCTACATTTGGGTGGCAATTCTACATTTGAGCCGCCCCGAGTCTTCGGAGAGGGGCGGCATACAAATCTAATAAATAAATAAATAAATAAAAATAAAAATAAAAATAATAATAATAATAATAATTATTATTATTATTAATTCTTAGAAACGTCGCCCAGTCGCCTTGTACAGGAGGCAGGCAGCATAAAAATGTAATAAATAATAAATAAATAAAGGGGAGGGGGAGAGAGAAACCCACCAACTTCCCCAATCTTGCAGAGATGGAAGGCAGAAGAGTCTAATCCAGTGGTTCCCAACCTTTTTTGGGGTCATGCCCCACCTAAGCATCTCTAAAATCCCGAGGCTGCCCTCTCCCCCAAATGACATATAATTCTTATCATTCAAAAAGTGAACTACAGTGATCCCTCGAGTTTCGCGATCTCGATCTTCGCAAAACGCTATATCACGATTTTTTAAAAAAATATTAATTAAAAAAAACCCCACTTCCGCGTTTGGCTTCGGGAGTCAGCTGGGAAGCGGCGCGGCTGTTTTAAAAGGTCGCAGCCGGCCTGGGGGGCTTCCCAGCACCCCCCCGAACCCGGGCCAGCTGCGACCTTTTAAAACAGCCGTGCCGCTTCCCAGCTGAGTCCTGAAGCCAAACGCCAAAGGCGAACTTCCGCGTTTGGCTTCAGGACTCAGCTGGGAAGTGGCGCGGCTGTTTTAAAAGGTCGCAGCCGGCCTGGGGGGCTTCCCAGCACCCCCCCGAACCCACAACCTGGGTCTTCCCGGCTGCCCACGCAAAGGGGAAACCCCGGCTCCTCGCTGATGCCCGCCGCTCGCCCGCCCGCCAGCAAGAGGGGGAAGACCCAGGGAAGGTTCCTTCAGCCGCCCAGCAGCTGATCTGCTTGGTAGCGCAGCAGCAGCGAGGAGCCGAATCGGGGTTTCCCCTTTGCGTGGGCGGCGGGGAACGCAAACTCCACCATCTATGCATGCGCGGCCATAGAAAAAAAGGGCGCGCATGCGCAGATGGTGTTTTTACTTCCGCAACCCTACATCGCGAAAAATCGATTATCGCGAGGGGTCTTGGAACGGAACCCTCGCGATAATAGAGGGATCACTGTACTCACGTGGAGGAAGCCTAAAAGGCCATTATTATTGATTATTATTATTATTATTATTATTATTATTATTATTATTATTATTATTCATTACATTTGTATGCAGCCCTTCTCCGAAAACTCAGGGCAGCTCACAAGATACATTAATTAGATTTTATTTATTTATCATTTATTCAACTTCTATGCCACCCAATCCTGAAAGACTCGGGGCGGCTTACAAAGTAATATGGTACAATACAAAAATTTAGATTTAAATAAGGTTCCAATTGCTCCCATTGAAAATGAAATTTTGAAGTCTTCGGAGAGGGGCGGCATACAAATCAAAGAAAGAAAGAAAGAAAGAAAGAAAGAGGGAGGGAGGGAGGGAGGAAGGAAGGAAGGAAGGAAGGAAGGAAGGAAGGAAGGAAGGAATTGCCTCCCCCACCCCTCTGTGCATGTTGGGAACCAGGATTAATCCGTGGATTAAGAAAAACTTTCTCTTTTTTTAAAAAAAAATTTCTTTGAAAAACTTTTAACTTGCAGATGGAGAAGGGGGGGAAAAAAAACCCGAGGAAGGAAGCACTCACTTGCTGAATGTGGGCGTTGTTGGGCCCGTTGATGAATTCTTCCAGTTCGGCCAGGCGGTTTGTCTTGGCCAGTGCAAAGATGAGCTCCGTTTCCACGTAGGATTCCCGGGCCTTTCTGCGGGCCATCTGCAAGTACTTCACCAGTTCTTCCCAGTTGCCTAAGTGGGGGGACAAAAGACAAGGGGTGATTGGGGGGGAGGGGGAGAAAGCAGCTCTCCTGGTCACATTGCAGGATCCATTTTGCGGGCTGTTTAGTTCCCTATTCTTCGAAGAGGGTACAGGAGGAGAGGAGGCTTTTAACGGTCATGGCAATGCCAGCCTCGCCGGGGCAGTGCTCGGCCGGTGACAAATGTCCCTTTAAAAATCAGGAATGGGAAGTGGGGGGGTTGGGGAGGAAAGAGAGAGGGGCAACCCAGCATGCGCAGCCCTGGCGAAAACAGAAAGACTGAGCCATCAGTGTGCCGATTAAATTCTACTTTTAAGCTCGGGCTGTGTTCTGAATTTTATTAGAGCCGAACAGTTGGTCATTCTTGCACAGTGGAACACAAGCTTCCCAAAACTGGGAGGGCGGGGAGGAGGAGAAAGGGGGGGGGAGAGGAGGAAAATCAGGTCAGCCAAACAATCCACTTCTTTGTCATTCGCTGTTTAAACTGGGCATGTCTGTTCACACATCTGTTGCCGAATAAATGCACTTCACAAGTACATGGGCTCTTTTCCCATTGGAGAGGGGACAACCTCTAGGCTGCGTACGGGCGTGCGCGGAGAAAGGGATACGAAGAGAGAAGCGTGCTGAACGGGGAAGGTGACACTCGAAGAGGATTCCTTTTCCCCAAGTGCATTATTTTACATTTGGAAACATTAAACTGCAGTTTCCATTGCTTTGACCATTTATCTAGTAAAGCTAAATCATTTACCATATTACAGACGCCTCCAGGAATATCAACCCTTTAGAATCATCGGCAAATAGGCAAACCTTCCCTACCAAACCTTCCCCTATGTCACTCACAAACATATTAACAAGAATCTCGCCCAGGTCTGCCTTAGACAGTGGTTCTCAATCTTTCTAATGCCGCAACCCCTTAATAGGTTCCTCATGTTGTGGTGATCCCCAACCATAAGTCTAGCGCCAATTCTCCTAGCAGAGATTTAAGCTGATTGGCAGAAGGTCAGAGGGACACCCCCACTGTAAACGCCTGATTGGTCGGATTGTAAAAATATGTGTTCCAAGGCACCAGATTAGAAGCTTAAGTTCCTAACACTGTGGGAAATGTGTCTTTTCCCAGGGTTTTAGACGACACCTGTGAAACGGTCGTTCGATCTCCAAAGGGGTCCCAACCCCCATGTTGAGAACCACTGTGTTAGAAGCTGTCTCTCATTTCAGAGGCTTTTGTCGGTTTTGTAGTCAACAAAAAGGAAATTGAGAAAAGCCGAAGAGTCTGATGGAAAGATGAGTCAGTGGGAGCCCAAGAGATATGGGAGATCCTTGGTGAACTCTGAGCTGGTTGTCTTGTAGGCATTTTTGTAGGATTAGAGAAACATCTTTCAGCTGTGGCGAGGGGGGCGTTTGCCCAGGTTCGCCTGGTACACCAGTTGCGGCCCTATTTGGACCGGGAGTCACTCCTCACAGTCACTCATGCCCTCATCACCTCGAGGCTCGACTACTGTAATGCTCTCTATATGGGGCTACCTTTGAAAAGTGTTTGGAAACTTCAGATCGTGCAGAATGCAGCTGCGAGAGCAATCATGGGCTTTCCTAAATATGCCCATGTTACACCAACACTCCGCAGTCTGCATTGGTTGCCAATCAGTTTCTGGACACAATTCAAAGTGTTGGTCATCACCTATAACGCCCTTCATGGCACCGGACCAGGGTATCTACGAGACCGCCTTCTGCTGCATGAATCCCAACAAACGGTTAGGTCCCACAGAGTGGGCCTTCTCCGGGTCCTGTCAACAAAACAATGTCGTTTGGCGGGGCCCAGGGGAAGAGCCTTCTCTGTGGCGACCCGGCCCTTTGGAAGCAACTCCCCCCGGAGATTAGAATTGCCCCCACCCTCCTTGCCTTTCATAAGCTCCTTAAAACCTACCTCTGCCGTCAGGCATGGGGGAACTGAGATATTCTTTCCCCCTAGGCCTTTACAATTTATGCATGTTGTGTCTGTTTGTAGGGATGTTTGGTTTTTACAATAAGGGTTTTTAGTTGTTTTAGTATTGGATTTATATGATGTTTTTTATTACTGTTGTTACCCGCCCTGAGTCTACGGAGATAGGTGTCATACAAATCCAATAAATAATAATCATAATAATAATTTCATTACCTAACTAGGTAACATCACTGATGCTAGAAGGGTGGTACAGTGGTACCTCTAATTACGAACTTAATTCGTTCCGTGACCAGGTTCTTAAGTAGAAACGTTTGTAAGTAGAAGCAATTTTCCCATAGGAATCAATGTAAAAGCAAATAATGCATGCAATTCGGGAAACCACAGAGAGAGTGGAGGCCCTGTTTCCTCCCAGGAGATTCATAGAGAGGCCCCACGGAGGCTTCTTCCCGCCTTTTCCGGCCCTGTTTCCTCCCAGGAGAGCCCCTCCCATACACTGAAAGGCTCCTCTGGCAGCCCAGAAAAGACTGAGATGGCCGGGATTAAAGGGGGAATGGCAGGAAACTGGCCAGGCCTTCGTGCCGTTCTCAAATTTCCTGGGAAAGTTTTCCGGGCTCAGGTTCTTAAGTAGAAAATGGTTCTTAAGAAGAGGCAAAAAAATCTTGAACACCCGGTTCTTATCTAGAAAAGTTCTTAAGTAGAGGCATTCTTAAATAGAGGTACCACTGTATCTGCTCTTTGTTTACATATTACCGCTGTGGGTGAACCTATGGCACATGTGCCAGAAGTGACACGCAAAGCCATACAGCAGCAACCACTGTTCTGGGGATCTGGCATGTGTGCATGGGAGGACTGGAAACTGAAAGAGCAGTTCTCTGACAAGTATGCACACGCAGGGAGGTTGAGATTCCGGTTTCTGGTGTGAGCGTGTGTGCCAGTCACTTGGTCTTCCAGTTTCTGGCATGCACAAAGACCAGCTGGCTCATGTACATTCGCACACTGGAAACCGGAAGCTCAGCTTCCCAACGCATGCTCTTCAGCGTTTCCGGAACTGCACATACGCACCGGGCAGTGGCTCTTCCAGTTTCCAGTGCTCTCGTTTGGCACTTGGTGCCAAAAACATAGAAACATAGAAGACTGACGGCAGAAAAAGACCTCATGGTCCATCTAGTCTGCCCTTATACTATTTTTTGTATTTTATCTTAGGATGGGTATATGTTTATCCCAGGCATGTTTAAATTCAGTTACTGTGGATTTACCAACCATGTCTGCTGGAAGTTTGTTCCAAGCATCTACTACTCTTTCAGTAAAATAATATTTGCTTTTGATCTTTCCCCCAACTAACCTCAGATTGTGTCCCCTTGTTCTTGTGTTCACTTTCCTATTAAAAACACTTCCCTCCTGAACCTTATTTAACCCTTTGACATATTTAAATGTTTCGGCAATATTTAAAAAGGTTCGGCAACACTGTATTAGTGGTTTGCCCTGTCAGCGTTGGTAGGAGTCTTCTTGAATTAATCCTATTAAGGGCGCGAATAAGGTTCTAGAAAGCATTGTTTTGAATATTAAGCAAAAAACCAAGAACATGGGGATACAACCTCAAACTGACAGGAGGGAAGTTCAAAAATAACATTAGAATAGCAGTTCTGTGGGTCGCGACCCCTTGCGGGGAGGTCAAATGACCCTTTCAAAGGGGTCGCTTATTGGAAAACCCATATTTCTGATGGTCTTAGTAACCAAGACACCGCTCCTCTATCCGTCTTCAGGTGTCCACCCACATGCAATTAAACTACTGCCAAAAAAAATATCGGTACCATGAAAACCTCTGAGCATGCGCAAAAGCCAAATTTTTAGCACTGTGCATGCGTCGCCATCTTGCTTTTGACTTTTTTTAGGGGGTTTTTTAAAGAATTGGCACTGCGCATGCATGCTTGTGCAAAGTGCACGTGCCCCCAGGAGGAAGCGAACCATCAGTGAGATAAGTTAGAACCCATCCCTGAATTTCCTAATAATTTTATTATTTTATGGTTGGGGGTCACCACAACTTTAGAAATATGGTCCATCTAGTCTGCCCTTATACTATCTCTTGTATTTTATCTTAGGATGGATATATGTTTATCCCAGGCATGTTTCAATTCAGTTCCTGTGGATTTACCAACCACGTCTGCTGGAAGTTTGTTCCAAGCATCTACTACTCTTTCAGTTAAATAACATTTTTTCATCTTGCTTCTGATCTTTCGCCCAACAAACCTCAAATTGTGCCCCCTTGTTCTGATGTCCACTTTCCTATTAAAAACACTTCTCTCCTGAACCTTATTCAGCCTTTTAACATATTTAAATGTTTCGATCGTGCCCCCCCTTTCCCTTCTGTCTTCCAGACTATACAGGTTGAGTTCATGAAGTCTTTCCTGATACGTTTTATGCTAAGACCTTCTACCATTTTTGTAGCCTGTCTTTGAGCCCGTTCAATTTTATCCATATCTTTTTGTAGGTGAAGTCTCTAGAAGTGGACACAGTATTCCAAATGTGGTCTCAGCAGAGCTCTATACAGTGGGATCACAATCTCCCTCTTCCTGCTTGTTATACCTCTAGCGATGCAGCCAAGCATTCTACTTGCTTTCCCTACCGCCCGACCACACTGTTCACCCATTTTGAGACAGTCAGGAACTGTATCAAAGGGTCGCAGCATTAGGAAGGTTGAGAACCACTGCATTAGAAAGTAGGACTTCACAGCAAGAGTAGAGGAAGCTTGGAAGCAACTTCCAGCAGAGGTAGTCGGTCAGTCATTTAGTGAGTTTAACATATTTGTGATAAACTCCAACAAAACTTTAAAAATAATTTTAAAAAGGATTAAAATGTTTCAAAAATAATAAAAGAAAATTGAAACAAAAAAATCAAAGGGCAGGCATGATGGACCCCCGGGATCTTTTTCTGCCATGGGTTTTCTATATTTCTATCTATTAGTGGCTTGGCCTGTCAGAGTTGGTGGGAATCTTCTTGAATTAGCCTGGGGTTTAATGTTTGTCTGATAATGAAAGGCCTGTAAAAAAAAACCTCACTAAGTTCAGAGAGCACCAAGGACCCCACAAGTTCAACAATGAATTACAAAGACAGGTAGTCCTTGTCACGCTGTGTATTGCCAGCCCCAGAGACATTCAGAGACATTCAGTAATTATTTAGTTAACACTGTTTGTGTTAGTTAGCTCATACAAGCATCACTTCCTTTCTTCTTCAAAGAATCCATCTTCCTTCTATTGTCTTCAAAGATGTAACACGCATAGAAATTGCCTCTGATAGGCATTAGCTATTTTTCTTATTTTTCTTAATAAAAGTAACTTCGTTTGAAAGCTGTTTCTCTACTTTAATCTTTTTTTTAAAATTATTAATAGAGTTGAAAGGGACCGTTAGGTCATCGAGTCCAACCCCCTGCCTGAGCAGGAAACCCTACAGCACCCCAGCCAAATGGAAGTCCAATCTCCTCTTGAAGGTGTCCAGAGTTGGGGAGTTCACCACCTCCCCTGGCAGGGAGTTCCATTGGTTGATCGCTCTGACCGTCAGGAAGTTCTTCCTTATTTCCAGGTTGAATCTCTCCTTGGTCAGCTTCCAACCATTGTTCCTCGTCCGGCCCTCTGGTGCCCTGGGGAATAAAGAGACCCCCTCCTCACCGTGGCAACCCCTCAAGTATCTGTAAACTGCTATCATGTCCCCTCTAGACCTTCTTTTCTCTAGGCTATCCATGCCCAGTTCTCTCAATCTCTCTTCGTAAGTCTTGGTTTCGAGTCCCCTAATCATTTTGGTTGCTCTTTTTTGCACCTTCTCCAGAGTTTCGATGTCTTTTTTGTAGTGAGGTGACCAAAATTGGATGCAGTACTCCAGGTGGGGTCTGACCAGGGCATAGTAGAGTGGTATTAGTACTTCCCTGGTCTTGGAGCGTATTCCTTTGTTGATGCAGCTTAGGATTGAGTTGGCTTTTTTGGCTGCTGCTGCACATTGCTGACTCATGTTTAGTTGATTGTCCACCAAGACTCCAAGATCTCTTTCGCAGTCACTACTGCTGAGTGGGGTATCTCCCAGGCTGTATGTATGTCTAGGGTTCTTTTTGCCGAGGTGGAGGACTCTGCATTTGTCGGTGTTGAACCTCATTTTGTTGGTATGGGCCCACTGTGATAGTCTGTCTAGGTCTTCTTGTACTCTGAGCCTAATCCATCGACTCTCAGATTTGATTTATTATGGTCCATGCGGGCTGTAATTTATCTCCTAATCTGTCAGTCCTCAACTTACAACAGTTCGTTTTATGACCATCCAAAGTTACAATGGCACTAAAAAAAGCAACTTATGAACATTTTTCACACTTATCACCATTGCAACATGTCCTTGGTCACATGATCAAAACTGACTCCCTTAGCAACCGACTCACATTTATGACGGTTGCAGTGTCCTGGGATCATGTGATCCCCAAACTTGGGAAGGGCAGAGTCAGTTCAGGCAAGGCTGTTTGGAATTACTAAGGCCTGCAGTCCACAGGGAGGGGAGACAGAGCTCAGACCAGGAGCAAGAACCACCTCCTCCTGTTGCAAGGGCTTGGAGAGTGCAGAGGTGGTGGGATCAGTGCAGATGGAGGAGGCCACTCACGAGGAGAGTGTCCCGCCAAACTTCACCAGGCACATCTGGGGAGGTGCATTTTTTGGGAACAAACGCAGAGTTCCTGGAGTGTTGCGTGTCAACATTTGAACGTATTTATTTATTTACTGTTAGAGTTGAAAGGGACCATGACGGCCATCGAGTTCAACCCCCTGCCCAAGCAGGAACCCTATAGTACACCAGTCAAGTGGCAGTTCAATCTTCTCCTAAAAATGTCCAGAGTGTTGGAGTTCACAACGTCCGCTGGTAGGTTGTTCCATTGCCAAGAACCCTTGCATTCGTGTGTGGTGTTCTGGACTGATTATCTGGGCCTTTTGTTCCCCGAACTCCTTGCTTTGGTGTTGTTTTGCTAAATAAATTTGGGATTTATTGCTGTACAACTTTGGTGCAGACAGCGCTGGGTTGGACTAATTGCTAATTAGGGGCTGTTTGAGGTTTGTTTGGGGAAGATTTGGAATACTAAAAGGGCGGTTTGAACTGCCAGCTGTTTGTGTTATCTCTGTGCCGTGCCCTGGGTCATAACAAGGTGTGTCAAACTCGATTTCAATAAGGGGTGCATCAAGGTTGCATTTGATTTTGGGGGTGGCCAACTTGTAGTCACTCATATTGGGGGCACACTTCCCAGGCTCCGATTTTGGCTGCAACAAAAAACAGAGCTCGGGACGGCTACAGGGCAGCACTGCAGACCAGATTTAACCACCCCGCAGGACAGATCCGGCCCGCAGACCTTGAGTTTGACACCCCTGACCTAGAGCCACAGGCGACACATTTTGTGTTCTCACAAAGGCTACGTAATGGGGAGCAGGGGCAAGGAAGAAAAACAGGGCTCAGTCCTTACCACTTGCGTTAGCAGCCTGGACAACTTCCATGTAGGAGGAAGGATCGTCTGCTTTGATGTAGGAGTCGATGGCTTCCTTCACCATCCCTTTCTGGAGCTGGGCTTTGGCAAGCTGGCTCCACACCGCCGGCTCATTGCAACGTTCGGCAAACTCATAAGCCCGGTCCAGATTCCCAATGTGCTCGATCAAAACCTAGGAAAAGATTATATGTTAAATTACTAACATAGATTGTTTTGGGGGTTTTTTGGGGTGGGGTAGGTGGGGTGTTATAGATTAATTTTTTTGTTTTGGATTTTAACCAAAATTGTTGTAGCACTAGGAAGTTTAAAGGAAACCTCTATTTGTTAATAGTTATTTAGCAAACTAGATATACTATATTCTTGAGTTTAAAGTAAAAATATAATCTAAAAATATGAAAACAGTAACTCCAAATAGACTAGTTGCAAGAATTCCTAGTTTATTAGACTAAGTAGGAGGGCCGGGGTGGCGCAGCAGGCAGAGTGCTGTACTGCAGGCCACTGAAGCTGACTGCTGGATCTGCAGGTCAGCGGTTCAAATCTCTTCACCAGCTTAAGGTTGACTCAGCCTTCCATCCTTTCCGAGGTGGGTAAAATGAGGACCCGGATTGTAGGGGCAATAGGCTGGCTCTGTTAAAAAGTGCTGTTGCTAACATGTAAGCCGCCCTGAGTCTAAGGAGAAGGGCGGCATAAAAATCAAATAAATAAATAAATAAATAAAAGAGGGAGCGATAACTTTCCACCACAGTCTTGAAAACGTGGGCTCAATTTTAAAAAAAATCCAAAAGAGCATGATAAGACTTGACTTTAAGATTAAAAAAACAAAAAACAAACTCCAGTTGTCTTTTAAAAAGGCGCCTAGTTTGGTGGTGAAATGCAAGAAAACTACCAAGCCGAACAGACCACCAAGTCCCCTGCAAAAAAAGAAGGTATCATAAATGCTAACTTTAGCAAAGGCCTATGGATTTTAGAGGTGCATCAGGAGATGGAAGTGAGGGCCAAAGATAAAAGCCACTTTTCAGCTGTCATCAAATTCAGCTCTGAAGGGCCAAAGTTACCTGGACGGCAGAAGTGTTAACGTCAAACTTCCGAAAGATGGCAAAGGCTTCTTCAAAGAGCTCATTGCTGATGGCGATGTTGGCGATGTCAGGGGCGTCATAGTTATCCAGGCGATTGATGTATTCCATAACCCGGGTCCGATCGGCCTTGATGGCTGTCAGAATGAGGAGGTTCTGGAGATTCCTTTTTTTTAAAAAAGCAATAAAAATTCAAATGGATCATCATCATAAATGAAAGAGTTACTGGGCGTCAACAGACAAATTTAAGATGCATGTGGACTTCAACTCCCATAAAGCCCTTCATGGCACCGGACCAGATTATCTCCGGGACCGCCTTCTGCTGCACAAATCCCAGCGACCAGTTAGGTCCCACAGAGTGGGCCTTCTCCGGGTCCCATCAACTAAACAATGTCGCTTGGCGGGACCCAGGGGAAGAGCCTTCTCTGTGGTGGCCCCAGCCCTCTGGAACCAACTCCCCCCAGAGATTAGAATTGCCCCCACTCTCCTTGCCTTTCGTAAGCTGCTTAAAACCCACCTCTGCCGCCAGGCATGGGGGAACTGAGATGCACTCTCCCCCTAGGCCTTTAAAATTTTATGCGTGGTATGTCTGTATGTATGATTGGTTTTTATATAATGGGTTTTAACTATTTTTTTAATATTGGATTATACTGTTTTGTTACCGTTGTTAGTCGCCCCGAGTCTGCGGAGAGGGGCGGCATACAAATAAGTAAGTAAGTAAGTAAGTAAGTAAGTAAGTAAGTAAGTAAGTAAGTAAGTAAGTAAGTAAGTAAATAAATATTTATTTATTTATTTTATTATTTATTATTTAGATTTGTATGCCGCCCCTCTCCGCAGATAAATAAATAAATTCCTCAGCCAGCGTTGCCAGATGAGGCAGAGGCAGCGAGAGGGCCAAGGCCCTCTGGTAATTATCAGCTGCTTCTGGAGTCAGACATCAGCAAGGTAGAGGAACAGCTGGAGCCTCTTCCCAGGGTGTGCATACAAAGAGCTGCCAGAAGGCAAGAACGATTAAGAAAGCAGGGTCAACTGCCTTGCCCTGCATTTAGAAATTAGTTCTCTGGCAACGTTCCAAGTGTGATAAGGTTGGTGTTGGTAAATATTCCTCTGAAAGATTGTTTGCCAAGCCTTGTGGACTGTGAATGAAAGGAATTCACAGTCGTGTTATTCAAAGAGGACTTGCTGGGACTGAGTCTTTGCTTCATGCTTTCTAAGGCAGTGTTTCCCAACCTTGGCAACTTGAAGGTATCTGGACTTCAACTCCCAGAATTCCCCATCCAGGAATTCTGGGAGTTAAAGTCCATATATCTTCAAGTTGCCAACGTTGGGAAACACTGTTCTAAGGAAACCTAGGTCAGAACAGGAGTCGACCAAGTGGTTGATTTGATTGTATTGCTGTCACTGTGGGGGTGAGTGGTGTGGGGGCCTTATGGGTTTTTATGTTATGGTTTTTCATGTTGTAAGCTACCTGGAGTCCCCCATGTATGAGTTGGGCAGTCATCAATTTGTTAAATAGGTAGGCAGGCGGGGAGATGAAATATTGGTAAGACAGAAAGACTGATATAGGTAATCCTCAACTGACAATAGTTTGTTTAGTGGCTGTCTGAATTTACAACCACACGGGGGGGAAAATGAGTTACGACCATTTTTCACACAATTCTTGCAGCATCGTCATTGGCCACAAAATTTGTGATGCCTGGCAATTCATTTGTATTTATGACGACTGCAGTGTCCCCGGGGGTGTGGGGGTGTGTGTGTGTCAGGTGATTGCCTTTTGCAACCCCCAAAATCAATGGGGAAACCAGATTCCGGCATACAAATTTAATTAATTAATAAAATAAAATAAATAAATAAAATAAATAAAATAAATAAAATAAATAAAATAAATAAAATAAATAAAATAAATAAAATAAATAAAATAAATAAAATAAATAAAATAAATAAAATAAATAAATTCCCTTAACAACTGCAGCAATTCACTTAAACAACCCTGGCAAGAAAGGTAATAAAATGGGGCAAAACTCACTGAACAACGTAAAGTTTGGTTTCAATTTGTGGTCACAAGTTGAGGCCTACCTATACGCAGGCATAGACAGAGGTTTGGTCTCAATTTGTGGTCACTTAGCCCACGTTTCTGCAACACTCCACAGCTTGCACTGGCTGCCGATCGGTTTCCGGTCACAATTCAAAGTGTTGGTAATGACCTTTAAAGCCCTATATGTTGTTTTACTACTGTTGTTAGCCGCCCCGAGTCTGCGGAGAGGGGCGGCATACAAATCCAATAAATAAATATATATATATATATATAAAATAAAGTTTGGTCTCAATTTGTGATCCTAAGTTGAGGCCTACCTATATGCAGGCATAGACAGAAAGATGGACAGGTAGGTAGGTGGGTAGACAACCCCCCTGGTCAGACAGAAAGACTGACAGACACTCCAAACCCCAACCTGTGTTCGCTGAACACGGAATTATCCAGGACAATTTTTTCCAGCAGTTCAATAAGTTCATTCGGGAGGTCGGCGGTCATGAAAGCCTTGACGGTAACAGAGACCTCTTCGGGATCCTGGGTCTCGGAGAGAGCTGTCTGCACAACCTGCCAACCAAAAGAGATTCCAACGGTCAACCGAGGGTTGCTTCTTTCAAACCCATCCCATGTGGACGTAAAACCAGAGCGTACCTGGTCAATGAGAGGCCGCCGGAAAGGGTTGCTTTCTAAGAGCACGCTGGCCCACAGTTCTGGATCCTTTCGGCGCACCAGGTAACGGGACAGGCTCTTGAAGAGTGAATTCTCGTTGCATACCTGGGGGATGAAAGAGGTTGATACAATAGAAACATAGAAACATATAAACATAGAAGACTGACGGCAGAAAAAGACCTCATGGTCCATCTAGTCTGCCCTTATACTATTTTCTGTATTTTATCTTAGGATGGATATATGTTTATCCCAGGCATGTTTAAATTCAGTGACTGTGGATTTATCAACTACGTCTGCTGGAAGTTTGTTCCAAGGATCTACTACTCTTTCAGTAAAATAATATTTTTTCACGTTGCTTTTGATCTTTCCCCCAACTAACTTCAGATTGTGTCCCCTTGTTCTTGTGTTCACTGTCCTATTAAAAACACTTCCCTCCTGGACCTTATTTAACCCTTTAACATATTTAAATGTTTCGATCATGTCCCCCCTTTTCCTTCTGTCCTCCAGACTATACAGATTGAGTTCATGAAGTCTTTCCTGATACGTTTTATGCTTAAAACAATGAGGATGAAAGCCTCCTTTGGGGGAGGAAGGAACAAAATCTCGTGGTACCAATGGAAGAAAATCCCAAAGGTGCTTTTTTCCCCCTCGAAGAGGCAACTGGACTTTTTGGTTTTACTCTGAAGATGTTTCGCTTCTCATCCAAGAAGCTTCTTCAGCTCTTCTTCTGCTAAAAAGCAGCTACTTGAATGAGAAGTGAGATGTCTTCAAAGAAAAACAAGGAAATTCCGTTGCCTCTTGAAAAAACTACCCTTGGGGAAACCATGATCTGGATGGTAATCTCCATAGACAAATGGAAGGAAATATTTATAATTCTGGGTTGAATTATGGGGTTCTTGATGCTCTCTAGGCTTGGCTGCTTCTTTACGGACACTCATGATGTTAGCTGGCTTGGTAATGAGACATGTGCAAGAAAGCCACCAGGATCAGAGAACATCAAATCTCCCAAAATTTCACGACTTTGTTTCTGAAGCTTGAAAAACAAAGGGGGGGAAATGGTGGGCTTTTAACTAGCCTGGGACAGGCTTTTCCTGCAGAATTCTGAGCAAGTCAGAGCCTAGACTCAGATCCCCCAAATGTACAAACCAAGGATAGCAATGGCTTCACTTAAGCTTGAACGAGCAAGCTTAAAGGGCCATAAAGAATGTAAAAAACAAAAAAGGTCTTTACAAAAAGATCTGTACAATCACAGAGGCCATGATCAGTGCATGAGGCCAACTGAAGAAAACATTTGTAGCCCAGGTCTCAACTCTGGCCATAAGTCGAGAGACTTCATGCACCAGGGGTAAGGGACCAGGGCCCTTTCAGGACTTGTGGACTTCAACTCCCAGAATTCCTGAGCCAGCCCAGAACCATGGCCCTTTGATGATTTATGGACTTCAACTCCCAGAATTCCTGCACCAGCAGGCAACCATGGCCCTTTGATGACTTGTGGACTTCAACTCCCAGAATTCCTGCACCAGCAGGCAAACATGGCCCTTTGATGACTTGTGGACTTCAACTCCCAGAATTCCTGCACCAGCAGGCAACCATGGCCCTTTGATGATTTATGGACTTCAACTCCCAGAATTCCTGCACCAGCAGGCAACCATGGCCCTTTGATGATTTATGGACTTCAACTCCCAGAATTCCTGCACCAGCAGGCAACCATGGCCCTTTGATGACTTGTGGACTTCAACTCCCAGAATTCCTGAGCCAGCCATGCTGCCTGAGGAATTCTGGGACTTGAAGTCCACAAATCATCAAAGGGCCATGGTTCCCCCACGCCTGCCCTATGCCAGACTTGGAAGAATGAATCAGGAATCTACTTCCCATCCCTTTTGGCCACCCTTTCCCGAGAAACTCACATTGATCAGCTCCTGGTCACACTGTCCTCGCTCGTAAGCCACGCAGGCCAGATGGGGATCTCTCTTCTCACAGTACTTCCCCACCACGCGGCTGTCGTAATAAGGGTTCTCTCGCAAAAACCTTTCCGGGTTATTGTTACTATCGATGTAAATCTTAGCCAGGGCATTGTGTGTAGCTGGTTCTTCGCAGCCCTCGTGGATTCTGGCCTCTAGCCACGGGAGGAGGAGTTTCAACCTAAGGAGAGAACAGGCATTTGGGTTTTAGACAGCTTCCAAACTGGGGTCACAGCTGTTGCCTTCTACGACTGGGGTCCCCAACCTTTTAAGACTTTCGGACTTCAACTATAAAGCCCTTCATGGCACCGGACCAGATTATCTCAGGGACCGCCTTCTGCTGCACGAATCCCAGCGACCAGTTAGGTCCCAAAGAGTGGCCCTTCTCCGGGTCCCGTCAACTAAACAATGTTTGGCGGGACCCAGGGGAAGAGCCTTCTCTGTGGCGGCCCCGGCCCTCTGGAACCAACTCCCCCCAGAGATTAGAATTGCCCCCACCCTCCTTGCCTTTCGTAAGCTTAAAACCCACCTCTGCCGTCAGGCATGGGGGAATTGAGATGCTCTTTCCCCCTGGGCCTTTACAATTTCATGTATGGTATGTCTGTATGTATGTTTGGCTATTTGGCTATCCGGATTGGTTGATCAGGCTAAGTGTAGTTTTTTTAGATGCTAGCAGTAGTTGCCTGCCCTATGAGTTTTCTTTAATCAGCAGAAGATAAGTAGCATTAAATAGAGGGGGAAATTCACCACCGGGTAATGTCAGAGTGACCAAACTACAAAGCAAGCTCCAAGTCCCCGAATCCACTTTTTAAAATTGTGGCTTTACCCCATTTTATCAAGGGACGAGGAGAGTTTCCTCCAGTATCCTATTCCTTACCGGCAGGCGGACAAATATAGACATTAAAAAAAAACCAAAAATAAAAGAAACATTGTTAGCCCGGGAAGTCAAACACATGACGAATTCGCAGGACATTACCTGTTCCTTTTTTCCACTTCAGCAACAAGTTCATCTGTGGAGAACTGACCTCGCACCACCAGGATCAAGGACTTGATGACGTCTTCAGAGCAGTCCACGTCCAGTAAGCCGCCAATGACCACCGGCAGACGGCTGGGGTTCACCTGAGGCATCATTCAAGTTAAGTCAATTCCAAGTCAAGTCAATTCCAAGTCAAGTCTAGGCTAGTCAGTTAGAAACATAGAAACATAGAAGATTGACAGCAGAAAAAGACCTCCTGGTCCATCTAGTCTGCCCTTATACTATTTCCTGTATTTTATCTTAGGATGGACATATGTTTATCCCAGGCATGTTTACATTCAGTTCCTGTGGATTTACCAACTACGTCTGCTGGAAGTTTGTTCCAAGCATCTACTACTCTTTCAGTCAAATAATATTTTCTCACCTGGCTTCTGATTTCCCCCCCCCCATCCCAGCTAACCTCACAGTGTGCCCCCTTGTTCTTGTGTTCACTTTCCTATTAAAAACACTTCCCTCCTTGACCTTATTTAACCCTTTAACATATTGAAATGTTTTGATCATGTCCCCCCTTTCCTTTCTGTCCTCCACACTATACAGATGGAGTTCATGAGGTCTTTCCTGATAAGTTCATTAGATTGGATGTAGCTGCCCGCCCCAGAGGACCCCGGGCCTAACAGATGGTTTTACCTTTTGCACGTAGATCTCAATATATTTCTGAAGATTGTTCCTATACAGATACAAGACGAGGTCGTGGACAAAGTCAAAGCGGTCGCAAACAATGATCAGCGGGAGCTGGTCTGTCAACTTGGCTTCCTGAAAACAGAAAATAGGAATTTGATGATTTATTTATTTCTTAGCTGTCTAGAGCTACCCAGCTCTGTCGCAAAAAGCCAACAATAAACCAAAACATAATCACTTAATCCAGAGGTCTTCAAACTTGGCAACTTGAAGACTTGTGGACTTCAACTCCCAGAATTGAAGGATAGCTGGCTGGAGAATTCTGGGAGTTGAAGTCCACATGTCTTCAAGTTGCCAAGTTTGAAGACCTCTGACTTAGTCTTTTAAAAACACCCTAATATACCAAATATAAAATGGCAACCAGACAATAAGTGATAAATCTTTGCATGGACAAGCCCAAGAGGTCAACTAATCAGGAACAGCTGAATTCTCATTCAAATCTTCTTTAAAAGGTCTCAGTCTTTTTTCAAGTTCTTACATGGATCATTCGCATTAAAACTATCCAGGGCTTTCCAGCCAATTCAGGTTCCAGAAAGAGTTTTACCAAAAGCACAAGACCACAAAGGATTACAAGCCTATTCTAAACACCGGTATTTATCAGCTGCAGCAATTACTGAGTGTGCAGGATGAAGTCTGGGATTGCAAGAAGTAAGATATAGCTATCTTCCCCCGCCCCCACCCCCCCCCACCCCACCCCCGGGGCTCATAAATTGCAGTGGTTAAACAATATCCAGAGAGGGAAATTTTTGCCAACTGGAAAAATATAAATGTTTCTCTAATTTTGCTTCCTAATACACGTGTAGGGGTAAAATCTGGGGATTGATACTCAAGACTGCCTTAGTTTGAAGGGAAGATTTTCACTTCATTAAATGAGATTCTTGCTTGTTTGAAGTGGAGGCTGAAACTTTTTTTAACCACTATATTGTAATCAATGTAGCACCTTTGCAAACTTGGCAAGATGTGTGGACTTCAACCCCCAGAATTCTTCAACCAGAATTGTGAAAGTTGAGATCCAGAAGTCTTAAATTTGCTAAGTTTACATAGAAACATAGAAGATTGACGGCAGAAAAAGACCTCACGGTCCATCTAGTCTGCCCTTATACTATTGAAGTCTTCTGTCTTAGAGTTAGTTACCAAAGCTGGATACCTCTGCGCTAGGCAAAGGAGTTATTGTGACAAAATGTCATTATCTATTTTCTTCTCAATGGTCCTCCCTCAAGGGAGAATTTACAACTCCACTTTAAGGTTGCTAGTGCTGGGGTTTTTAAAATCCAGGTCTGACTTTTTCAATTCCTTGTCGGGGTTTCTAGTTTTTATTAATTTTCAAATTTAGCAAAACCTACAATTTTCTATTCCTTGCACCATACCGTAACTATTAAATAGGTAAAATTCATTTCGTTTAAAACAGATTTGTTGTCTTTTTGTAGTGGTTGTCTGAGTTTTCCTATGTTAGAATATGAATTTTATTTCAGTGCAAAATCTCGGGGTTGTTTTTTTTTAAGGAAACTCCACCACCAATCCAATTGAAGTTCATAAAAAGTGAGGTTCTTAACCTCTCTGCAGGAATAGACTGGAAGCTACAGGTAGTCTTTGATTTACCGCAGTTTGTTTAATGACTGGTCAAAGTTATCACGGCACTGAGAAAAGCAACTTTTGACCGTCGTTCACACATTTACCACCATTGCGGGATGATCACATCATCAAAGTTCAGATGCTTGGAAACTGACTCATTTTTATGATGGTTGCAATGTCCTAGCATTATGTGATCCCCTTTTCGCAACCTTCTGACAAGCAAGGTCGATGGGAATAGCCAGATTCACTTAACAACCGTGTTGCTAACTTAACAGCTGAAGTAATTTGCGTAACAACTGTGGAAATAAAGTTTGTACAATGGGGGCAAAATTTGCTTTGCTTTCTCGCTTAGCAACAGAAATGTTGGGCTCAATTGTGGTCGTAGGTTGAGGACCTGTATTGAATACTATGCCAAGGCTACCAATTAAGCCATACCCCTGCCTTGTTTTCAAGACCCAATCCCAGGAAGTTAACCTGTGTACCACTTCCTCCATCTGGTGCCCTACGGCTGCTTTAGGACTGCACCTCCCAGAATTCTCCAGCCATAACACTACACAGGAGTGGAGACCAAAGGCGTGAACTGATCAACGAGGCCTCTAATGGAAAATTACCTGGTACATGTCCTGAATAATCCATAGACACCCGGAACAGCACAAAAGACAACAGACTGATCAGAAAACGATGGACACAAAGAACAATGGTTTGTAAGTTGCTCTTCAAGAAGATTGCTGAGTGTACTTGGAAATTCTACCAAGATAGCCTTTTGGTCTGTTTTCTCCCCAAGTGAGTGGCAACTGCAACCTTATGTATAATGGCTGCACATGCCAGAACAGTAGTTTTATATCTCTCTTCTGCAAGAAACTATCTCGTGGCCCTTTAAATTAACACCTGTAACATGACACAAGCAATCTTCTGATGCTGGTGCCCCTTGAGAAGAAAGCTATCTCTAGCAGCCCTCCACCACCTGGTGATTGACTCCTGTTCCTCTGTGGAATTCAGGGAAAAGTAGAGCAAGCAGAAGAAACAACCAAAACAAGAGAATATATGTAGGTCAGTCTGTGAGGTCCTTAGGGATTTCTGAGGTTGGTTGTTTTGGTTTTCTTTCAGGAAAGAAGGAAGATGTTTCTTTTGCGGGATCTTTGGTCCTCTCCAAGCTGGGTTGCTTTCTTGCAGACATTTCTTTACCCAACTAGGTAACATCTTCAGAACTAGAAGGGAGTGGAGTCCAACCAATACTGACAAGGCTAGCCATTAGTATATAAAATGGGAGCAAACTCTACTCCCTTCTAGAACTGATGATGTTACCTAGGTGGGTAATGAAATGTTTGCAAGAAAGCAACCAAGCTTGGAGAGGACCACAGATCCCACAAAAGAAACATCTTCCTTCAGATATTCTTATTTCACATCTCTGCCCAAGTTATAAAATGTTTCTCTTACAGGTGCGCGTAAAGATTACCTATTCTCATCAGTGACTCTTTACAGGATTTATACCCGTATTACTGGTCGAGATTTCCCTCCTTTTCATAAAAGAGCACCTGTCTGGTGAGAATTCAGAAGGGAGTTGAGTCAATACTTCCACTTTTTATTCAGGAAGGAGAGCGTCACATCTGTCCACAGTAGAGGTGTCACTGATTTAAGTGCCCAGAGGTTGTTACCTTGTTGAATAACGAAATGTCTGCAAGAAGGCAACCAACCTCAGGGAGCACCACGGATGCCATTTTCAGATTTGACAATCTGAAAGCTCGACTTTCTGTTGCATGGGATAGCTGTCTGAACATATAAGCTCAACAAGTAAATAAGTAAGCTAAAAATAAATGCTAAGGTCATGCCCTTAGCCTCATCTTGATGAAAAGAAACAAGATCGGTAAGATGTAATGCATGCATTAGGGGTAAGGGATAGGATCCTGGAAACTTTCAAAAATACAATAAACATAGAAACATAGAAGACTGACGGCAGAAAAAGACCTCATGGTCCATCTAGTCTGCCCTTATACTATTTCCTGTATTTTATTACAATGGATATATATTTATCCCAGGCATGTTTAAATTCAGTTACCGTGGATTTACCAACCACGTCTGCTGGAAGTTTGTTCCAAGGATCTACTACTCTTTCAGTGAAATAATATTTCCTCACGTTGCTTTTGATCTTTCCTCCAACTCACTTCAGATTGTGTTCCCTTGTTCTTGTGTTCACTTTCCTATTAAAAACACTTCCCTCCTGAACCTTATTTAACCCTTTAACATATTTAAATGTTTCGATCATGTCCCCCCTTTTCCTTCTGTCCTCCAGACTATACAGATTGAGTTCATTAAGTCTTTCCTGATACGTTTTATGCTTAAGACCTTCCACCATTCTTGTAGCCCGTCTTTGGACCCGTTAAATTTTGTCAATATCTTTTTGTAGGTGAAGTCTCCAGAACTGAACATGGTATTCCAAATGGGGTCTCAGCAGCGCTCTATATAAGGGGATCACAATCTCCCTCTTCCTGCTTGTTATACCTCTAGCTATGCAGCCAAGCATCCTACTTGCTTTTCCTACTGCCCGACCACAAAAATGTTGCAGCTTTTATTTTGTGAGTTCAAACTATGGAGTTCTGAATCCTTTCTCCCCAGGCAAATTGCTCCAACCTGCTGTTTGTCCTAACAAATTCCTATCCCATCTGTCCGTCCGTCCGTCCGTCCGTCCGTCCATCCATCCATCCATCATTTGTATTTATATGGATTTAATCTGGATTCTCCAGATATCTCCAGGCTCTTCCTCAACCTCTTCCCAGTCTAATGTTTTTCAAACATGGCAAGATGGGTGAACTCCAACTCCCAGAACACTAGGAATCAAAGTCCACCCATTCTAAAGTTTACCAAGTTTGAAAAACTCTGCACTAGTCTCACCAGGTAGAGAACCAACATGCCCTGTAGTATAAGTGAACATGAAAGAGAGTAGGGGTGGGTGGGTGTCACTCTTATCCTGTTACCTTGAGGAAGTTCTTCACACGTTCTGGATCGTAGCAGTTGCTCTCCCTGCAAATTCTTTCCACCTCTTTAATTTGGCCAGTCTTACAAGCAGCTTGGATGTATTTGAAATGCACGTCCGGGTCTTGGCTGAAGTTAACAATAGAGCCCAGGAAGTAGAAGAGACCTTGAAGGGAGTGGAAAAGAAAAGGAGGAATTATGAAAAAGAATTTGTCAGAAATTTTGGCACTGTGAGTAATGGGTTTTGACAGAGGAAGAATATGTCCATACTGCTCGCACCCTACTGGCCTTCCGAAAGGCTGGGAAGACCTGGGGGCCATGAGTGTTAACACCTACTGATGGCTGACCTATGATTCACTTGGTACATATGTATGATTGTTTAATTAAGAGTGTTTTATCGATTTTTTATTGTTAGTTTAATGGAAATTTTACTTTTTTTTTTACTATTTAACATTTGACTAATTGTATCGTTTATTTATTTTTTTTATTTATTTATTTATTTATTTTGTCCAATACACAATGAGGGTTTTAGTGGGTATATATCTATATACACATAGTAAAATACATGATGAAGGTTATAGAGGAGATACTCATAGTAAAATATATCTAAGAAATAATAGAAAAGAAGGTATAGCAATAGAACATGTCATCACATATAATATTGTACCGTCCCGAGTTCTCGGAGAGGGGCGGCATACAAATCTAATTATTATTAATAATAATAATAATAATAATAATAATAATAATAATAATAATAATAATTTATTTATTAATTAATTAGATTTGTATGCCGCCCCCTCCGCAGACTCGGGGAGGCTAACAGCAATAATAATACAATGTAAACAAATCTAATATTTAAGTTAATTTAAAACACCCCAATTTAGAAACCAATCATACATACTGACATACCATGCATAAATTTTATAAGCCTAGTGGGAGGGAAAGTCTCAATTCCCCCATGCCTGACGACAGAGGTGGGTTTTAAGGAGCTTACGAAAGGCAAGGAGGGTGGGGGCAACTCTGATATCGGGGGGCAGTTGGTTCCAAAGGGTCGGGGCCGCCACAGAGAAGGGACTTCCCCTGGGTCCCGCCAAACGACATTACTATTGCTATTATATTTTTATTGTTGTAAACCGCCGAGTCCCACGAGATTGAGCGGCATATAAATCAAATAAATTAAATTAAATTAAAAACAAAGTCCAGTTGCCTTTTGAAAAAGCACCTCTGGGACAAAAGACAAAAACTTCAAATGAGCAGTGACAGTCACCATCTTGTCTCTATCAACCGAAGACGACAAGCCAGCTTCTTGGCCCGACGACTTCAAGAAATGTGCTTATCCCAAGGGGCCAAGGGATACCCAGAAAGAACCAAAGCAGTCAGAGGTATGGATTCAGAACTTGAGTGCGGCAATTGAACCCAACTGCCCTACCTTCAAAACTCTTGAATGATTCGAAGAGCTCAATGAGTGACTGAGTTGAAAGCTGCTCGTGGTACTTGGAAGCCACCTGGACACAGATCTGCAAGTTCTGGCGGATGTTTGCCGACAGCATCGCCCGCAAGCATTCCAAGGAATCTTCCACAGAGAGGGAGCCAAAGTAATTCACCAGCCACTGCAAGAGAAAGAAGCCGTTAGAAAGGACCTCGGGTTTTCTTAAGGTTCTTTATGGCAGAAAAAGGCAGACCTGGGGGTGATGAACCTTTGCAGCTGGGGTGGGATTTTAACTCCCAGAATTCTCAGCCAGAATCGGCAATGGTCACTCATAGCAGAGAGCCACTTCTGGTGAGATGGGTTCCCATATAAAGTGGGGACAAATCTCACCTTGATCCTCACAATGGAGGAATGTCTGCAAAAATTGATGAAAGTTAGCAGAGATGGCTAAATTGACTGTTTTGCTCAAAGGGGGGAAAATACTTTTATTTCTATTTGGAAACCACCTCTGGACTTTGTGCTTGAGGTGGGGAAAAAAATGAAACTTTGATTTTGGGTTTTACTGATTAAACATATCTGTTACCTGGAACCCTGACATATATATGTGCAGTGGTCCTCGGTTTACCACCATTCACTCAGTGATTGTTCAATATTTCCATGGCACTGAAAAAAATGACCTGACAGTTTTTCACTCTTACGACAATTGCAGCATCCCCATGTTCAAAATCCAGATGCTTGGCAATTGGCATACAGCACGGAAACTGCTTTGGTCACGTTGATGGATGATCTCAAGAGGATAAACCTCTGTCCCGGTGCTTCTTGACCACTCAGCGGCTTTTGATACCATCGACCATGGTATCCTTCTGTGCCAGCTGGAGGGGTTGGGGGCATAGTTCCCTCTAAGCTGAGCAGGTGAGCAATCGCTCACTTAAAAATCATCATCAACTCAGAGTTTTCCAATCCTGCCCAGAAGCCGAGAGGGAAATTTTATTATTATTTCTGTGTCGCCCAGTCCCGAAGGGACTGCCACTCAGACACTATACTTTTCCGCCCACCCCAAATTTTTTTTAGAGAGAACACTGGTTGGGGGTGGGAGGTCTTTCAGTGGTTCTCCTCCTACCTCTCCAGTCAGTCGCAGTAGGTGTTGGGGGGGGGGCAGAGGTCGATCTGTCGGTCTCTCTCTTGTGGGATGCCTCAGGGGTCGGTCCTCTCCCCCCTACTATTTAATATCTACATGAAACTGCTGGGTGGGATCATCCAAGGGCATGGGGTGAGGTATCATCAGTATGCTGATGATGCCCAGTTATACATCTCCACCCCATGTCCAGTCAACAAAGCAGTGCAAGTGATGTGCCAGTGCCTGGAAGCTGTTAGGGTCTGGATGGGTGTCAACAGACTCAAATTCAACCCTGATAAGATGGAGTGGCTGTGGGTTTTGCCTCCCAAGGACAATTCCATCTGTCCCTACATTGGTCACAATTGCAGTGTCCTGGGGTCAGGTGATCGCCTTTTGCAACCTCTCGACAGGCAAAATCAATGGGGAAGCCAGTTCCACTTAACAACTACAGTGCTTCACTTAACAACTGTGGCAAGACAGGTCGTAAAGTGGGGCAAAACTCCCTTAATCACTGTCTTGCTTAAGCAATGCACATTTTGGGATCAGTTGTGGTTGTAAGTCAAGGACGACCTCTATTGCTATCTCTAAATGGAATAATTCTTCCCAAATGGAACTGAACTTCGATCTCTCAGCAATGGCCAAAGTGCTCTGAAACTCTGCCTTCTCTTGAGAGGTGAGAACAGTCCCATTGTTATTCAGACTTCTGGAAGCTAATTAAATCTGAATTATTACAGGGGACTTTGGAATGAATAATGATGCTGTCAAGATTACGCTCGGTGGCTTTAAGTTAATTTTCATTTTAATTTACCATTTACATTTCTGTGTTTTGTTTTGTTTTTAAATATATTTTTATTGGTTTTGCACATAAGGTTACATAAAACAAACATAAAACAGTGCACAGTGCATGTGCCCATCACCCGACTGACAATAACCATCACCACCACCACCAATTAGAAACATAGAAATATAGAAGACGGACGGCAGAAAAAGACCTCCTGGTCCATCTAGTCTGCCCTTAAACTGTTTTGGGTATTTTATCTTAGGATGGATATATGTTTATCCCAGCCATGTTTGAATTCAGTGACTGTGGATTTACCAACCACGTCTGCTGGAAGTTTGTTCCAAGGATCTACTACTCTTTCAGTGAAATAATATTTTCTCACATTGCTTCTGATCTTTCCCCCAACTAACTTCAGATTGTGTCCCCTTGTTCTTGTGTTCACTTTCCTATTAAAAACACTTCCCTCCTGGATCTTATTTTATCCTTTAACATATTTAAATGTTTTGATCATGTCCCCCCTTTTCCTTCTGTCCTCCAGACTATACAGATTGAGTTCATGAAGTCTTTCCTGATATGTTTTATGCTTAAGACCTTCCACCATTCTTGTAGCCCGTCTTTGGACCCGTTCAATTTTGTCAATATCTTTTTGTAGGTGAGGTCTCCAGAACTGAACACAGTATTCCAAATGTGGTCTCACCAGCGCTCTATATAAGGGGATCACAATCTCCCTCTTCCTTCTTGTTATACCTCTAGCTATGCAGCCAAGCATCCTACTTGCTTTTCCTACTGCCCGACCACACTGCTCACCCATTTTGAGACTGTCAGAAATCACTACCCCTAAATCCTTCTCTTCTAAGTTTTTGCTAACACAGAACTGCCAATGCAATACTCAGATTGAGGATTCCTTTTCCCCAAGTGCATTATTTTACATTTGGAAACATTAAACTGCAGTTGCCATTGCTTTGACCATTTATCTAGTAAAGCTAAATCATTTACCATATTACAGACCCCTCCAGGAATATCCACCCTAGTCCCATTGTTATTCAGACTTCTGGAAACTAATTAAGTCTGAATTATTACAGGGGACTTTGGAATGAATAATGATGCTGTCAAGATTACGCTCGGTGGCTTTAGGTTAATTTTCATTTTAATTTACCGTGTACATTTCTGTGTTATATGACTGCTGCTAATTGCCAAGAGCAGGGGTTCCCCAAACTTAGCAACTTTAAGACTTGGGGACTTCAACTCCCAGAATTCTCCAGCCATCATAGGTGGAGAGTCTACAAATCTTAAAGTTGCCAAGTTTGAAGTATCATAAGATGGTGCAGCATAGCAATTAAATTCGTTCAATTTTTATTCACCAGCCACCTGGCTTTAAAATGATTCTAGGTGGTGCTTTACAGCATAAAAAACATGAAATTAATTCAAAGGTTCTTTACAGGTAAAATAAGTAAGTGCACCTTCACCCCAGTACCTCAGGGTTGAGAAGGTGAGTGTGAACCACGGCTCGCTTGATGTCGTACAAGTCAGTGAAGTGTTCCAGCGCCCTTTGGAGGAGACCGGCTTTCTCGCACAGTTGAGCGATGTGGGCTCGGTCGTAGTGGGTGAACATCTGATTTCCCAAGATGGCATCGGCGACCTGAAAAAGGAGATTTTGCTTGAGGTAGGGATCTTTTTTGAAAAAAATTAAATGCATTGTTTTATCACAGAAAGTAAAATACAAAACAGTACAATAAACAAAATGAAAAAGGACAGAAACATGTTAGTATTGTGTGTATAACTGGTTAGGTTTTTCAATATACTGTATAACTTAAGTCAGCAATGTATGGTTAAAGCACACTACTGCTTTAAGAGCTGGTGTTGCAATCAGCTATAAGAGGGAGTGAGCAGCACCTCTCTTTCTCAGAGCCTAGAGCTTCGAGACTCTCCCTGATATCTCCCTGATTCTATGCTGGTTTGTTGTTGTGGTTAGCTCTGACCCAGCTCCTGCCCCACGGACTGTGGATGTGGGGGAGACATCCACATGCTGCAGTCCTGGTTTGCCCCCAGTGGAATCTGAAGATGAAGGCTCCTCTGACCAAGAAGACATGAGTGACAGGGAGGAGGAGTGTGGCAGACAGCTCAGAAGGAGATCAATTATCTCTCTCCTCCTTGGATTCAGAACAAGAGTTACTGATACAACCACGCATGCGGAGAACGATGCATAGGCAACAACTGAGATATTATTATCAAAGAAAATGAGGCCACCTGTGGTTGGGTGGGGCTGTGGTCATTAGTGAGGCTGCTATAAATAGCAGCCTGTGGGTTTGGCCATTGTGGAGGATTATCTGATCGTTGTTTCATGACTGCTTTACTGAATGACTTGTTGTGTGCTGATTTTTCCCTGCTTTGAAATTAAACCAGAGCAAAGTGTGTTTCACTTTGTGAAAGAAGAAGGACTGTGAATTGCCTCACAGCTGCAAGCTAAGTATCACAGAACTGATAAGGGACTTGTACAAATTACCAGTTTGTTTGGAGACGAGTGCTCTGTGCTATACCAAAAGAGGGCTTAGTTTAAGTGAATTTTCATTATAAAGAACATTGTTTTGAATTTTCAAATGTGTGTGTGTCTGAAATTTGTACCTGTGAATTTTTGGGAGGATTCTACCAGAGAGCCCGACAGAACATTTGTCTATATGACTATTCCATTGTAAGGACTACTGTTTGTAGCAAGAACAATATGTTCTAATGTTGGTCTGTATATGTATTGAGTAAGACATGCATTGTATATGTATTGAGAATATTGATTGCTGTATTTGTGAACCACTAGGACTGTTACTAACTACGATATTTGTCTAATGTAAATAATATTTATACATTTAGTGTGGGTGATTTGGTTATTTGAAGTACTGCTCTGGGATATTAGCTAGTTATCCTCCTCCTCCATGTTTTCCTCTGCACAGGGGTAGCACGGCTTACTACTCATACACCTAATAAAACATACCTTCAACCCTAACAACAACAAAGAAAGGAAGGATGAAAGAAATCTGGTCATTTGCATCGTTTTAGAGAGTCGTTGAGGCCCTTTGGTGGTTTTTCTGTGTCCTCGGGAGTCACCTGAGTAGTATAACATGTGGAGCTGCTGAAAGGACTGTATTGTGGACTGGAGATAGAATGATATCGTATCCCTCCCTCTTTATTGAGAGAGGGCTATTCAATTTTGACATAAACATGTCTGGAAGACACAGAGAAACCTCCAAGTGGCCTCAACGACTCTCTAAAACAGTGCAAATGGCCAGCTGTCTGCACAGAAGATAAATCCAGGAAATAGGATAATTAAATCCTTTCTGGAACCAGGTGCAAAACCTACCTGAGGGGCATGCATGAGATTCATTTCAAGCAAACGAGTTTGCAAAGGCCCTTCGGATGGACGGTTGTTTTTCAGGGCATCCAAGAGAAAAGCTGTACACTGCTGGATCAGGTTGTATTCCATAAACACATCTACTATCTGCAAAATAAAATTAAAAAGAGAGCATTTGTTTCAGATCATTCCCACCCAAGGGAGATAAAAGTCTTATATAAACATTCCAGCAATAGAATAGAATAGAATAGAATTTTTATTGGCCAAGCATGATTGGACAACACAAGGAATTTGTCTTGGTGCATATGCTCTCAGCGTACATAAAATAAAATATACATTTGTCAAGAATCATGTGGTACAACACTTAATGATTGTCATAGGGGTCAAATAAGCAATGAAGAAGCAATATTAATAAAAATCTTAGGATATAAGCAACAAATTACAGTCATACAGTCAACATGGGAGGAAATGGGTGAAAGGAATGATGAAAAAAACTAGTAGAATAGAAGTGCAGATTTAGTAAAAAGTCTGACAGTGTTGAGGGAATTATTTGTTTAGTAGAGTGATGGCGTTCGGAAAAAAACTGTTCTTGTGTCTAGTTGTCTTGGTGTGCAGTGCTCTGTAGCGATGTTTTGAGGGTAGGAGTTTAAAAAGTTTATGTCCACGATGTGAGGGGTCAGTTAATATTTTCCCCGCCCTCTTTTTGACTCATGCAGTATACAGGTCCTCAATGGAAGGCAGGTTGGCAGCAATTGTTTTTTCTGCAGTTTATCTAAGGTTATCTAATAGACAAATCATCTATACTTTAGGTGCCAAATGCATGTCGTATCCCCCTCTCACTACAGGTGTGCAAAGCATTTCAAATTTGAAAACCTTTTTAAACAGTTTTGATTTCACTAGTGCCATTGCAACTTTCAAACTTTGTTTGTATCTGAAGCATGTATTTTGAGCACAAAATAAAGGCTCTGCAAACACAGGACATTCCTACCGTAGTAAAGAGCTTAAAACTGAAAACAGAGCTGTGTGAAAGGCTAAAGGCTTCAATTCTAAAATGTTTCATATACAACATCATGGAAGTATCTTTCAGAAAACCTGTTTTTCTCTTAGTGTCAAATCCTGATACTGTACAATAGTGGTTCCTCAACTAAGATGTGTAGATTTCACACTGAAATCAGAATTCCCCAGCCAGCATGCAACAACTTAAAGTTGCCAAGCAAAATTGCTATGGAATCCTACAGAATCCGAAGTTTGCTTTGAGGATCCTCGAGGTTTGACTACTATAATGCTCTCTACATGGGGCTACCTTTGAAAAGTGTTCGGAAACTTCAGATCGTGCAGAATGCAGCTGCGAGAGCAATCATGGGCTTTCCCGAATATGCCCATATCACTCCAACACACCGCAGTCTGCATTGGTGGCCAATCAGTTTCCAATCACAATTCAAAGTGTTGGTTATGACCTATAAAGCCCTTCATGGCACCGGACCAGATTATCTCAGGGACCGCCTTCTGCTGCACGAATCCCAGCGACCAGTTAGGTCCCACAGAGTGGGTCTTCTCCGGGTCCCGTCGACTAAAGAATGTCGCTTGGCGGGACCCAGGGGAAGAGCCTTGGAACCAACTCCCCCCAGAGATTAGAATTGCCCCCACCCTCCTTGCCTTTCGTAAACTCCTTAAAACCCACCTCTGTCGTCAAGCGTGGGGGAACTGAAACATCTCTCCCTGCCTATGTAGTTTTCTGTGTATGATATGAATGTATGTATGTTTTTTATATATTGGGGTTTCTCGCTTTTTAGACTTTTTAAATGTATTATTGTTATTTTACATTCTAATTATTAGATTTGTCATTATATATTGTTTTTATCACTGCTGTAATTCGCCCCGAGTCTACGGAGAGGGGCGGCATACAAATCTAATCTAATCTAATCTAATCTAATAATAATAATAATAATAATCCACTGGAACCTGTGCCGGAACTTGTTTTGAGCCGCCCCGAGTCTGCGGAGAGGGGCAGCATACAAATCTAAATAATAAATAAATAAAATAAATAAATAAATTACCATTTACCAGTGGCAAAGAACTGGTGGGATCATAAGCCCGAAAAAGTGGTCGAAAATGAGCAAGCAAAACTACTGTGGGACTTCCGACTTCAGACTGACCGAATTCTGAAGCATAACACACCAGACATTGTGATCGTGGAGAAAAAGAAAGTATGGATCATTGACATTGCAATCCCAGGAGACAGCAGAATTGAGGACAAGCAGCTAGAGAAATTAGTGAAATACGAAGATCTAAAAATCGAGCTGCAACGACTCTGGCATAAGCCAGCGAAAGTGGTCCCAGTTGGTACTTGGACATTTGAAAACCATTGGAATTGACAAAATCTCCATCTGTCAATTGCAAAAAGCCCCTTTACTGGGATCGGCAAACATAATTCGCCGCTACATCACACAGTCTTAGGTGCTTGGGAAGCGCCCAACTGGTGATGAAATACGAAATCCAGCATAGAGATCTCGTTTGCTGTGTTGTACTGACATAATAATAATAATAATAATAATAATAATAATAATAATAATAATAATAATAATATTTATGGCCAAGCTGAGTTTATAGACCATTCTTACTTATGGCTCAAAATTGTTAACAACTGTCACAGTCCCACATGCTGAATGCTCTGCAACGTGGTTATTATCATGCTTGTTTAATGTCGACTTTACTGTGTTACTAAGTAATCTTCACAACAGGGCACACGGTCTGAATTTTGAGACTGCAACACTCCCAAATTTCCCACTAGCTTCACTCAACACTACACAACAAAGTAATCACTGATTGGAAATGACAAGAAACCTCCATGTGAGAACAAGATTGTTAGAAAAACCAAAATGTTTCTTTAGATGAAACAGTGTGAAGACTTTGTAGGAAACCAAGGATCTGCACGATAAAGCTATTTATTTATTGCAGTCTGCTGGAACAAATAGACAAGAGACCCAAACTTCCTTCTCTCTCTTTCAAATAAGATTCCTTACTTGGGTAATATCTGCCAGAGGTTCTTCATCCTGCACCAACATTTGGGCAAACTGCTGTCCTTGGTCCGGGCTGATCCGCATTACGTTTCTCAGGAGGAAGATCCAGTCTGGAGTGTAACCAACCTAGGAAGGGCATGAACATACCCCCCAAAAAGAAATATTTTGTTAGCTGTGCTGCATTGTGTACGATGGATGGAAAGCATCTGGAGACTGTCTGTGTTTGGCTTGGTCCCATTTCTACACTGAAAAGTGAAAAAGCTCGGCCCAATTCATCTCATAGCTGAGTTCGCACACCGGTGATGGAATCCAATTTTTTTTAAACTACCGGTTCTGTGGGTGCGGTGTGGCTTGGTGGGCATGGCAGGGGAAGGGTCCTGCAAAATCTCCATTCCCACCCCACTCCGGGGCCAGCCAGAGGTGGTATTTGCAGGTTTTCCAAACTACTCAAAAATTTCCGCTACCATTTCTCTGGACTACTCAAAATTTCCGCTACCAGTTCTCCGGACTACTCAAAATTTCTGCTACCGGTTCTCAGGACTACTCAAAATTTCTGCTACCGGTTCTCCGGACTACTCAAAATTTCTGCTACCGGTTCTCCGTACTACTCAAAATTTCTGCTACCAGTTCTCCGGACTACTCAATAATTTCTGCTACCGGTTCTCCGGACTACTCAAAATTTCTGCTACCGGTTCTCCGTACTACTCAAAATTTCCGCTACCGGTTCTCCGGACTACTCAAAATTTCCGCTACCAGTTCTCCGGACTACTCAAAATTTCTGCTACCGATTCTCCGGACTACTCAAAATTTCTGCTACCGATTCTCCGGACTACTCAAAATTTCTGCTACCGGTTCTCCGGACTACTCAAAATTTCTGCTACCGGTTCTCCGGACTACTCAAAATTTCTGCTACCGATTCTCCGGACTACTCACAATTTCTGCCACCGGTTCTCCGGACTACTCAAAATTTCTGCTACCGGTTCTCCGGACTACTCAAAATTTCTGCTGCCGGTTCTCCGGACTACTCAAAATTTCTGCTGCCGGTTTTGCAGAACCTGTCAGATTTCCCCTGTCGCAATCCCCCAGGATGTATCAAGCAAAGGAGAATATTTATAACTTGGAGTTAAAATGTGGTGTTGTTGGTGCTCTCTAAGCTTGGCTGCTTTCTTGCAGACCTTTCATTAGGCAAACTGGTAACTAGTAAAACATCTGCAAGAAAACAGCCAAATTGAGAGAGCAACAACAACCCCTCACCCCAAAATATCCTGCTCAGAACCAGCCTTAGGAGACCTTATTTTTTATCTGCTGTTCCTGCCACTTGTGATTTTCGTCCTTAAAAAGACTTAGAAGCATTGCCTCCCGTTGTGGTTCTTCATAAAACTAGGTGTTGTAACATCTTTCAGCTGTGGCGAGGGGGGCGTTTGCCCAGGTTCGCCTGGTGCACCAGTTGCGGCCCTATCTGGACCCTCATCACCTCGAGGCTCGACTACTGCAATGCTCTCTACATGGGGCTACCTTTGAAAAGTGTTCGGAAACTTCAGATCGTGCAGAATGCAGCTGCGAGAGCAATCATGGGCTTCCCAAGGTATGCCTATGTAACACCAACACTCCGCAGTCCGCATTGGTTGCCGATCAATTTCCGGTCATAATTCAAAGTGTTGGTTATGACCTATAAAGCCCTTCATGGCACCTGACCAGATTATCTCAGGGACCGCCTTCTGCTGCACGAATCCCAGCAACCAGTTAGGTCCCACAGAGTGGGTCTTCTCCGGGTCCCGTCAACAAAACAATGTCGTTTGGCGGGACCCAGAGGAAGAGCCTTCTCTGTGGCAGCCCCGACCCTCTGGAACCAATTCCCCCTGGAGATCAGAACTGCCCCCACCCTCCTTGCCTTTCGTAAAGTTCTTAAGACCCATCTCTGCCGTCAGGCATGGGGGACCTGTGACTTCCCCCCCAGGCCTATACAGTTTATACATGGTATGTTTGTGTGTATGTTTGCTTTTAATAATGGGGTTTTTAGTGTTTTTTAAATTATTACATTTGTTCTTATATTGTTATTGTTGTGAGCCGCCCCTAGTCTACGGAGAGGGGTGGCATACAAATCTAATTAATAATAATAATAATAATAATAATAATAATAATAATAATTTCTAACAGAGATTTGGCCTAGGCATTCTGGATGTAGAATTAGAAGAGGCCACTGAATGCAATGGACTATTTCACACAGGGATTAAGACTAGAGACTTCTCACCAAAAGATGAGCAGGATCTACTACAAGATGTGGTGGTGGCTACAGGTTTGGCTAGCTTAAAAAAAAAAAGGGTATTAGGGAAACCAATTACCTTCTTGGCATACAGCACGATCTTCTGAACTTGTCCCGTTTCAGCAAAACATTGGATGACTTTATTGGGAACGTTAGCCCGTAGGTAGACACTCAGAGCCAATGTTGGGTCCACAGACTTCACAAGGTCTCCCAGTTCTTCAGAGCATTCCAACTGTTCAAAAGCAAGTATTTGTGGGTTGTTGGTTTTTTTAAATTCCCAATAGGATGCTGCATGTATAAAACAAATTTGCCATAGAAACTCTTTCCTATGTGTGTCAATGTGACGAGCAGTTGAGGAAACCATGCAACCTAAAAAAGTCTTCAAAATATATAATATTCATTCTGCTACAGTATGTGGTTTTTCTTTTCTAGCTCTTGTACTATGGGAACCATCTTAATATGAGCCAAGGTGGCGCAGCAAGTAGAGTGCAGTACCGCAGGCCACTAAAGCTGACTGCTAGATCTGCAGGTCAGCGGTTCAAATCTCATCACCGGCTCAAGGTTGACCCAGCCTTCCATCCTTCCGAGGTGGGTAAAATGAGGACCCGGATTGTGGGGGCAATAGGCTGGCTCTGTTAAAAAGTGCTATTGCTAACATGTTGTAAGCCGCTCTGAGTCTAAAGAGAAGGGCAGCATAAAAGGAAGGAAGGAAGGAAGGGAGGGAGGGAGGAAAGAAGGAAGGAAGGAAGGAAGGAAGGAAGGAAGGAAGGAAGGAAGGAAGGAAGGAAGGAAGGAAGGAAGGAAGGAAGGGTTGTGCAACTTATGGACTTCGACTCCCAGAATTCCCCAGCCAGAAACTATGGAGTTGAAGTCCATAGGTCTTAAAGTTGCCAGGGTTGAACACCCTTGTCTTAAGGGATGTGTCAGCAAGACATTTCCAATCAATATCCATAGTAGAAATGAAATTAAATACAGGGTAAGCCCCGGTGCAGCTAGTCCTCATCACACAAGGGAATCAAAAAGAAAGCCACATACAGTGATACCTCGTGTTATGAACTTAATTGGTTCCGGGGCAAGATTTGTAAGGTGAAAAGTTTGTAAGACGAAATGATGTTTCCCATAGGAATTAATGGAAAAGTGATTAACGCGTGCAAGCCCAAAACTCACCCCTTTTGCCAGCTGAAGTGCCCGTTTTTGCACTGCTGGGATTTCCCTGAGGTTCCCCTCCATGGGAAACCCCACCTCCGGACTTCCGTGTTTTTGTGATGCTGCAGGGGAATCCCAGCAGCGCAAAAACGGGTGCTTCGTTGGCAAGTGAAGTCTGGAGGTGGGGTTTCCCAGCGAGGCGAGCCTCAGTGAAATTGCAGCATCACAAAACCACGGAAGTCCAGAGGTGGGGTTTCCCATGGAGGGGAGCCTCATGGGAATCCCAGCAGCGCAAAAACGGGCACTTCGCTGGCAACAGAAGTCCGGAGGTGGGGCATCCCAGTGGTGGCAGCTTGGGTTTGTAAGGCGAAAATAGTTTGGAAGAAGAGGCAAAAAAATCTTAAACCCCAGGTTTGTATCTCGAAAAGTTTGTATGACGGGGGGTTTGTAAGACGAGATATCACTGTACATACTTTGCATGGGAAGGTAATGTTGGAAGAAGAAAGCAAAATCCCTTGGCAAGTCACCCAAAGGTCAAATGATAAACCCCCAGTCAAGAATGAAGGCAGATTGAGATATAAGCTGATGGCTGCTTAAGCTCATTCACTGTAAAACAAAAATAGCTGAGGGTGTTTGACATGAAAAGAAGTCCTGCGTTCAAGAACTCAGCTTTTTCCCCCCAGCGTTTTTTTTCCCTTCCCCATCCCAGTCTTCAAGAAGAAAGAGGGAAAAGTGTGAAAACTGGGGGGAAAGTGTGAAATCCAGAAATCAAGTTCAAAATATAAAGGTTAAAACTGCAGGCAATGTCTTATGACTGCTTGCTTGCACTCGAAGCCCTGAGGCTCTTCCAGATTGAAAGGATTAGCCGCAGGCATCGCCGTTACCTGGGAGATGGGGGCACCTTTCATATCCCTGGCAGTTGCTGGAGGGAAGGACGGGAGCTCAACTCTTCTCCAGGAAGACGGGAGCTCAACCCTGCCTCAGGAGGGTGGGAGCTCAACCCTGCCCCAGAAGGACGGGAGCTCAATCCTAACCCAGGAAGACGGGAGTTCAACCCTGGCTCGGGAGGGTGGGAGCTCAACCCTGCCCCAAGAAAAGGGGAGCTCAACTCCAACCCTGTCCTACATGGGAACTCAACCCTGCCTCAGAAGGACGGGAGCTCAACTCTTCTCCAGGAAGACGGGAGCTCAAACCTGACCCAGGAGGGCAGGAGCTCAACCCTGACCCAGAAAGACGGGAGTTCAGTCCTGCCTCCGGAGGGTGGGAGCTCAACCCTGCCCCAAGAAAAGGGGAGCTCAACTCCAACCCTGTCCTACATGGGAACTCAACCCTGCCTCAGAAGGACGGGAGCTCAACCCCACCCCACGTTAGCACTCGGGTTTTGAACACAAGCTTGCTAACCTCCATCCTCAGTGTCTTAACCAAAGAGGCCTCCACGCTCCCTTATCTTAGATGATTTTAATACTTGAGAGATAACTACATTTAGAAGTCCAGCTACAGAGTTCAGTAATCTTTGACTCCAAGGAGTTTAAGGGCTAACAAAAGGCAAAGAGATTAAATCAAGTCTAGTAACAGGAAAAAAAATATCTCTACAAAAATACTTTTAGGATGCAACTAGGCCAAAGCATTCATTAAATAAGGACCAGCATGGTCTTAATACAATTTATGAATGAGGGGTTTTTATTCCAATGCCGTGGTTATGGAGGACAAAAGAAGAACCTTGTTGCCTCAATTCATAAAAGACAAAGCTTTTAAAGATTCCTGCCCCATCATCCACACCTGTTGTTTGGAAAAAAATGTGTACCAAATGTTTGGAAATTTCAAATCTTGATTCAACTTCATAAGAACGTAAGAAGAGCCATGCTGAATCAGGCCAAGGCCCATCAAGTCCAGCATTCTGTGTCACCCAGTGGCCCACCAATTGTCCATGGGAATCTTGAGCAGAAGGAGAATCACAAAGATTTGATAAACTGTAATCAGTGGGGTCAGAAACTTGTGCATGGCACTAGAGTCTTATAAGAAATTTAGCTTTTCTACATGTCGCAAGATTTTGTGTCCTTCTGAGATTTTCACCACTGAGAGGCTGCAGTGGTGGGAGGGTGATTTTTATTTTGGCTTGAGACAGAAGTCATAATACGCTTGCAGGCAAGCATCATCCATCAGCCGGGAACAACTGACAGTCGAGGCAAAGGTCACTCGTTTAAGGGCAACATTACGTAATTCAGCGAAAGAGCTGAAAGGCAATTTCCTATCCTTTCATTTGCCAGGAAATTCCAGCCAGGAACCCAAGTTTTCCATGCTTAAAATACTGCCGCCAGGAAGCTGCCACCTGAGAGTTGGCATTTTTCACTGGTTCATTTGGCTGCATTTAACAGGAGGATTAGACTCAAGATCACATGAAGTGTTAGTAATACTTTGTAATGCCTTGGTGAGACCACACTTGGAATATTGCATCCAGTTCTGGTCGCAATATATAAAAAAAGCCCTTCATGGCACCGGGCCAGATTATCTCAGGGACCGCCTTCTGCTGCACGAATCCCAGCAACCAGTTAGGTCCCACAGAGTGGGTATTCTCCGGGTCCCGTCAACTAAACAATGTCGCTTGGCGGGACCCAGGGCAGCCACAGCCCTCTGGAACCAGCTCCCTCCGCAGATTAGAATTGCCCCCACCCTCCTTGCCTTTCGTAAGCTGCTTAAAACCACCTCTGCCGCCAGGCATGGGGGCATTGAGATACTCTTTCCCCCTAGGCCTTTACAATTTTATGCATGGCATGTCTGTATGTATGTTTGGTTTTTATAATAATGGGTTTTTAACTGTTTTTAGTATTGGATTATTATTATATGCTGTTTTATTATTGCTGTTAGCCGCCCCGAGTCTCCGGAGAGGGGCGGCATACAAATCCAATAAATGAATGAACGAAGGAAGGAAGGAAGGAAGGAAGGAAGGAAGGAAGGAAGGAAGGAAGGAAGAAAGAAAGAAAGAAAGATGTTGAGACTCTGGAAAGAGTGCAGAGAAGAGCAACCAAGAGGATTAGAGGACTGGAGGCTAAAATGTACAAAGCATTGTTGCTGGACCGGATATGTCTACTTTAATGAAAAGGATTAGGGGATGACATGATAGCTATGTCCCAGTACCTGAAGGGCTGCCCCAATGAATAGAGAGTGAAGCTATTTCCCAAAGCCCCTGAGGGTAGAACAAGAATCCATGGATGGAAAATAATCAAGGACAGAAACAACTTAGAACTAAGGAGAAATTTCCTGACAGTTAGAAGAATTAATCAGTGGACAGCTTGCCTCCAGAAGTTGTGAATGTTCAACACGAGACGTTTTTAAGAGATTGCACAGTCATTTGTCTGAAATAGTATAGAGCCGTGTTGGTGGCACGCAGAGCCATATCTGCTGGCATCTGAGCCGTTGCCCTACCTCCAGTGCACATGTGGGCACCCACTAGGTGAATTCTGGCTTGCATAGAGGCTCTGGGGAGGCATTTTTGGCCTCTGGAGGGCTGCAGGGGGCACCGGAGGGCGCTTTTGCCCTCCCCAAGGTCCAAGAAAGCCTCTGGAGCCTGGGAAGGGTGAAAAATGGGCCCACCCGGCCCATCAGAAGTCAGAAAGTGGGGGAGCGTGGGGGGGAGGGGACATTGAATATGGGTGTGGGCATGCGCACAGTAGCACGCACATGAACTATTTTGGCACCTGAGGGAAAAAAGGTTCACCATCACTGGTATAGAGTTTACTGTTTGAACCGGAGTTGGACTAGAAGACCTCTAAGGCCCGTTCCAACTCTGTTATTCCTGCCATGGCACCAATTCCAAACAAATTTATCCAGCAGAAGCTACCTAGCTTTAACTTAATACCATTCATTCATTCATTCATTCATTTATTCAATCAATCAATCAATCATTCAACTCCCCCCAGAGATTAGAACGGCCCCCACCCTCCTTGTCTTTCGCAAATTACTCAAGACCCACCTTTGTCGCCAGGCATGGGGGAGTTAGGATATTCCTTCCCCTAAGCCATTACAAGTTATGTATGGTATGTTTGTGTGTATGTTTGGTTTTTATAATAAGGGTTTTTAGTTGTTTTATTAAATTGGATTGTTACATGTTGTTTTTTATCATTGTTGTTAGCCGCCACGAGTCTGCGGAGGGGGGCGGCATACAAATCCAATAAATAAATAAATAAATAAATAAATAAATAAATGAGTGAGTGAGTGAGTCAATAAATAAATAAATAAATAAATAAATAAATAAATAAATAAATAAATAAATAAATTCATTCATTCATTCAATCAATCAATTTTTATACTGCCCTTCTCCTTAGAATCAGGGCGGCTTACAACATGTCTATTTCCTTCGAGACAGTTCGGTGCTCTTTGCACAGTTGGAGAGAGAGACTGAGCCCAGCAGAAGGAATGAATTTTTAGCAGTCAATAACCACGAAGACAACCCCATCTTCAAAGATGTCCTATCAAGTAAATGACTTACTTTGTCTTCTTTCAACCATTTCTCCAGCAGCTGCTTGCGTCCTTGTTGGAGGACTGGCCGGCAAAGTTCCAGGGACTCATATTTGTTCAGCTGCCCTTGATCTAGCAGAATTCCAAAATACTGAAGCAGAGGGGAAGTTTGTCCTGGCTGTGCTGGGACACTCTGGAACCGGCGAATGGTGTCTGGAGTGCGCAATATTCCCTATTTTAAAAAAAAGGTGGATAAAATACATCATTTACCTCTCAAGAAAATCTGAGAATCTCCAGAGACTTTTGCTTAGCAATGGAAATTCGATTGAAACATAGAAGACTGATGGCAGAAAAAGACCTCATGGTCTGCCCTTATACTATTTCCTTTTTTAAAAAACATGTATTCACAAATAGAAAAACAATACAATTCAAAAAGAATGATAAACGACTATTACAAACATGTAATTAAGAGAAAGAAAAGAAAGGGTAGGGAGAAGGGAAAAAAAGAAAGAAAGGAAAAAACCTAGCAAAAGAAAAGAGAAACAAGAAAGATGGACAGAGACAAAAAGAGGGAAAAGAAAATAGAAGAAAAAGAAAATAGAAAAAGAAAGGAAAATGGTTACAACACAGTACGTCATTTCCATTTCGTTTGCATTCATGGTGAATCAAAAAGCAAGCTCTATATATCTCCTTATTGCTTTATCTAATCCATATATCAATTGTTTACATTTTTATTGTGTTATTTATAGTTATCAATTGTATCCATATATTATTTACTTGTTTATTAGTTATTTCTTCTGGTTTCAAGCCATTCATAAAGATTTCCCCAAATTGTGTAAAAGTCTTTCTCTTTTTGTTTTGTAGTTCAAAAGTAAGTTAGAAACATAGAAACATAGAAGACTGACGGCAGAAAAAGACCTCATGGTCCATCTAGTCTGCCCTTTTACTATTTCCTGTATTTTATCTTAGGATGGATATACGTTGATCCCAGGCATGTTTAAATTCAGTTCCTGTGGATTTACCAACCAGGTCTGCTGGAAGTTTGTTCCGAGCATCTAACTTTGGCCAAAAATTGAGGAGTACTTGTACGCCAGTGCCAGAGAAACAAGCTAAAAGAAACAGGCAGGCTATGAACTGAGGATTCAGACCTGAGTGGTAGATAAAACATATGAAGCACAGAACACGTGGGCGTTTTTCATACCTTTGGGGCGTTTGCTGCTACTTTGGCTGCTTCTGAGTAACTCCCTTGGGCGAAAAGGGCATTGAATTTTCGGGCAAAGAGTTCTTCAGCCCCAGCGAGGTTGTTACGGACGGCCATTCGGAGGGCCAGGTCGGGATTCTGCAGCACATTGGTGATGTACGGGATAATGTTCTCTTCCTCCACGCAAACTGAAAGCACCTTGAACGCAGGGAGAGGGATAGAATGGCGTTCATCATTAGGCATCTCTTGCATTTTTGTTTTAATAATCAACCCCTGAGATATTGGAACATTGCTATCATGTCTCCCCTGGTCCTTCTTTTCATTAAACCAGCCATGCCCAATTCTTAAAAAATTAATTTAGTTTAATTGATTTATATGCTGCCCAATCCCATGGGAATCAGGAAGGATTACAACACATAAAATACAGAAATACAGTTATACGTCCAATATTTATCTATCTATCTATCTATCTATCTATCTATCTATCTATCTATCTATCTATCTATCTATCTATCTATCTATCGGATTTGTATGCTGCCCCTCTCCGCAGACTCAGGGTGGCTAACAACAGCAATAAAAACGGCATATAATAATAATCCAATACTAAAACAGTTAAAAACCCTTATTATAAAACCAAACATACGTACAGACATACCATGCATAAAATTGTAAAGGCCTAGGGGGAAAGAGTATCTCAATTCCCCCATGCCTGGCGGCAGAGGTGGGTTTTAAGCAGCTTACGAAAGGCAAGGAGGGTGGGGGCAATTGTAATCTCTGGGGGGAGTTGGCTCCAGAGGGCTGGGGCCGCCACAGAGAAGGCTCTTCCCCTGGGTCCCGCCAAGCGACATTGTTTAGTTGACATTAAACATTAAAACCTCAATAAAACTAGTCAATAAAAACCCTAAACTACGCTGGACAGTCATACACTCATGCATACCAAAAAAATCATAATTAAGACCCCGCCCACTCCTGGGTGCACAGGTAAAAATTAAGCTAGGATGGGGATAGGGGTGTGTGTGGAGTGGTCCTACTACTTACCTTTGGCAGTTGCAGCCAGGCCTCGCAAACCCCAACACCTGCCTTGCTGGCCCATTTCTTCTGAAGCCGGCAAGGTTTTCTTGAAGGCCTCTGCAGCTGATAACGGAGCTCTGTTATCGGCTGCAGAGGTGTTCAGGAAAGCCTTGTTGACCACAGAAGTTCCTGAAGACCTCCTGGAAAGGAGGCCGGAGCACCACACGCAAGTGAGATGAGTCAGTGGATGACCACCACTACCAACCCGAAAATAAACCTGGCACCTTATTTTTTGGTGGCAAAAATATACACTGCTCAAAAAAAATAAAGGGGACACTTAAACAACACAATATAACTCCAAGTAAATCAAACTTCTATGAAATCAAACTGTCCACTCAGGAAGCAACGCTGATTGACCATCAATTTCACATGCTGTTGTGCACATTCAACTTTGTACAGAGCAAAGTATTCAATGAGAATATTTCATTCATTCAGATCTAGGATGTGTTCTTGGAGTGCTCCCTTTATTTTTTTGACAGTATATATAAGACAGGGTCTTATTTTTGGGAAAAGACGGGTAGGTACCACTTTGGTGGGAAGACGACAGTAGCCGCTCCGAGTCTCCGGAGAGGGGCGGCATACAAATCTAATAAATAAATAAATCTAATAAATTAATTCCATGCTCAGCCTTCCATCCTTCCGAGGTGGGTAAAATGAGGACCCGGATTGTGGGGGCAATAGGCTGGCTCTGTTAAAAAGTGCTATTGCTAACATGTTGTAAGCCGCCCTGAGTCTAAGGAGAAGGGCGGCATAATAAATAAATAAATAAATAAATAGGCATGCTGGCCATATGACCATGGAAATGTCTTCGGACAAAGCTGGTTCCTTCAACTAAGAAAACAGAGATGAGCATCAAGGAGGTTCACCAAGAGTGCTCACAGGCTCTGCAAGTTTCTATGGCATCTTAAGAATGTGTACTTTCTCCCTTACCACATGTTTGGTGGCCAAAGAGCATATTTGCCCTGAAATGCAGTTGAGGATTACCAAGAGGCCTGCTCTGGTATCAGAATGTGAGACCGACTACAAAGCAGTAACAGATTAACCAGGGAAAACTGCACGCATGGATTGTCTTGTGCGTTTTTCAAGAGACAGAGGATAAGAGGCGGCTTCTGGATCAAAGAGCTATGAAGATTCAGGACATGCCTCCTCCTTAACCCTAGGCACTCACTCTTTCTTTCCTTCCTCTCCTCTCTTCCTGCCTTTCTCTCTCTCTCTCTTTCCTTCGTTCCTTCTTTCCCTCCTTCATTCCCTTCCCATCTTTCTCTCTCTCTCTCCTTTCTTCCCTTCCTGTCTTTCTCTCTTTCTCTCTCTTCCCTTCCTTCCTTCCTTCCCTCCCTCCCTCCCTCCCATCCATCCATTTTGCAGGAGAAAAAAATCCCAGAACCAGCAGCAAAACAATTTGGCAGCTTCCATTTCTGGCAGGAAAGCAGCTACCAACAGCAGGCCAGAGCTGAAAGCTAGTGCCTTAGTATCATGTGATCAAGAAAGATCTTTCAAGGTTGATGCTGTTAAATATTGCCAAGGGAGATTGAGCAGCTTTTCCATAGGCTGTGCACTTCGACCTTCTACTACAATTCAAATACAAATCTCTTGACTTGTTTTATAGAACGGAACTGCACACCAAAGTTTAACGGGGGACTTGCATAGTCCAAATTACTGCTTGAAATTTAAGTAGTCAGCTAAATGTCCACAAAAAATAACAGCATTTTTAAAAATCCATATACAACTACTCCTTGACTAACAACCATTCGGCCATTCGAGATTACAAAGGCATTGGAAAAAGTGACTTATGACCGTTTTTCACATTTACGACTATTGCAGCATCCTCATGATCACTTGATCAAAATTTGGCTGCTTGGCAACTGGCTCGTATATATGACGGTTGGCATCCTGGGATCCCTTTTTGCAATCTTCTGACAAGCAAAGTCTATAGGGAAGCCAGATTCACTTAACAACCGTGTTAGTAACTTAACACAGTTACCGTATTTTTCGGAGTATAAGACACACTTTAGTTGTTGGGGGGGAAATTTTTTTGGGGGGGGGGGATCTGCCTACCAGATATCCATCTGGTTAGCGTCCTTAATCTGTTCAGCTTCAGCACATTATTTTATTCCCTGGTTAGGGCTGGAAAAACCTTATTTGGAGAAAGTAATAATGAAAGAGCCTGCAAGGTAAGAGCTGGGAAGACCGTTAGCACCTCGCTAGGGATGGGTAAAAAGCTTCGAAAAAAGCAACGTTCAGAGTATAAGACGCACACACATTTTCAGCCTCTTTTAGAGAGGGAAAGGGTGTGTCTTATACTCCGACATATTTGGTAGTTCATGTAACTTAACAGCGTTCACATAACTTAAGACGATGATTCACTTAGCTGTGGCTAGGAAGTACAAGCGATGGAAAATATAGTAGAAAATATAAGGAAAATTAAAAATACAAGAATCAGGGAAATGAGAAGGAAAATATTACATAAGTGGTATTTTACTCCCATTCAACTCGCACACTTTCAGCAGAGTGTCAGGGGGAATTGTTGGCATGGGTGTCAAGATAAAGGAGTGTTTATGCATATGTTTTGGGAATGCCCAATAGTGCAGGAATTTTGGCAAAAAGTGAAAGAGGATATCAATAGAATGCTAAATATACAATGGACAATCACTAAGGAAATGGCAGTACTAGTTAAAAGCAATGCGAGGGGAGAATTTAGAGGGGGAAAAAAGCAGCAATAGAAAGCGCTCAGGCAGTAATAGTTTTGGGTTGGAAGGATGCGACAAAATGGACAATGCAAAATTGGTATAGGTACATGGTGGACCATATTCAATTTGAAATTATGGATAAAAGGATAAATTCGGAAATTGAAACTGAGTTGGGACAACTGATGGGACGGTGGGACAAGGTAAGACGATATATGACGAGCAGAATCCGAAACCAAGCTACAAGAAATAAATTGGAATCACTCTATAATATGTAAATAGATATATTGCTCTTGGGTCAAGTGGACTATACAAGAAACACCCCCGATTTGGTGGTGAGGAATGTGTGTGTGTGTGAGTGGTGGGCACATTTCACTATGCACTGTTTTATGTTGTGTGTAATATAAATTTTTTAAAAATTAATAAAAATATATATATATATTTTTTAAAAAGGAAATGGTGTGTCTTATACTCCGAAAAATTTGGTCGTTCATGTAACTTAACACAGTTCACATAACTTAAGACAATGATTCACTTTAGCTGTGGCTAAGAAGGTCACAAAATGGGGCAAAATGTCTTGCTTAGGAATGGAAATTTGGGGCTCAACTCTGGTTTTAAGTCGGGGATTACCTGTACAGATGGGAGTCATGCACCCACCTGACCTCAATCGATTCACATGCACCACCACGTAAGCGCCCCCCCCCAAAAAACATTGAAGCCTCCCATTACCTGTCCTTTCCTGTTGACCCCAATGATTCCAGCCGTGGCTTCGTGTGGTGCAGTCACAAAGATAGTTTCCCCACTGATTCTGTTCATGTAGATGCAGGTGCCTGTCTCGAGGTCGTACAGATGGATGTAACCGTATTTTGTGATCAGGAAGACGACATCGTGCTTCTCGCTAATCTGCAAACAGGAAGGGGGGGGGGGATGGTAGCCATAGGTAGTTGAAAATCCACCAAAGACACAATACAAGCTGAACAAGTTAGCACAGTCTTCTGTATCAAACTTCAATCCTAGTTGTGGCAACAGCTAGCCTGCATTAAACATTTCTTATTTGCCCACTCCCAGGTTTCAAAAAGGTTAGTAGACTTCATCTCAGTCCTGTAAGTTAAAACACTTATAGAAACATAGAAGATTGATGGCAGAAAAGGATCTCATGGGTCCATCTAGTCTGCCCTTATACTATTTCCTGTATTTTATCTTAGGATGAATATATGTTTATCTCAGGCCTGTTTAAATTCAGTTACTGTGGATTTGCCAACCAAGTTTGCTGGAGGTTTGTTCCAAGCATGTACTACTCTTTCAGTAAAATAATATTTTCATATTGCTTCTTATCTTTCCCCCAATTAACCTCAGATTGTGTCTCCTTGTTCTTGTGCTCACTTTCCTATTAAAAACACTTCCCTCCTGAACCTTATTTAACCCTTTAACATATTTAAATGTTTCGATCATGTCCCCCCTTTTCCTTCTGTCCTCCAGACTATACAGATTGAGTTCATAAAGTCTTTCCTGATAACTGTTATGCTTAAGACCTTCCGCCATTTTTGTAGCCTGTCTTTGGACCCGTTCAATTTTTGTATAACAGCCTTTATGGTGCTACTGGTTAAGGCATCAGCTTAGAAACTGGGAGACTGTGAGTTCTAGTCCTGACTTAGGTGTAAAAGCCGGCTAGGTGACGTTGAGCCAATCACCACGAGACTCTGAGCTCTACTCAGAGCTATCTTACTTAGTTCTAGCTATTTTGAGTCTGGTGGCATAGTGGTTAGGGTGCAGTACTACAGCCTACTTCTGCTGACTGCCGGCTGCCTGCAATTTGGCTGTTCAAATTTCACCAGGCTCTAGATTGATTCACCTTTTCATCATTATGAGAAGCCAGGAGGAACATATGTGCCAAGTTTCAAGTTTGTAGGCTTTACAAGTTCTGAGGTGGGTGAAGTAAGGACCCAGATTGTTGAGGAGCAAGAGGCTGACTCTGTAAACCTCTTAGAGAGGACTGTAAAAACACTGTGAAGCAGTATATAAGTGTAAAGGGCTATTTCTATCTTAATAATAATAATAATAATAATAATAATAATAATAATAATAATTTATTGGATTTGTATGCCGCCCCTCTCCGCAGACTCGGGGCGGCTAACAATAATAAACACGACATGTACAATCCAATAATAAAAAACAACTAAAAACCCTTATTATAAAACCAAACATACACACAAACTTACCATGCATAACTTGTAATGGCCTAGGGGGAAGGAATATCTCAACTCCCCCATGCCTGGCGGTATAAATGAGTCTTGAGTAGTTTACGAAAAACAGGGAGGGTGGGGGCAGTTCTAATCTCCGGGGGGAGTTTGTTCCAGAGGGCCGGGGCCGCCACAGAGAAGGCTCTTCCCCTGGGGCCTGCCAAACGACATTGTTTAGTCGACGGGACCTGGAGAAGGCCAACTCTGTGGGACCTTATCGGTCGCTGGGATTTGTGCGGTAGCAGGCGGTTCCGGAGGTAATCTGGTCCAATGCCATGTAGGGCTTTAAAGGTCATGACCAACACTTTGAATTGTGACCGGAAACTGATCGGCAGCCAATGCAAACCACGGAGTGTTGAAGAAACGTGGGTGAATCTTGGAAGTCCCACGACGGCTCTCGCAGCTGCGTTCTGCACGATCTGAAGTTTCCGAACACTTTTCAGTGTTTCACTCTTGCATGAAAGCCAGCTGGATGACTTTTAGCTAATCACCAGGAGACTCTGGGTTCTAGTCCCACCTTAGCCATAAAGCCAGCTACGTGACCTCGGGCCCACCCTTTCTCTTAGCCCCAGGAAGGCGGCAAAGTCAAACCACTTCTGAAGGGGGGGGGGAAAGGGGGGGACGACTCACCAAGAAAACTGCAGGGATGAGTCAGGCAGCCTGTAAGAATCAGACACGACTGAATTTGGGGGGGGGGGGAGGAATAACCAGACTCCGTGCAGACCGAAAGCTACTTTTATTAGAATAGCTATTGTAAAAGGATCTTGCAAGTCTGGATGTAATTCCCTTCCTCCCCACCTCTTTTATCTTCAGGTGAATCTGAGGGGGAGATGGCTCTCTGAGATGCTTCTGTAAACCACTTCCTTGGCCTGGGTTCAAGCTACATTTATCTCATTCTTGCCTGGTAACGGATCTTCCCTGTGTCCTTCAAGGCCCTGCACGAGGCTCACTACTGCGCTTTTCTGCAGATAATTTTAAAGGAATACAAACAGACTTTTTGGATAGTGAACTCTGCTCTTATAAAACCCGCCAAGGCGTGCAGAGTCCTGGTTCGTTGAAAACACGGTAAATTCATATAGACTGTTTGAACTGTCCAAATGCCAAGTTGAAAAGCTACCCAGACTAAGGATCAAGAGACCCTCTGTACTCCTACAGAAACATAGAAACATAGAAACATAGAAGTCTGACGGCAGAAAAAGACCTCCTGGTCCATCTAGTCTGCCCTTATACTATTTTCTGTATTTTATCTTAGGATGGATATATGTTTATCCCAGGCATGTTTAAATTCAGTTACTGTGGATTTATCTACAACGTTTGCTGGAAGTTTGTTCCAAGGATCTACTACTCTTTCAGTAAAATAATATTTTCTCATGTTGCTTTTGATCTTTCCCCCAACTAACTTCAGATTGTGTCCCCTTGTTCTTGTGTTCACTTTCCTTTTAAAAACACTTCCCTCCTGGACCTTGTTTAACCCTTTAATATATTTAAATGTTTCAATCATGTCCCCCCTTTTCCTTCTGTCCTCCAGACTAGACAGATTGAGTTCATGAAGTCTTTCCTGATACGTTTTATGCTTAAGACCTTCCACCATTCTTGTAGCCCGTCTTTGGACCCGTTCAATTTTGTCAATATCTTTTTGTAGGTGAGGTCTCCAGAACTGAACACAGTATTCCAAATGTGGTCTCACCAGCGCTCTATATAGCGGGATCACAATCTCCCTCTTCCTGCTTGTTATACCTCTAGCTATGCAGCCGAGCATCCTACTTGCTTTCCCTACCGCCTGACTGCACTGTTCACCCATTTTGAGACTGTCAGAAATCACTACCCCTAAATTCTTTTCTTTTGAAGTATTTGCTAACACAGAACTGCCAATACAATACTCAGATTGAGGATTCCTTTTCCCCAAGTGCATTATTTTACATTTGGAAACATTAAACTGCATTTTCCATTGCTTTGACCATTTATCTAGTAAAGCTAAATCATTTACCATATTACAGACGCCTCCAGGAATATCAACCCTATTGCACACTTTAGAGTCATCGGCAAATAGGCAAACCTTCCCTACCAAACCTTCCCCTGTCACTCACAAACATATTAAAAAGAATAGGACCCAGAACAGACCCTTGTGGCACACCGCTTGTAACCTGACTCTGCTCAGAATACTCGCCGTTAACAATAACTCTCTGATGTCTGCGCTTCAGCCAGCTGCAAATCCATTGAACTATCCAGGGATTAAGTCCAATCTTCACTAATTTATCTATCAGCTCTTTATGTGGAACCGTATCAAAGGCTTTGCTGAAGTCCAGGTAGGCAATATCCACGGCACCACCTTCATCCAACACCTTTGTGACATAGTCAAAGAAATCAATGAGATTAGTCTGACATGATTTGCCTTCAGTAAAGCCATGCTGATTTGGGTCCAATAAGTTATTGTTTTTTAGGTGCTGATTTATCCTCTTTTTGAGTAGAGGAACTTCTCCTGTTAACAAGGATTGGTTAAACAAATCAGTCAGGGGGGTAGCAATGACAGATCTGAGTTCTTTAAGAACTCTGGGGTGGATGCCATCTGGACCCATTGCCTTATTTATCTTTAATCGTTCAAGTTCTTCTAAGACATCGGCTTCTAAGATCACTGGAGCTGAATCCGTACAGCTGGAAGCAATGCTATATCCCTCCATAGTATTATTTTGTAAGGTGTCTTTTGAGAAAACTGAACAGAAGTAGCTATTGAAATGGTCAGCGATCTCCTTATTCCCATTAATGCATGTATTATTCCCGGTACTAAGCTTCGTGATGCCGCAGTTTTTCTTCTTCTTATCACTAATATATCTGAAGAAGGTTTTGTCCCCCTTCTTTACTGATTTGGCAATTTCTTCCTCTTTTGAGGCTTTAGCAGCATATATTATCTGTTTCGCCTCCTTCTGTCTCATTTTATATACCTCCCTATCAGCTATACTTCCAGACTCTTTATACCTCCTATAGGCAGCCTTTTTTTAATTGACTATAGCCCTTACATCATTGCTAAACCATAGCGGTTTCTTCTTCCTTTTACCTTTAGTTATTTGTCTTACATACAGTCCAGTGGCTTTTAAGATGGCCTTTTTTAATACAGTCCACTGGGTGCTCACTCCTGCCAATTTATCCCTCCCCTTTAATTCATTATCTAAATATTCCCCCATCGCATTAAAATTTGTTTTTCTGAAATCCAATACTTTGGTTGCATTATAGGATTGCTCACAATGAGTTTTTACATCAAACCACAAACATAGATGGTCACTGCAACCTAAATTTTCTCCCACCTTGACCTCTGAAACCCAATTCCCATTCGTAAAAACTAAATCTAGAATATTCTCCCCTCTAGTTGGTGTCTTAACCAGCTGTGCCAGAGCTGCTCCTGTAAAGGCCTCTACTATATTCTTACTTTTGCAAGCCCGCAAACGCCTGAACTTTGCTCTATAAAACGCAGATGCAGTATTAAATGCAAGGCTGGGACCTGGGCAGCCTTGAGCTTTGCTAATGAGCCGGGGTGGCGCAGCAGGTAGAGTGCTGTACTGCAGGCCACTGAAGCTGACTGTAGATCTGAAGGTCAGCGGTTCAAATCTCATCACCGGCTCAAGGTTGACTCAGCCTTCCATCTTCCAAGGTGGGTAAAATGAGGACCCAGATTGTGGGGGCAATATGCTGGCTCTGTTAAAAAGTGCTATTGTTAATATGTTGTAATCCTCCCTGAGTCTAAGGAGAAGGGCGGCATAAAAATTGAATGAATGAATGAATGAATGAATGAATAAATAAATAAATAGTTCTTTTAGTGTCTAGACACAATTCCTTTAAGCCCATCTGATGTCATTTAGTTAGTCACTAGTATCCCACTTTATTACTTTTGCAAAAAACTCAAGGCATAAAACATACCTTCCTCCTTGTTTTCGGCCTAACAACCCTATGAGGTGGGTGGGGCGGAGAGTGAGTGACTGGCCCAAAGTCACCGAGCTGGCTTACGTGGCTAAAGCAGGACTTGAACTCACGGTCTCCTGTTTTCTAACTTGGTGACATAACCACTAGACTAGGGGTGTCCAGCCTTGACAATTTTAAGACTGGGGGACTTCAACTCTCAGAATTCCCCAGCCAGCCTCACGATCCATCTAGTCTGCCCTTTCCTGTATTTTATCTTAGGATGGATATATGTTTATCCCAGGCATGTTTAAATTCAGTGACTGTGGATTTACCAACCACGTCTGCTGGAAGTTTATTCCAAGCGTCTACTCCTCTTTCAGTGAAATAATATTTTCTCACGTTGCTTCTGATCTTTTCCCCAACTAACTTCAGATTGTGTCCCCTTGTTCTTGTGTTCACTTTCCTATTAAAAACACTTCCCTCCTGGACCTTATTTAACCCTTTAACATATTTAAATGTTTCGATCATGTCCCCCCTTTTCCTTCTGTCCTCCAGACTATACAGATTGAGTTCATGAAGTCTTTCCTGATACGTTTTATGCTGAAGACCTTCCACCATTTTTGTAACCCATGAGACCAAGTTGGATTGCATGGCCAGCTGGCCCCCCAACGCAAAGGCCGTTCCTTGATAACACGACATACCTGCATTGCTACTGGGAAGTCGTTCTGGGCTTCAGGTGGGAAGAACACGTCCACGGCTTTCTTAGGGAATGGCTGGTTTCCGGTGGGAGGCGCCCCAACCTCAATAATATGCAACTGTACAGAAAGAAAATCAGGTTGGAGACCATCTTTAGAAAGGGATCCTTGATTGCCAACGTTTGGCTTTATCCAACAAGACGAGAAGGATGTCCCATGGCTGAAAATAGAGTACAGGAAGCACTCCGTGTACGATCACAATTGTGGCCAGAGTTTATATTGCTAAGTGAGAAATTTGTTAAGTGACATTTTACAACCCTTTACAACGTTTTACGATGTTTCTTGCCACAGGTGTTAAGTGAATCACTGCAGTTGTTAAACTAGTAACAGGGTTGTTAAGTGAATCTCACTTCCCCCTTGATTTTCCCCCTTCTCTGTGGCGGCCCCGGCCCTCTGGAACCAACTCCCCCCAGAGATTAGAACTGCCCCTACCCTCCTTGCCTTTCGTAAGCTACTCAAAACCCACCTCTGCCGCCAGGCATGGGGGAATTAAGACTTCTTCTCCCCCTAGGCTGATACAACTGTATGTATGGCATGTTTGTACGTATGCTGGCTTTATACATTAAGGGGTTTTAAGTTAGTTTTTAGTATTGAATTTTTACTGTATATTGTTCATGTATATTGTTCATGACTGTTGTTAGCCGCCCCGAGTTTTCGGAGAGGGGCGGCATATAAATCCAATAAATTGAATTGAATTGAATTGAATTTTGCTTGTCAGAAGAGGGCAAAGGGGGATCACATGATCCCAGGACACTGCAACCATCACAAATATGAGTGAGTTTCCAAGCATCTGCATTTTGATTACAGTATTTTTCAGAGTACAAGATACATCTTTCCCCCCCTAAAAGAGGGTAAAAACTTGGGTGCATCTTATATACTGAAGGTAGCCCTACCAAGCCACCCCCAAACCTTTGGCTTTTTTCTCCTAGCAATCTGCCTCCTCTTGCGGCAAACAGTGCATCCTCATGGTCACATGGTCAAAACTTCAGATGCTTGGTAACCAGCATCTATTTACAATGACCATAGCATCCTGGGCTCATGTGATGGATATTTGTGACCTTTCTAGCTGACTAATGGCAAACAAAATCAACAGGGGATGCCAAGTTTGCTTAACGACCGTGTGATTCGCTTAAAAACTGCAGTGATTTGCTCAACAACCATGGCAGAAAAATACCAGGTACGACTCACTTAACCACCTCCTCACTTAGAAACAGGTGCTCTGGTCCCAGCTGTGGTCGCAAGTCGAAGACTTCCTGTATAAGTCTGCTCCCCAGCGATGGATGGATGGACATCCGACCCACAGGCTCACCTTGCCTCCGGCTTGCCCCCGCACTGCGAAGCAGAACAGAGTGGATTCTTCCGTGTTGCCTTCCATCTTGAATTGGGCAAAACTGGCAGCGTGGCCTTCGATGGGTTGCGACACTTTCCTATCCACAGAATAAAGCTGCATGGCTCCGACGACACGGTTTTGCTTTAAGAGAAGAAAGGAAGGGGTCGTGAGAACATTGACCCTATAGGATTAAGCTACGAGTACACTTTAAGCCAGGGGAACCCCCGCTCCCCTGGCAAACCAGGGTGCTTTAAGTCTTGTGGACTTCCAACTCCCAGAATTCCTCAGCCAGCCATGGAATTCTGGGAGTTGAAGTCCACAAGCCTTAATAAAACGGCCCAGTTGGGAGTCCCCTGCTTTAAACATTTGGCATCCAGACTGTACATTTGAAGAGAAACATAGAAACATAGAAGACTGACGGCAGAAAAAGACCTCATGGTCCATCTAGTCTGCCCTTATACTATTTCCTGTATTTTATCTTACAATGGATATATGTTTATCCCAGGCATGTTTAAATTCGGTTACTGTGGATTTACCAACCACGTCTGCTGGAAGTTTGTTCCAAGGATCTACTACTCTTTCAGTAAAATAATATTTTCTCATGTTGCATTTGATCTTTCCCCCAACTAACTTCAGATTGTGTCCCCTTGTTCTTGTGTTCACTTTCCTATCAAAAACACTTCCCTCCTGAACCCTATTTAACCCTTTAACATATTTAAATGTTTCGATCATGTCCCCTCTTTCCCTTCTGTCCTCCAGACTATACAGATTGAGTTCATGAAGTCTTTCCTGATACGTTTTATGCTTAAGACCTTCCACCATTCTTGTAGCCCGTCTTTGGACCCGTTCAATTTTGTCAATATCTTTTTGTAGGTGAGGTCTCCAGAACTGAACACAGTACTCCAAATGTGGTCTCACCAGCGCTCTATATAAGAGGGTCCAAATCTTCTTCAAATGATCAGAAATGGTATTTCCCCCCTCATACATCCCTTTTTAATTTGCGTCTCCTTTCCTTTTCTTAACCCTGAGAGGCTTCTGAAAAGCAACAGGAAACTACCGAACTGAAGAGACTCTAATTTGGCTCAGATTCACCCAGATTGGTTTCCTGTAGTGATCCTTCTATCTGGCCATTCCTTGATTCCTTGGTGTCTTTTGCCGTGTTCTCATCATACACTAAACAAATCCTTCCTTAGTGAGCACCTAGAAGCCAAGAGGAACATATGTGCCAAGGTTCAAGTTTGTAGGCTTTATAAGTTCTGGAGATTTTGTGATGATGCGTGAGTGGCATTTGGCTTTTGTATATACCTAGATTAATCAAATTTAGGTACCTTCCATCTCACTGCCAGAGTGACTCTGGGTGGTGCACAACTAAATGCATTATTTTAAAAGTTAAAAGTTCAATACATTAACAGAAGGAGCCCGATAAACTGCATGGGGAGGGGCTTCAAGGCATGCTCAGGGGTTGCATACGTAAGCATTGAAAGTTTGAAAAAATGTTTTAATCCAATTTATGCAATGATTTTCAAGTGCTTATTTTTTTTGTGTCTGGTGCAAACGATTAGATCCATACGTGAAGTTCTAATTAAAATCATTTATTGCTAAACTATGCACCAGAATCTTTTCAACCAAGGGTTAGCAACTTGCTTCGAGTTAGATAAGGGTCCACAGTATTCAAAGGATGTTAGATTTGTAGGGATTCTAGAGTGATGCCTCTTTTAACTCCGCCTCCAGATTCCGCCATTCCTTCTACCATAGACTAGTGGAAAAAGTGATAATTTCTTTATTCATAGGTCACAAGACATCATCTGAATTATACTTGGTTGCACTCTTAGATAACAAACTGCCTAATTTCATTTAATTACATTACTGATTCCTGAGGGCCTTTTCTAAATGCATGTATGCATTGAGACTGAAAACACTGCAGGCCTCTACACAAGGCAAATGTCAGCAGTGCAGCCATCACAACAAGTGTGACTATCACTGTCCTGATAATTATGGCTCTGCATTATTAAAATAAAAATCTATTTTCAATACGTTTAAAACAGCCAAATCTCACTGCATTACCAGCTGTCTTGGGGATGCCAAAACCTTAAAAAAGTGTTGAGATTTGGGTTCATAAAGAAAATACAGTGGTACCTCATCTTACGAATGCCTCTTCTAACGAACTTTTCAAGATACCAACCCGGTGTTTAAGATTTTTTTGCCTCTTCTTCCGAACTATTGTCACCTTACGAACCCAAGCAGCTGCTGCTGGGATGAAGGGGTTTCTTTTTTTCCCCTTTTTTGAAGAAAGGGAGGGGCGGCTTGGAGGAGGAAAGATTTTGCAGAGAACAACATGCTTGCGGAGGCACTGAAACGGTGTCTTTTGAAGAAAGAAAAGGGAGGGGCGGCTTGGAGGAGGAAAGATTTTGCAGAGAACAACGTGCTTGCAGAGGCACTGAAAGGGTGTCTTTTGAAGAAAGAAAAGGGAGGGGCACCCCCCTTGCCTTTCTTCCTTCCCACTCACCCTTTAGCCTAGCCTTGCTTCTTCCACCCGCCCCCTTTAGCTGCTCCTCCCTGCCCTCTGTTCGCCTCCCTTCTAAAGTTTGGGATTTTCCTGAAGGATTTGCACGCATTATTTGCTTTTACATTGATTCCTATGGGAAACATTGTTTCACCTTACGAACCTCCTCCTGGAACCAATTAAGTTCGTATGATGAGGTACCACTGTAATTTTGTTCCTTGGAGGGGTCTTCAAAAACAGAGGTCAAAACCTGGATTTTAAGACTGGGGGCTACATCAAGGAATGTTTAGAATAGGCGTTGATTGCTTACCTGAACGCCTCTTCTCGTACGGTGAGCGGGTACAGCAGTCACATGGGTTGCTCATGTCCAATCCGGTGGAACTGAGCCTAGTGTTAAAAAAGCTTGCCGGATCCGCCCCTTCCCCAGAATTCGCGAATCCATAGACTAGGCTCAGCTGTGAAGCTCTGTAGTGTTCAACTCTCATTGTTAGAGGAAGAAAGATATAGAAAGATAAAGAAGACACATACAAGGGCGGGAAGTGACTGCTGTACCCGCTCACCGTACGAGAAGAGGCGTTCAGGTAAGCAATCAACGCCTATTCTCCGTACTGAAGGAGCGGGTCCAGCAGTCACATGGGACATACCCAATAGATGGTCCCTAGGGTGGGATTAGATTGCTATCGTGTGAGATAACGGATTGGAGTACCCTTCTGCCGAAGGCAGCATCCGCTGAAGCGTAAGAATCAATCTTGTAGTGCCTGATGAAGGAATTTGGCGAGGCCCAAGTGGCTGCTTTGCAGACCTCCTCCAACGGGGCTTGAGTCGCCCAAGCGGCCGAGGTGGCTGCGCTCCTGGTGGAATGCGCAGTGATGTTCTTTGGAACTGAGAGGGAGGCCGACTCATAGGCCTTAGATATAGTCCCTCTGATCCAACGGCCTATTACTGTTGAAGACACTTTGGCCCCCATGACTCTGGGGTGATAGGCTATAAAAAGTGCTTCTGACCTCCGAAAGGGTCCTGTGCGTTGGATATAGATTCTCAGCGCTCTGATGAGATCCAGGGTGTGCCATCTAATTGCCAAGGGATGGTCTCGTTGGAGGCAGAAGGAAGGTAGGACAATATCCTGAGATCTGTGGAACATGGAACTGACCTTGGGTAAGAAGGTAGGGTCCAGTCGCAAGACTACCTTGTCCTGATGGAATTGACAAAGGTCCTGCCTGATTGAGAGGGCAGCCAGCTCCGAAATGCGTCGGGCAGAGGTAATAGCCACCAGGAATGCTACCTTAAAGGATAGGTATCTGAGGGACGCCGATTTTAGGGGTTCGTATGGTGCCTGCGTGAGGGAATGGAGAACCCGAGGCAAATCCCAGGATGGATACCTGTGGACCTTGGAAGGTCTGAGGTTGGCTATGCCCTTGAGGAATTCCTGAACTTCAGGGAAGGATCGGAGAGGCTGTCTGCGGGGACCCCCTAGGACAGATGAAATGGCTGCCAGATGACGCCGGAGGGTGCTGGTGGAAAGTCCTTTATGGAAGCCTTGCATGAGGAAGGAAATAATTCTGTGTATGGGGATGCACAGAGGGGAAAGACCTTCCTGTAGACACCACTGGTGAAACTTGGACCACGTGTGGTCGTAGATTCGATTGGTCGAACCCCTTCTGGCCTTTAAAATGACCTCCACTGAATCGGGGTCATGACCACGCAGTTCTAAGTCTCTCCTGATAACAGCCAGGCGGTGAGGTGGAACCACTCCGGGTCTGGATGGAATGAGGCCCCCTGCCGCAGCATATCCCCCGAAACGGGGAGTCGCCAAGGGTCCTGGACGGACAGCTGTTGGAGATCCGCGAACCAGGGCCGGCGGGGCCAATGAGGGGCGATTAAGATTACTCGGGCCCTCTCGGTGAGGACCTTGTGAATCACGTCCGGGAGAATTGGAATTGAAGGAAATGCGTAGAGTAGGCCTGGAGGCCATGGACTCCGGAGGGCATTGATTGCTTCCGCTCCCGGGGATGGAAATCTGGAAAAGAAGCAAGGGAGTTGGGCGTTCGCATTGGTCGCGAAGAGATCCAGGATTGGTAGGCCGAATCTGAGGCTGATTTGATGGAACAGGTCTTGATGGAGGTTCCACTCTCCTGGGTCTATCGTTGCTCGAGATAGCCAATCCGCCTGGACGTTGAGGCTCCCCGAGATGTGATCGGCTAGGAGCGACCGAAGATGTTTTTCCGCCCAAAGGCCTAACTTGAGGGCCTCCCTCATGAGAGCCTTGGATCTCGTGCCCCCCTGTCTGCAGATATGGCTTTTTGTGGCAATGTTGTCGGTGAGAATGAGAACGTGCCGGTTGGGAATGCGAGGAGAGAAATGCTTCAGAGCCAGGGAAACGGCTCTTAACTCTAGCCAATTGATTGGCCTGGAAGCTTCCTCCGGGGACCACGTGCCCTGGGCTATCATCCCCTGGGCGTGGGCGCCCCATCCCGATAGACTGGCATCTGTGGTGATGACAAATTGATCCGGGCACCTGAACGGGGATCCTTTGTCCATGGCCGGAGACTTCCACCACTTGAAGGATCTGCGAACACTTGGTGGGATGACAATGCGCCAATTTGAGTTGCTGTGCCCCGATCTCTGAAAGGGTAATAGGAGCCACTGGAGTTCCCTAGCATGAAGGCGAGCCCAGGGAATGATGCCTATGCATGACACCATCTTCCCCAAAAGGGAAGACAGAGTTACTATGGATACTGAAGAATTAGATAAAATGTTAGAAATTAGCTCCCCTATACTGAGTTTTCTCTCAGGAGAGAGAAAAACCTGGGAGGATTCAGAATTAATAATGGAACCCAGGTGTGAGATGGACGTGGAAGGTTGGAGGTGACTTTTTTCAAAGTTGATGGAAAATCCATGGTCCTGAAGGACTGACATGGTGACAGAAAGGTCTGTTTTCACTTTCTCTAGGGAGTTCCCATGAATCAAAATATCATCAAGATAACATAAAATGTGGATGGGAGACGCCCGGATATAGGCCGCCAGGGACCCCAAGAGCTTTGTAAAGACCCGAGGGGCCGAGGAAAGGCCAAATGGCATCGCCCTATACTGGAAATGCCTGCCTTGAAAGGAAAAACGTAAAAATTTTCTGTGGCATTTGGCTATAGGAATGTGAAGGTAGGCCTCAGTGAGGTCTAAGGAGACCATGAAATCTCCCGTGTGAATGGCGGCCAAAATAGAAGATAAGGAGTGCATCTTAAACTTCCTATATTTGATGAATAGGTTTAGTTTCTTTAAGTCCAAAATAGCTCTCCAACCTCCAGAGGACTTTGGAACCATAAATAGGATGGAGTAAAAACCTAGGCCCTTCTGACCGGAAGGAACCGGTTGAATGGCTCTGATGGACAATAGATGAGAAATGGCCTCCTCCATACGATTACAATCTGAGGAGGACCTGGGAGAAGGGCAGGAAATAAAACGTTTAGGGGGAGGAGAAATAAATTCTAAGAGAAGGCCTGTTTGAACAGTGTCAATGACCCAGGGGTCCTTGGAGGTGAGGCGCCAATTAGAGGCAAAATGAGCTAGGCGACCCCCCTATGGGAATAGAGGAAAGATTACCATCTAGGTTTTTTTGAAGCCCTGTTAGAGGAAGCTCCCCTTTGGAAGCGAAAACCTCTACCCCTGGAGTTCCTACCTTGGGAACGAAAGCGGGGGGAATACTGACCTGGAGATCTCTGATAGGAAGCCGCTTGATCTTGCTGGCGCCCCGGGCGACGAAAGGACTGCGTTTTGGTAGCCTTTTTTGTGGTTGGACCCAAAACTTTCTTCTTGTCCGTGGTTTCCGTGAGGAGTGGATCCAGAAGATCACCGAAAAGAAGGTCGCGCTTTAAGGGTCCCTGGGATAACTGCCACTTCTGGCGTACTCCCGCTTGCCAAGGGCGAATCCATAGGAGTCTCCTTGCCGTTGTAGAAGCTGCAATAGACTTAGCAGAAAATCTGGTAGATTGCAAGGTGGCATCAGCCACGTACTGGGCAGCTGCAAAGACCTTGTTGAAGTCTTGTTGACCTCTCAAGTCATCGGGAGGAATATGCTGTTGAAGTTGGCGAAGCCACAGCAGCATGGCTCTGGAGAAAAAGGAGGCTGCTGCAGAACTTTTAATGGCCCAGGAATCTGCGGTGAATCCTCTTTTGAGCATTTGTTCAATACGCTTGTCCTCTGGGCGGAGGACTTCCTCCGCCTCTCCTGGCACAGCCGCTGCCGAGTGAAGGATCTTGACAGGTTCATCCGGTCTGGGAAAGGATAGAAGCTCTTCATAGGAAGAGGAAAGTTTGTACAACTTTCTGTCTTTGGTGGAGGGATTAAGGCCAGAGGCTGGGAAATCCCACTGTTTGAGTAAAGCATCTTTAAACAATTTAGGCATAGGAATTACCTCGTTATCCTCCTGTTCCTCTGTGAAGTAAGGTAAATTCTCCTCCGGGGGATCAGTGGAAGTGGAGGCTTGTTTCTCCTGGGCCGCTAATCCCGTAGAAATTCTAGCTTTGAGGAGGAGAGATTTGAATAATTGAGAAGGAAAAATGGTAATTGGAGAAGGAACCTTTATTTGGGATTCCTCATCATCTGATAGACCTTGAAAAGGGTCCTCATCATCCTCCATATCCTCATATTCGTCCTGAGAGGAATCTGAATCATCCTGAATAGGAGCTCTAACCGCTGGGGAAGAACCCAAGGGGCGGGAGAGACGAGAAGGAGGAGGAGGTAAGGGAGGCTCATTGATGGTGGAGAGTTTGGCATCAATGGCCTTGGACAACACAGCAAAAATAGATTGGAACTCAGGAGGTAAACTAGAAATATCAGCAGGAATGGCAGAAGAATCCCTAAAGGCCTGGGAGGGTCCTGGCTGGGGAGAATCTTCAATAATATCTGGTTCCTCTGGACCTATGCCCCATAGATTAGGTTGGGGTCTGTCTAGGTTAGGCTCATCCAGAGATAACACAGGGACCCCAGAAGGAGGTAGACTAGAAGCCTCTGGGGGGTCTTGACTACTGAGTACTTGGGCCTGCACTTTTAAACGTTTTGCTGATTTGTCATGGATTCTTTGTAGGGCTAGGTCCCTTCTCTTCTCGGCCCTGGTGACCTTGGTCGAGGGGCGGGCCCCTGGAGAAGAGGAGGAAGAGGCCTGGGGGATACTAGTAATCTCATCGCCTGTAGGCCTGGCCTCTCTGGGACCTTTAGTTGTGCCTCTCTTGGGAAAAGTAGCCATAGTCTGACAATTAACAGAAGACAAGGCTGAGCCAATAACTGAATAAATAAGGAGAAGAATTTCAAGGACTTCCCAAGAGGAATGGATCCTGCTTCGAGGCCTCGAAGCTGCTGAGACGTGAGGGCAATCTGGGCAAACCCAGAGTTCGTGTCCCCAAATCCAGCGGGGCCAGCCTCCCTAAACTTTTTAATTAAGTAAACCAAGGCACTCTGGTTGGAGGCTTAGCCGGTGGAGAATTTAGCCTGGGCGTCCCAAGGCCCGCTCCGGGATCCACGCGGTGGACTGAGGCCTACGCGGCTGGCAGGAGGCCAACACGAGAGGCCTAAATTTAAAAAGGGCGCGAAGGCCTTCGCGCCGAAAAATCGCTCTGAATATTTCTTAAAGGGGAAGCGATCGACTAAGTCCAGGAGACTAGAAAGGCGTCTCACTCCGCAGGAGGTATTTCTTAAGCCCTTTAATATTTATATACAATAAAGAATCAATAAATTAATACTTGCACCAGAACCTCCAGGCCAAAGGATTAAAAGAATCCACAAGCGGCCGCGGGGATCGTATACGGCAAAACCGCCGGGGGAAAACGAAACCGCAACTTCTCCAAAGGAAAAAAGCCGAGCCACGAACGGCTGGCGTTATTAGTGCAAGTAAATAATAATGGTAAAACAATTCTTACTACTTTTGAAGAAAAAGATCGAAGGGAAGGTGTTAGAATGTTGAACGAGCTATCACAATACAACCGCAGGATATGCGAACTGAGCGAATTCTGGGGAAGGGGCGGATCCGGCAAGCTTTTTTAACACTAGGCTCAGTTCCACCGGATTGGACATGAGCAACCCATGTGACTGCTGGACCCGCTCCTTCAGTACGGAGAATTAGGAATCACCGCATACAATGAAAATCAGAAATGTTTTTCTTTTCATTCACCCCAAGCAAGTTCTGCTCCCAGGATGTGGGTCTCTTTGTGTAGCCAACAAAATTTCAATGTGAAGTTTATAGCAGGAGCTCTTCTACTACGAGAGATTAGCTGTTGAGGCTTTGCCAACACTGTGTGGAGATACCAAGGTTGCAAGGGAAGTAGAACTAAAATGGGTCACGGACTGTCCTCGGATACAAAGATTTCCAAACTTTGCTACACCCAACAGATCTAGAGGGGAAATTTGGGTGTTTTCTCATAGAATGTACGTGAGAAAGTAACCACTTTCTCCCACGTCCTCTAGCACAGATCCCACCTCTAATTAAGGCAATGCTCATTCCCATTAGGATATAAAAAAAGGTAAAGGAGTCCCTGCGGATTTTACTTTGTTAGCTGTTGCCGACTGTCGGGGTCAGTGCTCATCTTCATTTCAAGGTCACTGAGCCCACGCTGTCCAAAGACAGGTCCTCGGCCAACATGATGTCACAGAGCGCTGTTACCTTCCCACCATAGTGGTAGCTATTTATCTCCTCGCAATTGCATGCTTTGGAACTATACCGTTTGTCTGAAATGGCATAGGGCCATGATGGCAAACCTATGACGCATGTGCCAGAGGAGCCAAGCACAGCCCACTCTGTGGGTGCGAGCACTGTCGCCAGCTGCTCTTCTGGTTTGTGGTGGCCATTTTCACGAGTGCCTGAGTGCTGGAAAATGGTCTGAAAATGGCCAAAACCCAGGCCGTTTCTGGGCCATTTTTCAGACCACTTCCCAGGCCGTTTTGGGGCTATTAACAAGCTGTTTTCTGGTCATATTTCTGGCTGTTTTGGGGGATATTTTCAGGTTGTTTTATGGGAAGCTTGTGGGTGGGAAATGACCCAAAAACCTCCCTGAAAATGGCCAAAACCAGCCTGGAAAAAGCCTCCCAAAACCGGCCAAAAAACAGGCCTGCGCCTGCCAGCCATCTGGTCTTCAGGTTTCTGGTACATGCACACATGTTCCGATTTGGCCACTTGGTGCCAAAAAGGTTCACCATCACTGGTATAGGATTTCCTGCCTAAGCAAGGTGTTGTACTAAAAGACCCTCCAAGGTCCCTAACTGTGTTATTCTATTCTATTCTATAATATTCTATTCTAATTCTAACCTTCATTGCTTATTTGACCCCTATGACAATCATTAAGTGTTGTACCACATGATTCTTGACAAATATATATTTTCTTTTATGTACGCTGAGAGCATATGCACCGAGACAAATTCCTTGTGTGTCCAATCACACTTGGCCAATAAAATTCTATTCTATTCTACTCCATCTATATCTATTCTATTTTCTATTCTATTCTATTCCATCATTAATTCAATTCTATTCTAATTTCTATTCTATTCCATTTTATTTCTCTCCTATTAATAAAGATTCTATTCTAATTCTGTTCTAATTCTATTCTATTTTCTATTCTATTCTAATTTCTATTCTATTCCATTATTATTCCCTTCCTATTAATAAAGATTCTATTCTAATTCTGTTCTAATTCTATTCTATTTTCTATTCTATTCTAATTCTATTCTATTCTAATTTCTATTCTATTCCATTATTATTCCTCTCCTATTAATAAAGATTCTATTCTAATTCTGTTCTAATTCTATTCTATTTTCTATTCTATTCTAATTCTATTCTAATTCTAATTCTATTCTATTCTAATTTCTATTCTATTCCATTATTATTTCTCTCCTATTAATAAAGATTCTATTCTAATCCTCATTATGTATAAAGATCCTATCTTTATCCCTATCTGGTTGGGAGGAGCTGGGGCAAGCAGTGGGAGCTCACCCTGTCATGCAGCACTCGAGTCTCAAACCTGGTCGGCCAGCTTTCCAGCTCACAAGACCAGGGTCTTAACCGCTGACCCACCGCGTGGCCTTATGTCCTTACCTGTGCAGAAATCCCAGTCAGGAGCAGCCATTTCTGCTTGGCATCGGTGCGGTAATTGATAATCTGGCAACCCGTAAGACTAGAGTGACGGTCGAACATTTTGACCGGCTGAGACTCTCCTTCCATGCTCCAGTGGTAGACAGCGTTGTCGGTGACCAGCGCAACCGTGTTCAGGGAAATCCACTTCCAGAAGGTGACATCATCCGTCATGGTGTGAGCCTTCATTTTGCTCTTCATCTCAATGTTAAAAATCTGAAGGGTCTTCCCGGCTAAAGATAGGGAGCATGGATTAATTGAGCCACGTCCCTCGGGGTGGCCTAGTCCCTTTAAAAGCCTAACAGATGTTTAAGCTTGCGGAAGATTATCTATCTGGACATCCAAATCCCAACCCAGGGAGAGGATCATGCACGGCAATTTGACAGTAAAAATGGCCCGATTCTCAAATGCCATTTCTGTCCTACGTGAGTCCTAAGGGAGCCAAGGGCTGAACTGATTAACGGCTCCAAAGCCAGTTACAGCACAAAGTGGTTTTTCTCTCGTGATGCTCAACATTCATGCAAAGTTACTCATCCTTAACCCAAGCAACTCATTTCACGTCTTGCTTGAGAAGATTAAAAAGTACATCAAGACATACAACATCAGTGCAACACACACGTTAATATCTGTATCTAGGAGAAATATGGGGATCGCTGCCTTGTCTTATCGTGCGGGTGCTTTGTTAGATGGATTGTAAGTTTGGCTTTTTAAACAAAACGTTGCCCTTAACGCATCTTTGTGGACTAAAACATACAGGAAGCACAAGGGTTAGAAAGGGGAGAGAGTACATTCACAATTAGGAAAAGTGGGGTGCAGGTCACCAAGAGAAATACCCAGAGAATTAAGTTCAATGTGGATCATGCTGCCAACTTTCAAAGTGGGGTCCTCTGAACTTGGCTGAAGACGTTTCATTACTCAACTACGTAACATCATCAGTGCTGAAACTGAGTAGATAAACTCTCAGTTTATGTACCAATGGCTTACTCTGTCAGTGTTGGTGATAATAGAAACGTAGAAGTCTGATGGCAGAAAAAGACCTCATGGTCCATCTATACTATTTTCTGTATTTTATCTTACAATGGATATGTGTTTATCCCAGGCATGTTTAAATTCAGTTACTGTGGATTTATCTACCACGTCTGCTGGAAGTTTGTTCCAAGCATCTACTACTCTTTCAGTAAAATAATATTTTCTCACGTTGCTTTTGATCTTTCCCCCAACTAACTTCAGATTGTGTCCTCTTTGTCCTTGTGTTCACTTTCCTATTAAAAACACTTCCCTCCTGGACCTTATTTAACCCTTTAACATATTTAAATGTTTCGATCATGTTCCCCCTTTTCCTTCTGCCCTCCAGACTATACAGATTGAGTTCATGAAGTCTTTCCTGATACGTTTTATGCTTAAGACCTTCCACCATTCTTGTAGCCCGTCTTTGGACCCGTTGGAATGTTGCTGCAAGTCTCCCAACAACAGCCTAGTCAAGGAATCACTATGAGTGACCCCACCAATACAGACGGGACAAGTCATTTGTATATAAAATGAGAGAAAACCCCACTCCCTCCTAGCACTGATGATATAATCTAATAAATAATATTGCCTAGTTGGGTAATGAAATGCTTTCTGCAAGAAAACAACCAAGCTCAGAGAGTACCAAGAACCCCATTGTTCAACCCTGAGCTACAAATAATTTCTTCTACTAGTACTTTCAAAGCAATTGCTATATGGTGTTAAGTGTGCCTTAGCGGAGTCCCACAAACCAGGAAGATGTGAGTCTGAATTCCTCTGCAATTCAGGAAATAGCCTTCCATATAATCTAATCTAACCTCCCTAATCTGCCATACATGAGCACTCTGTGAATAAAATGAGAACCGCCCTTTGGATCCTCCTTTGAAGCTCTTTGTGGAAATGTAGGATACAGAAGGGGTAAAACACAAATAAGCAGGACCCTGTGAAATTACACCCCCCCCAGTCCCCAGACATGTCGATTTCCGTAAAGCAGGTGTGGGGAACATGGTTCTTTTATGACTTGTGAACTTCAACTCCCAGAATTTCTGGCTCTGGAATTCTGGGATTTGAAGTCCACAAATCATTAAAGGGCCCTAGTCCCCCATCCCACTATACAACATGGATAATGTCGTTTAAAGGACAAACACAGGGAAGAGAATATACCTCTACATAAAGATATTATATTTGTGGGAGAGGGGAGCAGGGGAGGCTAGAAGCGAATATACTGGAACAAGAGGAGAACAGGCTAAAAAGCTTGGGGGAGGAGGACTAAGAGATGGGGCTACAGATACTTCCAAGGATGCTACCAGCCCCACAAGACTGCACCACTTCAATCCAAAGGAGCACCAAGCACTGGAACTACGCAGGTAATGACTTTCAAAGCTATTAAAACACTAAATTTGAGGGTTAAAGACTCACACTTGTCCAAAGAGTTAGATTCCATATTCAGATGTTGTCCTTTAAATAGAAGGTTAAGCTGATTTTTTAAAAACAACAACAACAACAACAACCACAACCCTACATGACCATGGATTTTAGGAGGGTTAGCTTTACAAGAAGGGAGGTGTACTAATGAGAATTGTCTTGAATCCTGAATTGAATTGGGGTGGGTGGGATATAAATCAATATTTATATACATAAATCAATAGGCTAAGACTTGTTCTTTTTTCTTTGAAAGCCCGAAAGGCTTCGTTTCAGCACCCACCCACCCCACATTATATACAGAATACACAAAAAGCAATATACAGCCAGATATGATATTGTAAGTCTCTGTCCCATTTATAAAAAGCCCAATGCGTACCCAAGCAGAAACGCTTATAGGTTCGAGCATTCGGTTATTTCCCCCTCCTTCCCAATTGTCACCAAGGGCTGAAAACCAAATTTTCACACAACGGAAGAGAAGGTCCTTGTTAGAGATGTACAGAACTGACTAATTCAGGAAATGTTCCGAAGCATTCTGGAACATCCCATTCCTGAAATCACTGAGTTTTGCACATCTGTAGCCCCCTTTAATAATGCAGCCACGCTAAATTTTTGGCCTTCTAAAAAAAAAAAATCTTTTTTTTTTTTTGCATTCTCTTTTCATAAAACAGGACAAAGGCAAATACAATCTGAAACAGAGGTAACTCACCATCTGCACACACAAGAAAGCATTAGGAAGTGTGACAAAAATAGTGATAAAACATTAAAGCCGTCAGAAAAAGAGGACGCTGCTGTAATGAGACAGTTGAAAGCTTAAGTTTATCCACCATGGGGAGGCAAAAAGAATTTTAAAAAAACACGTGGCAATCTGTGGGACATTACTGGAGGCAGATTTGCTGTGCTTCGGGGGGGGGGGGGAGAGAGAGGAACTGGTTTATCCAAGACATTTATCATCCATTGTAAAAGATAGTTCAAGTTGGACGTGGGCTGTGACCATAAGAGTCCTAAGGTAGAATGTAACTACAATCCTGAGTCCTAGGGGATTAGGTGGCATATAAATCAAATACAGTGATACCTTGTCTTACAAACTTAATTGGTTCCGGGATGACGTTCTTAAGGTGAAAAGTTTGTAAGACGAAACAATGTTTCCCATAGGAATCAGTGGAAAAGTGATTAATGTGTGCAAGCCCAAAATTCACCCCTTTCGCCAGCCGAAGTGCCCGTTTTTGTGCTGCTGGGATTCCCCTGAGGTTCCCCTCCATAGGAAACCCCACCTCTGGACTTCTGTGTTTTTGTGATGCTGCAGGGAAATCCCAGCAGGGGAATCCCAGCAGCGCAAACACAAGCGCTTCGCTGGCAACGGAGGTCCGGAGGTGGGGTTTCCCAGTGAAGGGAGCATCAGTGAAATTGCAGCATCGCAAAAACACCAAAGTCCTCGAAACCCAACTTCCGGACCTCTGTATTTTTGCGATGCTGCGATTTCACTGATGCTCCCCTCGCTGGGATTCCCCACCTCCACCTCCGGAATTTCGTTGCCAGCGAAGTGCCCGTTTTTGTGCTGCTGGGATTCCCCTGCAGCATCACAAAAACACGGAAGTCCAGAGGTGGTGTTTCCCATAGAGGGGAGCCTCGTGGGAAACCCAGCAGCGCAAAAACAGGTGCTTCGCTGGCAACGGGAGTCCGGAGGCGGTGCATCCCAGCGGCGGCGGTGGGTTTGTAAGGTGAAAATAGTTTGTAAGAAGAGGCAAAAAAATCTTAAACCCCAGGTTTGTATCTCGAAAAGTTTGTATGATGAAGCGTTTGTAAGACGAGGTATCACTGTAAATTAAATTAGTTGCGTAAGGCAGTGGCCCCCAACCTGGCATGCTGTAGATCAATGCTGGTCCACGGATTGGGGCTTAGGGACCCATAACGCAAGACATCCCTGAGGATTTTACCCCTCTAGCTGTTGCTGATTCTAGGGCAGTGATGGAGAACTTATGGCACGCAGGTCACAGGTGGCACCTAGAGCCATAGCAGAGGGCACACCAGGTTTTGCCCTATGGCATCTCCAAGCGTGCGTGCGCACTCTAGTCAGCTGATTTTCGGCTTTGGGGAAGGCCATTTCGCCCTCCGGAGGCTTTGATCGTTTTGATGGCTTCGGCCTGACACAGGAAAGCTTCTCTGAAGCCCCAGAGTATGAAAAAAAAGCCCAAAGGGCAAACAGGAAGTTTGGAAAAACGGATCTCCATTTTGCCCATTGTGCTGTTTTTTTAGCATTCCAGAGGCTTCAAATGACGTTTCCTGAAGCCCCGGAGTGCAAAAAAATAACACAATCGGGCAAACAGGAAAGTCCGTTTTTCCAAATTTCCGCTTTGGCCATTTTTCACCATCCCAGGCTTCAGTGAGGGCTTGTGCGCATCAGTGAAGATGGGGAGGGGATTTTGCACGTGCACAGAGGGCTGTTTTTGTGGGGAAGGGACTGGATGTGGGCGTGTGCTTTTTTTGGCATGCAAACCAAAAAAGGTTCACCATCCCTTTTCTAGTGGGGCAGTGCTCAACATCCATTTCAAGGCCATTGAACCTTGACATTTTGGCTAGTATTACATCACAGAACAGTGTTACTTTACCACCAAGGTGATACCTATTTATCTACTTGCATTTGCATGCTTTCAAATTGCCAGGCTGGCAGGAGTTGAGGCGAGGACGTGAGCTCAGCCGTGGCGTGGCCCTTGGTTTTGAACACTGGGCTGCCGGCTTTCCCACCAACAAGCTCTGAATCCTAGCCACCATGCCACCCCCATAATCATGTAAGAGGAACTATAATTTCATTTCGATTTACCCCTTCAATGATCTACACCAGGAGATATTCTGCATGTAACAGGGTAGGAAATGTGTGCCTGCCTTAGGAAAATAAATGGCATTGTGTTTGCAGGAGGAATCTACATCTTTGCCCTGAAACGTTTTAACAAAACCTCCATAATTCTTTTCTTTTTTTCAAAAAGGACCGAACCGTTTTTTTTTTCAATTGCCACAGATTAAAAGCGTACATTTTAAGATAGGATAATGTTGAGATGGTCGAATGCTTGGGAACTAATCAACCCCATTAGTTTTCACACAATTGTTGTTGCAAACACTGGGCAAAGCACAGCTTTTCATGGAGAAAATGAAAATTTATGCTTATTTCATTAGCAGTTGTGGTTCAAATAAGGAACCCTGGGACACCTCAGAAGACACATTAAAATCCAAGCCTTGGAATCATAAAACGGGAAATTGGCTGGAAAACATTTTTTCATACCTTTGAGGGCAATCACTTTGCTAGCAGGGTTCATGATGGCGCTATCGGCTGAAATTGGCCGGCGGATCGGATTGTTCGGGTCGTTCATATCAATGATGACCACCTGAGGCCTGCTCTCCCACTTTCTCTCGTATGCAGATGAATTTGTCGGACTCCATGGTCAAAGTACTGAAGCCGATGTTGGCTGGGTTGATACCCAGGTTCTGGAGCTAAAAAACACAACAGGAATATCAAGGTTTCAATGAGTATTTCAACCCTCTTTCATTGCTAATAGCAATAGCAATAAGAAGAAGAAGAAGAAAGAAGAAGAAGAAGAAGAAGAAGAAGAAGAAGAAGAAGAAGAAGAAGAAGAAGAAGAAGAAGAAGAGGAAGAAGAGGAAGAAGAGGAAGAAGAGGAAGAAGAGGAAGAAGAGGAAGAAGAGGAAGAAGAAATAGAAGAACTGGTGGGATCATAAGCCCAAAAAAGTGGTTGAAAATGAGCAAGAAAAACTACTGTGGGACTTCCAACTTCAGATTGACCAAATTTTGAAACATAATACACCAGACATCCTGATTGCGGAGAAAAAAGAAAGTATGGATCATTGACATTGCAGTCCCAGGAGACAGGATCTCAGTGGACATTTGAAAGCCATCAAAATTGTCAAAATCTCCATCTGTCAATTACAAAATGCCACTTTATTGGGATCAGCATACATAATTCACCACTACATCACGCAGTCCTAGGTGCTTGGGAAGCACCCAACTGGTGAAGAAATACGAAATCCAGCATAGTGATCTCGTTTGCTGGGTTGTATTGCTAACAACAACAACAACAACAACAACAACAATAAGCAACGTATGGAAACTAATCCAGGAGAGAAGCAACCTAGAACTAAGGAGAAATTTCCTGACAGTAAGAACAATTAATCAGTGGAACAACTTGCCTCTCGAAGTTTTGAATGCTCCAGGGGGTTAGACTAGAAATCCTCCAAGGTCCCTTCCAAACCAAACCACATAACACACTCAAAACCGTAGAAATGGTGGTAGACTTTAAGAGAAACCCTTCCACCTCCCACAATACTAGACAACACAGTATCAACAGTAGAGACCTTTAAATTTCTAGGTTCTATCATATCTCAAGACCTAAAATGGTCACCTAACATCAAAAACATCATCAAAAAAGCACAACAAAGAATGTTCTTTCTGCGCCAGCTCAGGAAGCTCAAACTGCCCAAGGAGCTGCTGATACAGTTCTACAGAGGAATCATTGAATCTGTCATCTGCACCTCTATAACTGTCTGGTTTGGTGCTGCAACCCAACAGGACCAACACAGACTTCAGAGGAGAATCAGAACTGCAGAAAAAACAATTGCTGCCAACCTGCCTTCCATTGAGGACCTGTATACTGCACGAGTCAAAAAGAGGGCGGGGAAAATATTTACTGACCCCTCACATCCTGGACACAAATTGTTTCAACTCCTACCCTCAAAACATCGCTACAGAGCACTGCACACCAAGACAACTAGACACAAGAACAGGTTTTTTTTCCCGAACGCCATCACTCTACTAAACAAATAATTCCCTTAACACTGTCAGACTTTCTGCTAAATCTGCACTTCTATTCTACTAGTTTTTCTCATCATTCCTTTCACCAATTTCATCCCATGTTGACTGTATGACTGTAACTTGTTGCTTATATTCTAAGATTTTTATTAATATTGCTTCTTCATTGCTTATTTGACCCCTATGACAATCATTACCGGTAAGTGTTGTACCACAAGATTCTTGACAAATGTATATTTTATTTTATGTACGCTGAGAGCATATGCACCAAGACAAATTCCTTGTGTGTCCAATCACACTTGGCCAATAAAAATTCTATTCTATTCTATAAAAACTAGGAATGGAAATTTCACTGCCAATTATGGATGGAAATTGAGAATTTACTACAATGGCAGGACTTTTCCCCCTGACTGTTGAAAGATTGTTTCTACTTACGGTATTTTAAAAACGTTGTTAGCTGACAGGCACTAAACCTTTGGCAGAGTAGCCAGCTAATCTCTGTTACTACTCATACCATCACTATCCTGGTTAAATAGGATCAAGATGTCATTACAATTAATGTAAAATAATAATCTGAGCTACTCAATAGCTACTGAATTAATCAAGGTGCCATATAAGGTCTGGAAGAAAATATAAAAATTATGCCCAGATTAATTTATTTTATTTTTACATTAAGCCAGGACAATCTATCACAGAGTTTCTCTTTCCCCCCCAAAAAATTCTATACCAACGTTTATTAATAATACATTAATACATTGGACAAAGTGTCATGCACAACATAACTCCATAATAATTCAACAAGAATTCCCTTGCCTTGTATCTATAAGTACAGATGCAGAACTAAGTATACAACTAGCATTTTCCATAAATGGAAGAATCTTCTTAGCAGGTATGTGTTCTTTCAAAGGAGATTTCTATCGGTCATGAATCATAAGGTACCAAAAGTGAAGTATAGCAGGTAATGGTTCAATTCAGCTAAACTATAAAGAGAGGGATCTTACAGTTTTCACAGGTCAACTATAGAATAGAATTTTATTGGCCAAGTGTGATTGGACACACAAGGAATTTGTCTTGGTGCATATGCTCTCAGCGTACATAAAATAAAATATACATTTGTCAAGAATCATGTGGTACAACACTTAACGATTGTCATAGGGGTCAAATAAGCAATGAAGGAGCAATACAGTGATCCCTCAATTATCGCGAGGGTTCCGTTCCAAGACCCCTCGCAATAATCGATTTTTCGCGATGTAGGGTTGCGGAAGTAAAAACACCATCTGCGCATGCGCGCCCTTTTTTTCATGGCCCGCGCATGCGCAGATGGTGGAGGTGGGGAGCGACGAAAGTGCGGAAGCCAACAGATTGCAGCACCCGCTCGCCCGGCCACCCGCCGTTCGCTCGCTGCTCGCCCGGCCACCCGGGTTCGGGGGAGTGCTGGGAAGCCCCCCAGGCCGGCTGCGACCTTTTAAAACAGCCGCGCCGCTTCCCAGCTGAGTCTTGAAGCCAAACGCGGAAGTTCGCCTTTGGCGTTTGGCTTCAGGACTCAGCTGGGAAGCGGCGCGGCTGTTTTAAAAGGTCGCAGCCGGCCTGGGGGGCTTCCCAGCACCCCCCCGAACCCGGGTTGGGGGTTCGGGGGGGGTGCTGGGAAGCCCCCCAGGCCGGCTGCGACCTTTTAAAACAGCCGCGCCGCTTCCCAGCTGACTCCCGAAGCCAAACGCGGAAGTGGTTTTTTAAAAAATTATTTTTAATGTTTTTTTTTAAATCGCGATATAGCGTTTCACGAAGATCGAGATCGCGAAACTCGAGGGATCACTGTATTAATAAAAATCTTAGGATATAAGCAACAAGTTACAGTCATACAGTCAACATGGGAGGCAATATAATATAATTAACTCAGTTCTACCCAATAATATACAGTATTGGGTAGAACTGAGTTAATTATATTAGTCCGGCCCTTTAAAACCATCCCAATTTCTCATGCGGCCCTATGGCAAAATTAATTGCCCACCCCTGGTCTAAGGCAACAGCAAAGCAAAGTATCTTTTGCTTACTGGTGGACGAGGGTTCCTTTAAAAACGGAAAGCTAAAAAGCTGCTGTTCCACATTAGTTGTACTTGGGATGTGCCCCCTTCAGCAGCTATTACTAAGCAACCCGACGTTTTCTTACTTCAAGAGGATTTAACCACCGCTGCATATGCGGCTTAGGAATCGGCCATGAAATTTAAGCAGCCTTCAGCGCATATTCTCTTTTCTTAAAAACCATGTTTAAGCAACTACCCGATTGTGGTTTGCAGTTAAGGGGGTCACACTAACATTCACTTCCTACTTAGCTGGGAGGCCTAGGACAGTCATTCATCCAGGAAAGAACAGAACTCCGAGGGCCATTTCTTTCGAAAGAGATTTCCCTTCTGCAGCAATTTCTCTGGAAGTTTCACTTCCATGCTTATGCAAGATACAGTCTTTTTCCTACCCCGGAGTGATTCATTCAAGGCAACCGGTTTGTGTTTCCTCACAGGTTTTCTAGAATCGCTCCCGTACGAACGGATGCGAGAACTCAGGCCGTGAAATTCACTGTGTGGTCTTTCCCATATTATCAGTGACATTTCATGGGCCTCGTGAAGGGTCCGCCTTCTCAAATTCTGTTGAATCCTTCCTTGCAGCCTCTGATAACAGGCAGGGTGGGCCGCTGTTTAGGGCTGTGGCCTTTTGTTATGCGGCCCGGACAAGGGCAGGCAAGGCTAGATGCTGAGAGCAATTTTCCAAGGGATATGAAGCCTTTTAGATATTTGGGACTAGATTTGGGACTACATTGCACATGCACAATGCTAAAAACAGCTGCTACGCATGCACAGAAGCAAAAAACAGATTAAGTGCAAAGCTAAAAACAAGATAGCGGAGGCCATGACTCCATGACAATTGTGGATTTTATAATGGGTTTTTTTTATAGTTTGGTATTTAGATTTGACATTATTATTATTGTTGTTGTTGTTGTTGTATTGCATTTATATTATTGTAAGCCACCCTGAGTCCCCTGGGACTAGACGGCACAGACAAGAATGAATGAATGAATGAATGAATGAATGAATGAATTCATTCATTCATTCATTCATTCATTGGATTTGTATGCCGCCCCTCTCCGTAGACTCGGGGCGGCTAACAACAATAATAAAAACAGCATGTAAATCCAGTACTAAAACAACTAAAAAACCCTTATTTTAAAACCAATCATACCTACAAACAAACATACCATGCATAAAATTGTAAAGGTCTAGGGGGAAAGATTATCTCAGTTCCCCCATGCCTGACGGCAGAGGTGGGTTTTAAGGCGCTTACGAAAGGCGAGGAGGGTGGGGGCAATTCTAATCTCCAGGGAGAGTTGGTTCCAGAGGACTGGGGCCGCCACAGAGAAGGCTCTTCCCCTGGCCCCCGCCAAACGACATTGTTTAGCTGACGGGACCCGGAGAAGGCCCACTCTGTGGGACCTAACTGGTCGCTGGGAATGAATGAATGAATGAATGAATGGTTTACTACCGGTTCTATACAACCAGTTAGAACCAACTTCTGGGACTGCTGGACTAGAAGACTTCTTAGGTCCCTTCCAGTACTACACTTTTATGTTCTATGAAATACAGATAGTCCTCGACTTGCAACTGTTCGTTTAGTGACCATTCGAAGTGACAACAGCCCTGGAAAAAAGGGGAGACCATTATGACCGTTTTTTCACCCTTATGACCGTCGCAGCATCCCCATGGGCACGTGAATTGCATTTGGATGCTTGATAAGTTCATATCGATGAACGTTGCAGTACTCAAGGTCATGTGGCCCCCTTTTGCAACACCAGATTCACGTCCCAACTGTGTTATTTAACAAACGTGGCAAGAAAGATCGTAACATGGGGCAAATCTCACTTAATAAATTTCTCACTTGGCAACATTAATTCTGGGCTCAAATGTAGTCAAAGATAACCTATATCTGGAGACCACCAGAGTTTTTATGCTACCTTTCAATGATTCTTTCCCTATATCTAACTCTGTGTATTCCTGGAGAATTTTAGCCTTTAAGAAGCATATTACAAAGTCTTTTACAGAAACACAATCCTACCCTGAGGCCTTGCCTGGGTAATAAAGTAGTAGTAGCCTATAATTGTCCAATTACAGGTAGTCCTCAACTTTCAACCATTCATTTAGCAACTGCTTGAAGCTAATAATAGCAATGCGAAAAGTATCTTTACTGCATCTCCCCCCCCCCCAAAAAGAAAAATGATCAAAACCTGCTTAGAAACTGTGGCATGTATTTATTTAGATGGAGGATTCTAGGATCAAATGATCACCAATTGAAACCTTCCCAGCTGGCTTCTGCCCAGCAAAGTCAATGGGGAAGACAAATTTTCTAAACTGAATGATTCACTTAACTGCAGTTATATATTAGGGGAAGATCTCAGGTATGCAATCGTCCCCTATACCCATGAGAAGAAAACCAAATATATATCATTTATTTGCAAAATTACATAGAAACATAGAAGTCTGACGGCAGAAAAAGACCTCGTGGTCCATCTAGTCTGCCCTTATACTATTTTCTGTATTTTATCTTAGGATGGATATATGTTTATCCCAGGCATGTTTAAATTCAGTTACTGTGGATTTATCTACCACGTCTGCTGGAAGTTTGTTCCAAGGATCTACTACTCTTTCAGTAAAATAATATTTTCTCATGTTGCTTTTGATTTTCCCCCCAACTAACTTCAGATTGTGTCCCCTTGTTCTTGTGTTCACTTTCCTATTAAAAACACTTCCCTCCTGGACCTTAATTAACCCTTTAACATATTTAAATGTTTCGATCATGTCCCCCCTTTTCCTTCTGTCCTCCAGACTATACAGATTGAGTTCATTAAGTCTTTCCTGATACGTTTTATGCTTAAGACCTTCCACCATTCTTGTAGCCCCTCTTTGGACCCATTCAATTTTGTCAATATCTTTTTGTAGGTGAGGTCTCCAGAACTGAACACAGTATTCCAAATGTGGTTTCACCAGCACTCTATATAGCGGGATCATAATCTCCCTCTTCCTGCTTGTTATACCTCTAGCTATGCAGTCAAGCATCCTACTTGCTTTCCCTACTGCCTAACTGCACTGTTCACCCATTAAGAATTCTCCTTAATGCATATCAACCTATCTCTGTATAATAAATTCTTTTATGTTATTTGGTTAAAAAAAACCTTATTTTGTTAAGTTATTTGGCATACCAAGCAAAGGAAAACATAATATAACATGACTCACCAAATGTTTTGTCCTAACAACAAAACATGCTTGATTTATAGAGTGCATTAAGGCATTGTTTGCTGAATAAGCCGCTACATTTTTAATGCTCCACCATACAACCCAATGCAAGCCAAACCAAGGAAGCACTCTAACAAACATAATTAAAACTAACCATTGCTTACTGTGATAAAAATAGTATCACACCAGAAGTCCATGAAATAGGTCTTTAAGGGTAATTTATGTGCAGAATAGCAAACACCAGTGGCTTTTAACTAATATTTTCTTCAAAAGCATACTAAAGATTTTCTAGTTTTTATTGTGGCCCAAATCTTTGTTCAAGTACAATTCCCAAATTGCCATTCAGACAGACTGGGGAAAGAAATTAAATAATTCATTGCCTCTTGGGGGAGGGGGAAGAAACATAGAAACATTGAGGGTAGAAAAAGACCTCATGATCCATCTAGTCTGCCCTTATACTATTTTATTTATTTTATCTTAGGATGGATATATGTTTATCCCAGGCATGTTTAAATTCAGTGACTGTGGAAGCATTACATTGTACGGAACTCCAGCAATAGGTAATCAATAGACCGTAATGCTAATAGCTAGCATTTGTAGCAACAGTTAAAACGCTTGACAATGGAACATTTTAAAATCCGGACACTTTAGCAGCAGAGCACATTTTTAGAGTAGGGTATTAGTTTAATTTGTACGCCAACACTAAGCCATTGTTTGTTTCACTATGTCATTGATTAAACCAGACCGGTAAGGCATACACAATACACAAATTTTCTAGTCATAGTTTACAAACCATAAGCAAACCATTCAGCTGCATCAAAGGAAACTGTGTTAATAGTAATTTATTAAACCCGTCTGCCTCTTTTGATTCAACTATAAAGTTAACAGAAGGTATGCCCTAAGTCAGTGGTTCTCAATGTTTTCTTCACCACAGACCACCTTTAAATAGTTTTGGTGGCCATGGACCCCCTCCAAGAGTTACCGTATTTTTCAGAGTATAAGACGCACCTTTGCCCCCTAAAAAACGCTGAAATTTTGTGTGCGTCTTTAAACTCCAAATGTAGCATTTACTAAGCCTTTTTTCAGCCCTAAAGAGGTGCTAACACCATCCTCTGTGTTTTGCTAGCTAAGCAATCTTCCCTTTCTCTGCTTTGTTCATTGCTGCTCTTTCTGACAATCAACTGAGCCTTTTTAGCCCTAACAAGGTGCTAACAGTGAAGCGATCTTCTGTGCTTTGCTAGCCAATAGGATCTTCCCTTTGCCTGCTTTTCTCATTGTTGAAGTGGTGTTTTAGGAAACTGTTTTTTATCCCTAACTAGGGCATATAAAGCAAGCACCTGTGCTCAAAACCAGCAAGCCAATGTGCTGAAGCTGACCAGACTAAAGACTAACCAGATGAATACCTGGTGGGCAGATGTTTTTTTTTTAATTTAACTCCCCCAAAACTAAGGTGACTCGTATACTCCTTTGTATCCCATACTCCGAAAAATATGGTAAATCAAGATTTAAATATTTTTTCCCAATAGCATTTAGCAATATAGCATTTAGACTTATATACCGCTTCATAGTGCTTTTACAGCCCTCTCTAAGCGGTTTACTGAATCAGCCTCTTGCCCCCAACAATCTGGGTCTTCATTTTACCCTCCTCAGAAGGATGGAAGAATGAGTCAACCTTGAGCCGGTGATGAGACTTGAACCGCTGACATTCAGATCTACAGTCAGTTTCAGTGGCCTGCAGTACAGCACTCTACCTGCTGTACTCACCTCATTTATTTATTTTATTAGATTTATAGGCCGCCCTTCTGCTCGCGGACTCAAGGAGGCTTACAGAATAAAATGGACAGAGTAACAATAAATAGAATTTAAAACATTAACATAAATAAAACCCACAGTAAAAACAATCAATCATCCTTCTTTCGTGCTAATGGCGGAGTGGAACTGTCGCTCACGGTTCCCAGGCCTGCCAGCACAGATGTTTCTTTAACGCCTTTCGAAAGGCAAGAAGAGTGGACACGGGGCAGATCTCCAGGGAGAGTTGGTGGTCTGTGAGGCAGCGGTGGGTTCTTTGAACTGCTGAACTACAGCCTTCCTGAGCTCTGTTTTTACTGGCAGAGGGTAGCAGGAGGCCATCACAGCCGAAAACAGAGCTCGGGAGCCCGTTTTCATTGAAAGAGCACTAGGGCCACCATCGGTGCTCCCCAACACAAATGATGTCGAGCTGGCATGCCCCCCCCCAGGCCAAACATAACCCTGATGCAGCCCTCAATGAAATCAAGTTTGGCACCCCTGGCTTAGGGCCTCAAGGGACGCACTCAACTCTGGAGGTGGTTGATGGGTTAAGAAAAGGACCTCGTCCCCATGCCACCCATCTTCATGGCTCTACCTATTCTAGCTGCTTTTTTCAGAGCCGTTGTAACTTTGAAGACTACCTGCTGTACATTTTTCATTCATTCATTCATTCATTTATTGGATTTGTATGCCATCTCTCTCCACGGACTCGGGGCGACTAACAAGAGTGATAAAAACAATATGTAGCAATCCAATAATAAAACAACTAAAAACCCTTATTATAAAAACCAGACATACATACTGACATACCATGCATAAACTAAAGAGGCCCAGGGGGAAAGAACATCTCAGTTCCCCCATGCCTGATGGCAGAGGTGGGTTTTAAGGAGCTTACGAAAGGCGAGGAGAGTGGGGGCAATTCTGATCTCTGCAGGGAGTTGGTTCCAGAGGGCCGGGGCCGCCACAGAGAAGGCTCTTCCCCTGGGTCCTGCCAAACGACATTGTTTAGTTGACGGGACCTGGGGAAGATCCACTCTGTGGGACCTAATCGGTCGCTGGGATTCGTGCGGCAGAAGGCGGTCCCTGAAATAATCTGGTCCGGTGCCATGAAGGGCTTTATAGGTCATAACCAACACTTTGAATTGTGACCGGAAACTGATCAGCAACCAATGCAGACTGCGGAGTGTTGGTGTGACATGGACATTTTTGGGAAAGCCCATGATTGCTCTCGCAGCTGCATTCTGCACGATCTGGCACACCCTTCGTTTTCTGCATGTCGGGTGTAGCTAATGCTACTTTCATGGCTGCAATTTCATAGTGGTCAGACTGGCGAAAGACACCAAAAAAGGGGGGGGAGGGGGTTCCCTAGTGTTTTCACTTTGTCCTTCCTTGAAGCACCTTTCCCCAATGTTCTGTTCCTTACTCTCCATTTTAACAGCCTGCAAGAAATTGAGCAGCAATTAACAACTGCTCAATTACACTGAACTTAAACCCAAGGACAGGCAATTGTTTCCGAATCAAGGCCATCTTCTCTTGCCATGCATATCTAAGCAAGCACAAACAACTCAGAGCCCCTGGTAGTGATGGTCATAACATGCTGGAATAGAACAGAATTTTACTGGCCAAGCGTGATTGGACACACACGGAATTTGTCTTGGTGCCTATGCTCTCAGTGTACATAAAAGAAGAGATAAATTATTTATTTATTCAATTTTTTTTTAATGCTGTCCTTCTCCTTAGACTCAGGGCGGCTTGCAACATGTTAGCAATAGCACTTTTTAACAGAGCCAGCCTATTGCCCCCACAATCCGGGTCCTCATTTGACCCACCTCGGAAGGATGGAAGGCTGAGCCGGTGATGAGATTTGAACCGCTGCCCTACAGATCTACAGTCAGCTTCAGTGGCCTGCAGTACTGCACTCTACCTGCTGCACCACCCCAGCACTTCAAGAATCATAAGGTACAACATTTAATGATAGTCTGGGTATTAATAAGCAATCTATCTATTGCTAGGGAAGAAAGATTGTTTCCCCTTGATCCAAGACATCCTTTCCTACCTTTCAACCTTCCCTCTGTGTCCCTCCCTTCTGATTGGATGTTTTAATTGCTGCTGCTTTCCTCAAAAGGAGTTATTCCTTGCAAACCCATGATCAGTGAGTTTAAAACTCTGGACAATCTTGCTTCCACATTTTTTTTTAATCTATGTAGCTAAAGAGGAGGCAGAGCCTGGGATGGAGTCAAGAGAGGAATCAGCCTGAAATCGGGGTGTCAAACTCAAAGCCTGTGGGCCAGGTCTGGCTCACGGGGTGCTTAGATCTGGGCTTGCAGGGCCGCCGTGGAAACAGCAAATGACTGGCCTACGATGCCTCTGCTACTAAAAATGGAACTCGGGAGGGCTGCAGGATGTCAAACTGGCCACGCCCTCCCCGGCCACATCCACCCCCCACCCCCCAAGGCCAAACACAATCCTAATGCGGCCCTCAATGAAATCATAGAGCCGGGCAGCAACAGAAAAGGCCCTCCCCCGTGGTCCCGTCAACCTACTTTGTTTGGTTGACAGGACCTGGAGGAGGCCAATTCTGTGTGATCTAATAGGCCTCTGGGAGGTATGAGGAAGAAGACGGTCCTGTAAATATGGCTGTGCTTTGATTTTGATGCAGTTAAGCTGGTGTCAATTCTTAACCACACAGAGATAAATCTTTCGCTATGATTATCTGCCCCTAACCTAGTCCTTCAAATGGGTAAGGATCCCAAAAGCACCTTGTAGGGTAGCCAAATCATGAGATGTGTAACACATGCCATCAACTCTGGTCTCACCTGAAGTTACTACCGCTTTTCTGACCTTTCCACTTCCTTTCCCTGTAGGAATCTGATTATAACTGTGCCATCTAGTTCTGTGTGGGAGCCACACCCTCCAAATAATCCTTCATGAGCAATTAGTAACGTGCCACTCCTTTTATAATAAGTCACTTGCAATATGGAGCATTTAAATTGCTGGAATAAAGAGATACTCTGAAACACTGAAGGCTTAGTTTTCCTCTGTTCTTCTTTCCCAAGGAGATGACAACATGTCAGCTGCTTTCTACCCAGGTTATTATCCAGGTCCTTCTGCAGCACAAAGCATGTTTTGGAAATACTGGGACACCATACACACATATACAGAGGTCCTTGAGTTAAGAAAGCCCTGAAAAGGGGGAGAATGTAAGTGCCTTTCTAGTTGAATATGAGCATCCAAGATTAGACAATATACCTGTTCTGTCGGGCTCTCTGGTAGACTCCTCCCAAAAATTCACAGGTACAAATTTCAGACACACACACGTTTGAAAATTCAAAACAATGTTCTTTATAATGAAAATTCACTTAAACCAAGCCCTCTTTTGGTATAGCACAGAGCACTCGTCTCCAAACAAACTGGTAATTTGTACAAGTCCCTTATCAGTTCTGAGATACTTAGCTTGCAGCTGTGAGGCAATTCACAGTCCTTCTTCTTTCACAAAGTGAAACACACTTTGCCCTGATTTAGTTTCAAAGGGGGGGGGGGGGAAGCAGCACACAAAAGGTCAAAATCAGTAAAGCAGTCACAAAACACAATGATCAGATAATCCTCCACAATGGCCAAACCCACAGGCTGCTATTTATAGCAGCCTCACTAATGACCACAGCCCCACCCAACCACAGGTGGCCTCCTTTTCTTTGATAATAATCTCTCAGTTGTTGCTGCCTATGCATCGCTCTCTGCATGCGTGGCTGTATCATTAACTCTTGTTCTGAATCCAAGGAGGAGCTAGATAATTGATCTCCTTCTGAGCTGTCTGCCACACTCTCCTCTTCCCTGTCACTCATGTCTTCTTGGTCAGAGGAGCCTTCATCAGCAGATTCCACGGGGGGGGGGGGGGAACAGGCCTGCAGCATGTGGATGTCTCCCCCACATCCACAGTCCTTGGGGCAGGAGCTGGGCCAGAGCTAAGCACAACAATACCTATTCACTCCATAAACCATTTTATGTGAAATGATACACATTTCTCTGTTTAAATCTCTTTTTTCTTGTATCTTGCCATACCTATCTGTTCTTATCCTATAGAATTTGATTCATCACTGAAGGACTCCAAATTTTCATTTGGAAAATGAAAGGTGATTGGTATCCACAAAAAGGCAGGTGCTGGGCCCGGTGGTCTCTTATTCATATCTCAAATGCATAGTGTTTTCCTATCTTTAAAAAATGCCTTCTACCTGGGTTAAGGATAAAATCACAGAGTCCTAGGTCTTGAAGGGACTTTGGAGGTTTTCAAGTCCAATCCCTTGCTTGAGCAGGAGATATACCTTATACCCTATACTTTTTTTGGTTCACATGCCAAAAGGGGGGAGGGAGCATGGGAGGGTCACGTACATGTGCTCACACTCATAATTCCCTGCTTCCCCCCCTCCCAGTACACAAGGGTACACCTGTTTTTGCTCTCCCTAGGCTTCCGAGTCTTTCTAGGAGCTGGGGAGGGCAAAAACGGCCTTCTGCACCCCGCCAGGGGCCAGTTGGGAAATTTAGGCCATTTATAGTCTCAGGACAGCCTGGGGGGGGGGGCGTTGCTGTTTTTGCTCTCCCCAGGCTGCTAGAAAGACTCTGGAGCTTGGGGAGAGCAAAAAATGGGCCCTCCCGATCCCCTCTGGAGGCTGGAAATAGCTTGCTTCCCGACTCCCAGTGGGCCCAGAAGGCCCCAAAATCAGCTGGCCAGCGTGCAGATTTGCTCCAGACCTGAGTTCAAATGCCCACCAATATGGCTTCACCTGCCACTTGTAGCATGTGTGCCATAGGTTTTTCTTTTTTTAGTTAGAATTTTAAAGACTGCTTTTTGATGTATTAATTGGATTGCTATTATTGTTTCTTGTTTTTTGTACATGTTGTGAGCTGCCCCGAGTCCTCGGAAAGGGGCGGCATACAAATCCAATTAAATATAAATATATAAATATAAATAGGTGCACCATCACAGCCCTATACCATTCTGGAAAAATAGCTGTCTAATTTCTTTATTTAAAAACTCCAGTGGTAGAGCACTCACAACTTCTGAAGACAAAACCATTGGAAGACAGTTCTATCATGTCATTCCTAGTCCTTCTTTTTGATAAGATAGACATACCTAGTTCCTTTAGCCTTTCAGCCATATGGTTTCCTAAACCCTTATCTCAGTTGCTTTTCTCTGTACTCTCTATAGGGCCTTAGCAACGAGTACTAGCACCCATTCCTGATAGGTTATCAGCATTTAACAATGGCTAATTACAATAATACTGGCTGTAACCTATCCATTCTCTTTTTAAGTTTACTCCAAATATCTATCTATCTATCTATCTATCTATCTATCTATCTATCTATCTATCTATCTATCTATCTATCTATCTATCTATTTACAGTATTTGATTTTTATGCCGCCCTTCTCCTTAGACTCAGGGCAGCTTACAACATGTTAGCAATAGCACTTTTTTAACAGAGCTAGGCTATTGCCCCCACAATCCGGGTCCTCATTTTACCCACCTCGGAAGGATGGAAGGCTGAGTCAACCTTGAGCCGGTGATGAGATTTGAACCGCTGACCTTCAGATCTACAGTCAGCTTCAGTGGCCTGCAGTACTGCACTCTACCTGCTGTGCCACCCCGGCTCAATATTTTCAAAATGAGCCCAGCAGCCTCTAAATTAAACATTTAGAGTGAAACCATTCTTATTCCATTTCATCATTTAAGTAACCAAAGCGGGACAAACACCTAGAGCAGGGCTGAAATGCTAATAGTTCACCCTGGTTCGGGCATACTGGTAGCAGTGGCCGCCGTTGGTTCAAAAATTCCTGAGACAAAAATGCCCCAGACAGGCAGCAATCAACCAAAAAGCTAATTTAAATGCTATGGACCAACACCCGGATTTTAAAAATTAAATCTTCAAGAAATCTGTGGGTACTTTACCCCTAGAGATCAAGCTGTAACTGTGAATTTGTGGCTGAAATCTCATTTTCGCTATAGATTTGCTAGGTAGCTTTCTATATATGTCACCACGAACCTCAGCCCTTCTGCCTATGAGAAGATAATAGCATGTAATCTTACAGAAGTACTGTAACAATTGTAATTAGATATTGTTCTAAATGTTTGAAAAAACTCAGCCAAGTGGCATGCTATTAGACATCAAGACTCTGGCCCACGCTGTGCTCTGAGGCTGGAATATATCTCAAGTTACATGCAGAAGGGAGGAATTCTCCAATATTTATTTTATTTATTTATTTTATTAAATTTATAGGCCGCCCTTCTGCTTGCGGACTAGGGAGGCTTACAGAATAAATAGACAGAGTAACAATAAATAGAATTTAAAACATTAACATAAATAAAACCCACAGTAAAAACAATCAATCATCCTTTCGTGCTAATGGCGGAGCGGAACTGTCACTCACGGTTCCCAGGCCTGCCAGCACAGATTATTATTATTATTATTTATTAGATTTGTATGCCGCCCCTCTCTGCAGACTCGGGGCGGCTCACAACAATAACAAGATGTTTCTTTAACGCCTTTCGAAAGGCAAGTAGAGAGGGCATGGGGCGGATCTCCAGAGGGGAGTTGGTTCCAGAGGGCCGGGACCACAACAGAGAAGGCCCTATCCTGTGTACTGCCAGCCGACATTGTTTAGCCAACGGGGCCCAGAGGAGGCCAACTCTGTGCAACCTAACTGGTTGCTGGGACGAGTGAGGCAGAAGACAGCCCCGTAAATAATCTGGTCAAATGCCATGTAAGGCTTTACACCTTGAATATATGAGAACACCTGGCAAAAATTTCTGTTCATGGTTACCTACAAGGATATTTATTACACTGACAACAGAAATTCACCTGAGCCTGTGCAAATGTGACACATGTGCACACTCCAGAGCTACAGGTGGTCTGTGAGGCAGCGGTGGGTTCTTTGAACACATATATATGCAGGGCCGAAAACCCAGCTTCTGTGCATACATGGAAGCAAAAAACAAGACGAGCCCCAAGAAGACCGGCAAGCTGGCCATTGCTGGCGGTTTGGCAAACGGAGAAAATTCCCGCTACCAGTTCTATAGAACCAGTCCAAACCGGTAGGAACCTATCTTTGCTATGAAGTAATCTTCAATGCCGATAAAACCACCACCCATGGTACCAGTGTTACCCAATCTTGGCAACTAGAAGATATTTGGACTTCAAATCCCAGAATTCCCCAGCCAGCTTTTGCTGGCTGGGGAATTCTGGGAGTTGAAGTCGAAATATCTTAGAAACATAGAAACATAGAAGTCTGACGGCAGAAAAAGACCCCATGGTCCATCTAGTCTGCCCTTATACTATTTTCTGTATTTTATCTTAGGATGGATATATGTTTATCCCAGGCATGTTTAAATTCAGTTACTGTGGATTTATCTACCACGTCTGCTGGAAGTTTGTTCCAAGGATCTACTACTCTTTCAGTAAAATAATATTTTCTCATGTTGCTTTTGATCTTTCCCCCAACTAACCTCAGATTGTGTCCCCTTGTTCTTGTGTTCACTTTCCTATTAAAAACACTTCTTCAAGTTGCCAAGGTTGGGAAACACTGCATTGTACCATCCATAGCACCTGGTGCTCATGAATACAATTGGGGAGGGGGAGGGAGAAAAGAGTGGCCTTTGTTTATTTATTCATTCATTTATTTAATTTATTTATTTATTTATTAGATTTGTATGCCGCCTCTCTCGAGGACTCGGAGCGGCTTCCAACAAACAATACAATCTACAAATCCAATATTAAAACAAAACATATTAAGAAAACCCTTTAAAATCATAATCCAATTTTTCTTCTGCAAGCCCTCACTTTGTAAACTATTAGAAAGGTTGCCTGCTTTCTAGCAATATTGTTTCACGCTGTTAATATTTTAATGTTTTATATTGTGTCAAAAGAAAAAGGGAAATACAGGTAATCCTCTGCTTATGGCCATAATTGGGTCCAATATTTCTGTGGTTAAGTGAAGTCAATTTGCCCCATTTTACCACCTCTTATCACAGCTGTTAAGTGTGAATCACTACAGTTGTTAAGAATTCGGCTGCTCCGATGACTTTGCTTATAAAAGGTCACAAAAGAGGAATGGTGTGACACCACCCCCACCCCCGGGACACTGCAATGGTCATAAATGGGAGTCAGTTGCCATGTGCCTGAATTTTTTCAGCACCACTGTAAGTTGTAATAGTCACTAGGTGAACTGTTTATTGGGGAGAGAGGTGGCATACAAATCCAATAAATAAATAAATAAATAAGGACCACTTCCATTTGTAGCTCAGGGTTGAAATGAGGGAGGAAATGGAGCCCCTCCCTTATGATACAAGGTTGCAACGCTTTGGTCTCTTCAGCCTTCAAAGACAGTGTTTAAGGGGTGACTTGATCGAAGTGTATAAAATCATGCATGGGATAGAAAAGGTGGATAGAGAAAAATCAGGCCCTCCCTAAAGCTCATAGTTAAGAAACTGAGGACAAATCAAGGGAACTATTTCTTCACCCAGAGGGTCCTTGGTTTATGGAATTTCCTTCCAGAAGAGGTCGTGACAGCTGTCAGTCTGGATGCCTTCAAGGCAGGATGAGACAGATTCACAGATGCCAAGTGTATCGGTGGTTATTGAAACGGATGTCCATGTGTCGCCTCTATGTTGGTTGAGGCAGGCAGGATTCCCTTGAGTACCATTTGTTGGCGGTCAGGGGAAAGGAAGGGTCTTGCCTTCTCTTTCTGCTCAAGATCCCCATGGACAATTGGTGGGCCACTGTGTGACACAGAATGCTGGACTCGATGGGCTTTGGCCTGATTCAGCAGGGCTCTTCTTAGGTTCTTATGAGGGGTCCTTGGTGTTCTCTAAAACTATACGATTATTTTCTAACAGACTGATATTATCTCATATAGGTAATGAAACGTCTGAGCAGGGGTGGTGCAGTGGTTAGAGTGCAGCAAATGTAGGCTACTTCACCTAAATGCTAGCCGTAGTTCAGCAGTTCAAATCTCACCACCGACTGAAGGTTGACTCAGCCTTCCATCCTTCCGAGGTGGGTAAAATGAGGACCCAGATTGTTGGGGGCAAAAGGCTGATTCTGTAAACCGCTTAGAGAGGGCTGTAGAAGCACTATGAAGCGGCATATAAGTCTAAATGCTAGTGCTATTGTCTGCACGAAAGCAACCAAGCTCAGAGAGCACCAAGCCCCCCCTCATATTCTTGCTTTTATTTTGTAAGCCGAGAGTCGCCTCTCTAATTTATTTAGTAAATTAAAATCATTATGGTTCACAAAAGTCAGCCAGTATCTTCTTTTTATAATGACTATGCTTCAGATTGTCCGAATAAAGACTCCCTCAATAGCCTGCTCCTCCCATCTCTTTTCTACGTCATTGCTGTCCATTAATTTATTCCCTCTTCTGGGCTAGCCATGGCCAGTGCTTAAAAGAGAGGGGGGGGGGCGGGAGAGAGAGAGAGAGCATGGTAAGCAGAAAACGTCCCTTCTTCTGCTTGATGTCCCCTGCCATGTGCTCAGAGGGTTTGGATTCGGACTGGAAACATACAACCGCTGCGGGGAAAAAGGTTTGCAAAGTTGAAGATACTATTATTGAACGTTAAGGCCTTAAACGGCTTAGGATGGGGATTATCTGTTGGACTGGTTCCCCTGCGATGAACTCATCCAGTTACTTAGATAATAAGCGGGACAAAACACTTCTGAAAATGCCTTCCCTATTAAGAGCTTGGCTGTTAGGCGAAGTGGCAAAAAAAACCCTCTTGTGGATGTCTTCTTGAACAGGGATCTCCAACCTTGGCAACTTTACGACTTGTGGACTTCAACTCCCAGAATTTCTCAGCCAGAGCATGGGAGTTGAAGTCCACAAGTCGTAAAGTTGCCAAGGTTGGAGACCCCAGCTTCTAGAATAGGCGTTGATTGCTTACCTGAACGCCTCTTCTCGTACGGTGAGCGGGTACAGCAGTCACATGGGTTGCTCATGTCCAATCCGGTGGAACTGAGCCTAGTATTAAAAAAGCTTGCCGGATCCGCCCCTTCCCCAGAATTCGCGAATCCATAGACTAGGCTCAGTTGTGAAGCTCTGTAGTGTTCAACTCTCATTGTTAGAGGAAGAAAGATATAGAAAGGTAAAGAAGACACATACAAGGGCGGGAAGTGACTGCTGTACCCGCTCACCGTACGAGAAGAGGCGTTCAGGTAAGCAATCAACGCCTATTCTCCGTACTGAAGGAGCGGGTCCAGCAGTCACATGGGACATACCCAATAGATGGTCCCTAGGGTGGGATTAGCTTGCTATCGTGTGAGATAACGGATTGGAGTACCCTTCTGCCGAAGGCAGCGTCCGCTGAAGCGTAAGAATCAATTTTGTAGTGCCTGATGAAGGAATTTGGTGAGGCCCAAGTGGCTGCTTTGCAGACCTCCTCCAACGGGGCTTGAGTCGCCCAAGCGGCCGAGGTGGCTGCGCTCCTGGTGGAATGCGCTGTGATGTTCCTTGGAACTGAGAGGGAGGCCGACTCATAGGCCTTAGATATAGTCCCTCTGATCCAACGGCCTATTACTGTTGAAGACACTTTGGCCCCCATGACTCTGGGATGATAGGCTACAAAAAGTGCTTCTGACCTCCGAAAGGGTCCTGTGCGTTGGATATATATTCTCAGCGCTCTGGTGAGATCCAGGGTGTGCCATCTAATTGCCAAGGGATGGTCTCGTTGGAGGCAGAAGGAAGGTAGGACAATATCCTGAGATCTGTGGAACATGGAACTGACCTTGGGTAAGAAGGTGGGGTCCAGTCGCAAGACTACCTTGTCCTGATGGAATTGACAAAGGTCCTGCCTGATTGAGAGGGCAGCCAGCTCCGAAATGCGTCGGGCAGAGGTAATAGCCACCAGGAATGCTACCTTAAAGGATAGGTACCTGAGGGACGCCGATTTTAGGGGTTCGTATGGTGCCTGCGTGAGGGAATGGAGAACCCGTGGCAAATCCCAGGAAGGATACCTGTGGACCTTGGAAGGTCTGAGGTTGGCTATGCCCTTGAGGAATTCCTGAACTTCAGGGAAGGATCGGAGAGGCTGTCTGCGGGGGCCCCCTAGGACAGATGAAATGGCTGCCAGATGACGCCGGAGGGTGCTGGTGGAAAGTCCTTTATGGAAGCCTTGCATAAGGAAGGAAATAATTCTGTGTATGGGGATGCACAGAGGGGAGAGACCTTCCTGTAGACACCACTGGTGAAACTTGGACCACGTGTGGTCGTAGATTCGATTGGTCGAACCCCTTCTGGCCTTTAAAATGACCTCCACTGAATCGGGGTCATGACCACGCAGTTCTAAATCTCTCCTGATAACAGCCAGGCGGTGAGGTGGAACCACTCCGGGTCTGGATGGAAAGAGGCCCCCTGCCGCAGCATATCCCCCGAAACGGGGAGTCGCCAAGGGTCCTGGACGGACAGCTGTTGGAGATCCGCGAACCAGGGCCGGCGGGGCCAATGGGGGGCGATTACGATTACTCGGGCCCTCTCGGTGAGGACCTTGTGAATCACGTCCGGGAGGATTGGAATTGGAGGAAATGCGTAGAGTAGGCCTGGAGGCCATGGACTCCGGAGGGCATTGATTGCTTCCGCTCCCGGGGATGGAAATCTGGAATAGAAGCGAGGGAGTTGGGCGTTCGCATTGGTCGCGAAGAGATCCAGAATTGGTAGGCCGAATCTGAGGGTGATTTGATGGAACAGGTCTTGATGGAGGTTCCACTCTCCTGGGTCTATCGTTGCTCGGGATAGCCAATCCGCCTGGACGTTGAGACTCCCCGAGATGTGATCGGCTAGGAGCGACTGGAGATGTTTTTCCGCCCAAAGGCCCAACTTGAGGGCCTCCCTCATGAGAGCCTTGGACCTCGTGCCCCCCTGTCTGCAGATATGGCTTTTTGTGGCAATGTTGTCGGTGAGAATGAGAACGTGCCGGTTGGGAATGCGAGGAGAGAAATGCTTCAGAGCCAGGGAAACGGCTCTTAACTCTAGCCAATTGATTGGCCTGGAAGCTTCCTCCGGGGACCACGTGCCCTGGGCTATCATCCCCTGGGCGTGGGCGCCCCATCCCGATAGACTGGCATCTGTGGTGATGACAAATTGATCCGGGCACCTGAACGGGGATCCTCTGTCCATGGCCGGAGACTTCCACCACTTGAAGGATCTGCGAACACTCAGTGGGATGACAATGCGTCGATTTGAGTTGCTGTGCCCCGATCTCTGAAAAGGCAACAGGAGCCACTGGAGTTCCCTAGCATGAAGGCGAGCCCAGGGAATGATGCCTATGCATGACACCATCTTCCCCAAAAGGGAAGATAGAGTAACTATGGATACTGAAGAATTAGATAAAATGTTAGAAATTAACTCCACTATACTGAGTTTTCTCTCGGGAGAGAGAAAAACCTGGGAGGATTTTGAATCAATAATGGATCCCAGGTGAGAAATGGATGTGGAAGGTTGGAGGTGACTTTTATCAAGTTGATGGAAAATCCATGGTCCTGGAGGACTGACATGGTGACAGAAAGGTCTGTTTTCACTCTCTCTAGGGAGTTCCCATGAATCAAAATATCATCGAGATAACATAAAATGTGGATGGGAGACGCCCGGATATAGGCCGCCAGGGACCCCAAGAGCTTTGTAAAGACCCGAGGGGCCGAGGAAAGGCCAAATGGCATCGCCCTATACTGGAAATGCCTGCCTTGAAAGGAAAAACGTAAAAATTTTCTGTGGCATTTGGCTATAGGAATGTGAAGGTAGGCCTCAGTGAGGTCTAAGGAGACCATGAAATCTCCCGAGTGAATGGCGGCCAAAATAGAAGACAAGGAGTGCATCTTAAACTTCCTATATTTGATGAATAGGTTTAGTTTCTTTAAATCCAAAATGGCTCTCCAACCTCCGGAGGACTTTGGAACCATAAATAGGATGGAGTAAAAACCTAGGCCCTTCTGACCGGAAGGGACCGGTTGAATGGCTCTGATGGACAATAGATGAGAAATGGCCTCCTCCATACGGTTACAATCTGAGGATGACCTGGGAGAAGGGCAGGAAATAAAACGTTTAGGGGGAGGAGAAATAAATTCTAAAAGAAGGCCTGTTTGAACTGTGTCAATGACCCAAGGGTCCTTGGAGGTGAGACGCCAATTAGAGGCGAAATGAGCTAGGCGACCCCCTATGGGAATGGAGCTAAGATTACCATCTAGGTTTTTTTGAAGCCCTGTTAGAGGAAGCTCCCCTTTGGAAGCGAAACCCTCTACCCCTGGAGTTCCTACCTTGGGAACGAAAGCGGGGGGAATACTGACCTGGAGATCTCTGATAGGAAGCCGCTTGATCTTGCTGGCGCCCTGGGCGACGAAAGGACTGCGTTTTGGTAGCCTTTTTCGTGGTTGGACCCAAAACCTTCTTCTTGTCCGTGGTCTCCGTGAGGAGTGGATCCAGAAGATCACCGAAGAGAAGGTCGCGCTTTAAGGGGCCCTGGGATAACTGCCACTTTTGGCGAACTCCCGCTTGCCAAGGGCGAATCCATAGGAGTCTTCTTGCCGTTGTAGAAGCTGCAATAGACTTAGCAGAAAATCTAGTAGATTGCAAGGTGGCATCAGCCACGTACTGGGCAGCTGCAAAGACCTTGTTGAAGTCTTGTTGACCTCTCAAGTCATCGGGAGGAATGTGCTGTTGAAGTTGGCGAAGCCACAGCAGCATGGCTCTGGAGAAAAAGGAGGCCGCTGCAGAACTTTTAATGGCCCAGGAATCAGCGGTGAATCCTCTTTTGAGCATTTGCTCGATGCGCTTGTCCTCTGGGCGGAGGACTTCCTCCGCCTCGCCTGGCACAGCCGCTGCCGAGTGAAGAATCTTGACAGGTTCATCTGGTTTGGGAAAGGATAGAAGCTCTTCATAGGAAGAGGAGAGTTTATACAACTTTCTGTCCTTGGTGGAGGGATTAAGGCCAGAGGCTGGAAAATCCCACTGTTTGAGTAAGGCATCTTTAAACAATTTAGGCATAGGAATTACCTCGTTATCCTCCTGTTCCTCTGTGAAGTAAGGTAAATTCTCCTCCGGGGGATCAGTGGAAGTGGAGGCTTGTTTCTCCTGGGCCGCTAATCCCGTAGAAATTCTAGCTTTGAGGAGGAGAGATTTGAATAATTGAGAAGGAAAAATAGTAATTGGAGGAGGGACCTTTATTTGGGATTCCTCATCCTCTGATAAGCCCTGGAAAGGGTCCTCATCCTCCTCTACATCCTCATATTCATCCTGGGAGGATTCTGAATCATCCTGAATAGGAGCTCTGACCGCTGGGGAAGAACCCAAAGGGCGGGAGGGACGAGAAGGAGGAAGAGGTAAGGGAAGCTCATTGATGGTGGAGAGTTTGGCATCAATGGCTTTGGACAACACAGCAAAAATAGATTGGAACTCAGGAGGTAAACTGGAAATATCAGCAGAAATGGCAGAAGAATCCCTAAAGGCCTGGGAGGATCCTGGCTGGGGGGAATCTTCAATAATATCTGGTTCCTCTGGACCTATGCCCCATAGGTTAGGTTGGGGTCTGTCTAGGTTTGGCTCATCCAGAGATAACACAGGGACCCCAGAAGGAGGCAGACTAGAGGCCTCTGGTGGGTCTTGACTACTGATTACTTGGGCCTGCACTTTCAAACGTTTTGCTGATTTGTCATGGATTTTTTGTAGGGCTAGGTCCCTTCTCTTCTCGGCCCTGGTGACCTTGGTCGAGGGGCGGGCCCCTGGAGAAGAGGAGGAAGAGGCCTGGGGGATACTAGTAATCTCATCGCCTGTAGGCCTGGCCTCTCTGGGACCTTTAGTTGTGCCTCTCTTGGGAAAAGTAGCCATAGTCTGACAATTAACAGAAGACAAGGCTGAGCCAATAACTGAATAATAAGGAGAAGAATTTCAAGGACTTCCCAAGAGGAATGGATCCTGCTTCGAGGCCTCGAAGCTGCTGAAACTTGAGGACAATCTGGGCAAACCCAGAGTTCGTGCCCCCAAATCCAGCGGGGCCAGCCTCCCTAAACTTTATAATTAAGTAAACCAAGGCACTCTGGTTGGAGGCTTAGCCGGTGGAGAATTTAGCCTGGGACCCCCAAGGCCCGCTCCGGGATCCACGCGGTGGACTGAGGCCTACGCGGCTGGCAGGAGGCCAACACGAGAGGCCTAGATTTAAAAAAGGGGCGCGAAGGCCTTCGCGCCGAAAAAATCGCTCCGTAGAATTTGTTAAAGGAAAAGCGATCGACTAAGTCCAGGAGACTGGAAGGCGTCTCACTCCGCAGGAGGTATTTCTAAGCCCTTAAGTATTTGTATACAATAAATAATCAATAATTCAATAGATAAATACTTGCACCAGGACCTCCAGGCCAAAGGATTAGAAGAATCCACAAGCGGCCGCAGGAATCGTAACCGGCAAAACCGCCGGGGGAAAACGAAACCGCAACTTCTCCCAAGGAAAAAAGCCGAGCCGCTTTTTTTCTTTTTTTCTTTTAAACGGCTGGCGCAATTAGTGCAAGTAAATAAATAAAGACAATAAATCTTACTACTTTTTGAAGGAAAGATCGAAGGGAAGGTGTTAGAATGTTGAACGAGCTATCACAATACAACCGCAGGATATGCGAACTGAGCGAATTCTGGGGAAGGGGCGGATCCGGCAAGCTTTTTTAATACTAGGCTCAGTTCCACCGGATTGGACATGAGCAACCCATGTGACTGCTGGACCCGCTCCTTCAGTACGGAGAATGTGATGTCTTTTGTTACAAAACCCACCTATTTCGGTCCGATAATTAACACTATGCAAGCAGAAGGAATCAAGCTTCGGAGGAGGTAACACGTGCCCAAACTTGCCACTTCTTTGTCAAGGCACTCAATCTGCATTTAACAGAGTTTGCTCTCACAAAAGGACTTTTTAACAAAAAAAAATGTAGCAGAACTGGAAAGAAGCAAATGTCTCAATAGAGAAGCAACCTACAACTAAGAAGAAATTTCCTGACAGTTGAGAACAAGTAATCGGTGGAACGACTTGCCTCCAGAAGTTGTGAATGGTCCAATGCTGTTTTTAAGAAGAGATTGGACAACCATTTGTCTGAAACAATGCTAAAGAATCTCCAGCCTGAGCAGGGGGTTGGACTAGAAGACCTCCAAGGTCCCTTCCAACTCTGGTATTCTATTCTAAGAACCAAGTCAATAGTGGCCTAAAATAAATCATAACCTTATTTACTCACAACAAACGCCCTTCGCTGGCAAAGTTTAATTTCACACACACACACCAAAACCAGATATGTTCTAGATTAGCACACATGGCCAACTCCCCCTTAATTAATATTGTTTTATTTATTTATTAAATTTATAAGCTACCCATCTCCCTGTTGAGTACAGTGAGTTACTTACAAAAGTACTTTCAGTTCAAGCCCCATCAAAGTTAACTAATCAATAACAATATTAACAACACTTAGACTTATATTTATTTATTTATTATTTATTTATTAGATTTGTATGCCGCCCCTCTCCGTAGACTCGGGGAGGCTAGCCCTCTTTAAGCGGTTTACAGAATCAGCATATTTGCCCCCAACAATCTGGGTCCTAATTTCACCCACCTCGGAAGGATGGGAGGCTGAGTCAACCTTGAGCTGGTGGTGAGATATGAAGTGCTGAGCTACAGCTAGCAGTTAGCTGAAGAAGCCAGCAGTGCTGCCCTCTAACCACTGCGCCACAAGAAAAAGATTGTGTGATCTTGGAAAATTGCAGTGTGAAAAAGATATTTTTTCCTTCAGTTCAGGCTTGAACTGAAGGTACTTTTTAGAAGTCCCTCACTGAGGGATCACTTCCACAGATTTATATCAACCTGTCCCATTAAATCTTGCTGAGAGAGCTTGTTGCGGGGTTCCTTTGGCGAGGAACCTACATTTGGTGGGGCCCAGGAGACACAGAAACATAGAAAACTGACATCAGGAAAATAATAATAATAATAATAATTATTATTATTATTATTATTTATTTATTTATTAGATTTGCATGCCGCCCCTCTCCGAAGACTCGAGGCGGCTAACAACAATAAAAAGACAATGTAACAAATCTAATATTAAAAACAATCTAAAAAACCCCAATTTAAGAGACCAATCATACAAACAAGCATACCATGTATAAATTCTATAAGCCTAGGGGGAAGGGAAAAAATTTCAGTTCCCCCATGCCTGATGACAGAGGTGGGTTTTAAGGAGCTTGCGAAAGGCAAGAATTATTATTATTATCATTATTATTTATTAGATTTGTATGCTGCCCCTCTCCGGAGACCAGGGCGGCTCACAACAATAATAATAACAATATGGCAATGTAACAAATCTAATATTTAAAAAAGCATCTAAAAACCCATCATTTAGTGATCCATCGAGTCTGCCTTTTGAGGGTTTTTGTTTTATTACATTTTTGTCGAATGATGAGCATGTGCTTATTTATTTGTTTGTTTGTTTATTTATTTGATTTTTATGCCGCCCTTCTCCTTAGACTCAAGGCAGCTTACAACATGTTAGCAATAGCACTTTTTAACAGAGCCAGCCTATTGCCCCCACAATCCGGGTCCTCATTTTACCCACCTCGGAAGGATGGAAGGCTGAGCCGGTGATGAGATTTGAACCGCTGACCTTCAGATCTACAGTCAGCTTCAGTGGCCTGCAGTACAGCACTCTACCTGCTGCGCCACCCCAAGCATATTTAAATGAAGTTCCTAATGACTGACCCACTACCTCTGCTGAAAGTCATATTTTATAACGTGTCTTTTGAACTTCCCTCCTGGCACCTTGAGGTTATTATGCCCTCCGCATTTTTTAATTTGTGCTTAATATTGAAAAGACTGCCTTCTAGAACTTTATTCACACCTGTAATAGGTTACAATCGTGTCCCCACGCCCCTTTCTCTGCTGTGGGCTGTCTGGCTTATGGGACATCCTTCCTTCCAAAATTAGATTATCTCCATTCCCTTTTTGGTATTCTGAAAGGCCCTCAAGACGTGGTGACATTATCAGACGTGGTGACATTATCAGGCCGTGATGGTTCGATTGTTAACCTGACATCTTTATCCTTCTCAACGCCTAGGACATTGTGATGGTGAACCTTTTGGGGTCAGCCTGTCAAAAATTTGGAAATCGCCTAATTTGATTCTGCTAGTCTACCTCCCTCCCTCTCTCTCTCTCTCTCACACGCACACACACAAAGGATTTTTTACATTTGATTTACTTTAAAAAAAATACGGTCCAATTATGTGTGTGATTCCCCAGGAATTGCCGCATGGCAGTTATCTTCAGGCAGTGTTCTCTTTATCTGACAGGGCCCTGAGCTTATTTGAGGCAGCTCCCAGTCGCAGAAGGCTGCTTGCTCTTGAAATGCCTTCAGAAAATGCTCTTTCACAACCTGTGCAGCCCGGGGGAGATTGTGTGAAGGCACACCCTGTTCTCACACTATCTTTGCAGGCTCTGGAGGCTGCATGACGGAATATCCCCACTCCTGTGGCCTCTAAAAATCACACGAAAATGATATAAGCTTTCAAAAATGGTTGTTGTCAGGGGTTGGTGAATGTTGGTGTGTCGCTCAAAACATCGGGATGTGCCACCTTTGACATAGGTGTGATAGGTTCACCATCACTGGCATAGGAGAACCTGAAGGCAAGGTGAGAAGCAACTAATGGAAATAATCAAGGAGAGAACCAGCCTAGAACTAAGGAGAGGTTTCCTCACAGTTAAAACAATTAATCAATGGAACAACTTACTTCCAGAGGTTGTGGGTGCTCCTTCAACTGTAACGCTCTCTACATGGGGCTACCTTTGAAGAGTGTTCGGAAACTTCAGATCGTGCAGAATGCAGCTGCGAGAGCAATCATGGGCTTCCCTAGGTATGCCCATGTTACATCAACACTCCGCAGTCTGCATTGGTTGCCGATCAGTTTCCGGTCACAATTCAAAGTGTTGGTTATGACCTATAAAGCCCTTCATGGCATCGGACCAAAATATCTCCGGGACCGCCTTCTGCTGCACGAATCCCAGCGGCCGGTTAGGTCCCACAGAGTTGGCCTTCTCCGGGTACCGTCGACTAAACAATGTCGGCTGGCGGGACCCAGGGGAAGAGCCTTCTCTGTGGCAGCCCCGACCTCTGGAACCAGCTCCCCCCGTAGTTTAGGACTGCCCCCACCCTCCTTGCCTTTCATAAACTTCTTAAAACCCACCTCTGCCGTCAGGCATGGGGGAACTGAGACATCTCCCCTGGCCTATGTAGTTTTATGTATGGAATGTTTGTGTGTATGTTTTTAATATAAGGTTTTTTTTTAGGTTTTTAATGTAAAATTGTTATTTTAGACTTAATATTAGATTTGCCATTGTATACTGTTTTATCACTGCTGTGAGCCGCCCCGAGTCTGCGGAGAGGGACGGCATACAAATCTAATAAATAATTAAAAATAATAATAATTAAGAGGAGTTTGGACAGACATTTGTTTGGAGTAATATAGGATTTTCTGCTTAAGCAGAGGGTTGGACTATTAGACCTCCAAGGTCTCTTCTTACTCTGTTAGATAGTTAGGTGGTGCTTGTGGTTTCTATGGAATACTTTGTCAACATCATCTTGAGAAATTTGGCTCAAATTTGGCTGCCTAGGGAATTCTGGGATTCTGACTGCCTAGGAAATTATGGGGTTTGAAGTTCACAAGTTTTAAAGCTGCCATGGTTGGGAAACCCTATAACGTCTAGAACCCATTACTTTCTATGGTGTTTCTATTGTACTTCTCAACTTCGGCGACTTAAAAAGTTTTGCAGACTTCAACTCCCAAAATTCCCCAGCCAAGATGGCTGAATTCTGGGAGTCAAAGTCCATGCATTTTAAAGTTGCCACGGTTAAGAAGCATTGGTATAGATTTTTTTTAATGCAACCAGCCAATGGCTTTTAAAAAAAATGAAAGCTGTGTACAGATTTGGTATCTCTGCTCAAAACATCTACACACTGTAATCACATGCAGCCAGAACTGCAGAGAGGAATAGCTTAGGAAGCTAAAACAGAGGAGCAAAACTTTCTGGAAAAATCTGCTTTCTTGTTGCAAAGTCTTATAAGGTCTCCCTCAAACATGGCTATGTGGAAGTCCCATGTTCAAGGAAATCGAGGATTTCCGTTCTCTAACTGCTGCCCTAAGCTAAAAGACAACTTCTGCTTTCCCACTTCGTAGTACTGAAGCTTCCAAGAGGTTGCACTTCTTTGGGTGTAGAAGAGTTGCTTTCCGATCAACGGTTTTTGATCCCCACGAGCAGGAATCCAGCTGCCTTGTCAGTAAAAGCTCTTTCCGGTAGGGAAAACAACTTCATGCAAATGTCTGTGAGATGAACTGTGAACAAACCCCCCAAAAACAGCTGGCAACGAACTCTACAGCTAAGGATCAATTTCTGTGTCAGGATGTAAAACTTGTAGGAAGTTCTGCAGTAAAGGCTGGTGATTAATAAGAGAACTTGCTTACAACAGAGCCATCTGGATAAACGGATTCTGTTTTGACACTGATTATTTGGAATTAAGAGCACTTAATTCCAAATAATTAATTGATTATTTGGAACTAATAGCACCAGAACCTGGATCAGTACCTTCAAGTACTTTCCCCTCCGGATCTGACAGTTTGCCACCATCAACTCACCATGGCCAACTTGTTGCAGGACAAAAGTCACAATTGACTCACAGTTATGACACTTGCAGGGTCCCAGGGTCATGCGATCCCCTTCCGCAACCTTCTGATAAGCAAATTCAATGGGGAAACCAGATTCACTTAACACCCGTGTTGCTAATTTAACAATTGCAGTGATTCACGTAACCACCACCCCGTGTCTTCGGAGAAGGCCGGTGTACAAATCTAATAAATAATAATAATAAATGTGGCAAGAAAAGTTGTAAAATGGGGGGGGGGGAGCCTCGCTTAACAAATTAAGTGAGAGGGATGGCATACAAGTCTAATAAATTATTATTACTATTATTATTACTATTACTATTATGTCAGTACAACACAGCAAACGAGATCTCTATGCTGGATTTCGTATTTCATCACCAGTCGGGCGCTTCCCAAGCACCTAGGACTGCGTGATGTAGCGGCGAATTATGTTTGCCGATCCCAGTAAAGCGGCCTTTTGCAATTGACAGATGGAGATTTTGTCAATTCCGATGGTTTTCAAATGTCCGCTGAGATCCTTTGGTACTGTGCCCAGCGTGCCAAGTACCACTAGGACCACTTTCATTGGCTTATGCCAGAGTCGTTGCAGCTCGATTTTTAGATCTTCGTATTTCACTCATTCTCTAGCTGCTTCTCCTCAATTCTGCTGTCTCCTGGGATTGCGATGTTGATGATCTATACTTTCTTTTTCTCCACAATCAGGATGTCTGGTGTGTTATGCTTCAGAATTCGGTCAGTCTGAAGTCGGAAGTCCCACAGTAGTTTTGCTTGCTCATTTTCGACCACTTTTTCGGGCTTATGATCCCACCAGTTCTTTGCCACTGGTAAATGGTAGTTCCAACACAAGTTCCAGTGGATCATCTGTGCCACAGCATCATGTCTATGCTTGTAGTCATTCTGTGCGATCTTTTTGCAGCAGCTGAGTATGTGATTGATTGTTTCATCTGTTTCTCTACAGAGTCTGCACTTTGGGTCGTCTGTTGATTTTTCAATTCTGGCTTTGACAGCATTTGTTCTAATGGCCTGTTCTTGTGCCGCCAGTATTAGTCCTTCTGTCTCCTTTTTGAGTGTTCCACTTGTAAGCCATGACCAGGTCTTTTCTTTATCCACTTTGCCTTCAATCTTCTCCAAGAACTGTCCATGCAATGCTTTGTTCCGCCAACTGTCCATATTATTATTATTATGGTATAGATCAGGTCTTCTGCTTTGGGCAGGGAGTGAATTAGGAGACCTCCAAGATCCCTTTGAGCAATATGATGCTCTTATCAGTGGAACAAAATTGTGGGAGCTCCAGAAGTTGTGAATGCTCCAACACTGGAAGTTGTTAAGAAGATGTTGGATCACCATCTGTCTGAAGTGGTGTAGGGTTTCCTGCCTAAGCAGGGGGTTGGACTAGAAGACCTCCACGGTCCCTTCCAACTCTGTTATTATGTTCTATTCCATCACTGGAGATTTTTGAGAAGAAATTTGACAACCATTTGTCTGAAACAGTATAGGCTTGAGCAGTGGGTTAGACTAGAAGACCTCCAAAGTCCCTTCCAGCTCTTTTCTGATTATCCTTCTCTTAGTTTGACTAGACATAACCAGTTCCTGCAACCGTTCATCATACTGTACCCTCCAGACTCCCAATTATCTTTCTTCTGCACTCGTTTTAGAATCTCCACATTTAAAACAAAATTCATGGCGACCAAAACTGGACACAATATTCCAAGTGTGGTCTTAATAAAGTATCGTAAAGCAACATTAAAACTTCACTTTCTCCTGATTCAATCCCTCTGTTAATTCAGCCTACAATGGCCTAGATACTTCCTGTTTTGATATTCAAACTTGCACTATGATCATAGTATCCTGTTAGAGGGCTGGTTGAGATAAAATATGTCGTAGACCTGGTATTTCTTTTTAATTTTTTTTGGTCCGGTAACAGAACAATGGCTTACTTATGGTTGTGCATTATCAAAACCAGTACACACTGCATTTTCAGCATTTTTGTGTGCTTCCTTTTGGAAAGCGAACTCTTGTAGGAAATTATGCTGACTATCTAGCAAGAAAAAGGTCAACGGGTTTGCCACAGTCAGCATCTTTTTTCCCCTCCCTTAATTGTGTTTTAGCTGGTGAGGCTCATTGACAAGAACATCAAAATACGTTTCCACAAGCATCAGGTTTATTCTTAACTTTTTAGATTCTCGTGGGGAAGGGACCACGAAAAAAAATATTTTTCATAAGGCTGTTTGTAGACTCAGACATTGTACTTATTATTATTATTATTATTATTATTATTATTATTATTATTATTATTATTATTAATTAGATTTGTATGCCACCCCTCTCCGTAGACTCGGGGCGGCTCACAACAGTGATAACAACAATACATGGTAACAAATCTAATAATTCAAATCTAAAATAACAGTTTTACATTACAAAAAAAAAAAAAACCCAAAACAAAAAACCCTCCAATAGATAAAATACATACACAGTTATATCATGCACAAAGTTACATAGGTAAGGGGGGGATGTCTCAGTTCCCCCAAGCCTGACGACAGAGGTGGGTTTTAGGGCGTTTACGAAAGGCAAGGAGGGTGGGGGCAGTCCTAATCTCTGGGGGGAGTTGATTCCAGAGGATCGGAGCCGCCACAGAGAAGGCTCTTCCTCTGGGTCCTGCCAGACGACATTGTTTAGTCGACGGGACCCGGAGAAGACCAACTCTGTGGGACCTAACCGGCCGCTGGGATTCATGCGGCAGAAGGCGGTCTCGCAGATATCCTGGTCCGGTGCCATGAAGGGCTTTTTAGGTCATGACCAACACTTTGAATTGTGACCGGAAACTGATCGGCAACCAATGCACACTGCGGAGTGTTGGTGTAACATGGGCATACTTAGGAAAGCCCATGATTGCTCTCTGACTGTGAGCAGTGACTCCCGGTCCAAATAGGTGCACCAAAACTGGTGCACCAGGCGAACCTGGGCAAACGCCCCCCTTGCCACAGCTGAAAGATGTTTCTCTAATGTGAGCTGTGAAATCCAGCATAGTGATCTCGTTTGCTGTGTTGCACTGACATAATAATAATAATAATAATAATAATTATTATTATTATTATTATTATTATTTATTAGATTTGTATGCCGCCCCTCTCTGAGGATGCGGAGTTTAGGGGTGACATGATAGCAATCTTCCAATATTTGAGGGCCTGTCTCAGAGAAGAGATAGACTACCTGTTCTCCAATGTACCTGAGGACAGGACGAAAATGTTGGACAATCATTAGAGATCCAACCTAGAAATAAGTAGACTGCTTGCCTCCAGAAGTTGTGGGTGTTCCAACATTGGAGGTTTTTAAGAAGAGATTGGACAACCATTTATCCAGAACAGCATATGGTCTTCTCCTTGAGCCGGACCTCCAAGATCCCATCCAACTGTTATTCTATCATGTATTTTATGAGAACAGATACAAAACTTTACATCTATATTTACATACTTTACATCTATAGCTATATTTCATGTGAAAAAAAGTCTAAAACTGGTGCATTTAAAAAAAATATTTCTATATCATCTGCTTTTCAAAAGTTTTAATCTTACAAATCGTTTTAATCCTTTAAAAATAGTTATGGGAAAACTGGCATAAACTTTTGATGAGCTGGTTTCTTGTCTACCAAAAAAGCTTGTAATTGAATAAAATTCTTAGAATGCCACCAGACAATCAACACAGGAAGTCAGATGAGAAAAGCACTGCAAAAAATTGCAGGAACAGTTCAGTTTTAATAGCCAGAAAGTGAGGGGGGGAAATGAAGCAAGCCAAGGAATACATGTTCAGCTATATAATGTGGGATTGTGTGAAGCACATTTTAAATAAAATGTTTCAGTACCAAGTAAATTGTAGCAGGCTTGCATAATCACACATTACAAGATAGCCTAATTCTCCCAGATTTAAAAAAAAAAAAGGGGGGGGTTTCTGGAAGGGCTGGAATATACAGAAAAAAAAACTAATTGTTGTTGCAGAATGACTGAATTGAATCAATGCCTTGTTTTAAAACTGTGGAACAATTCACATTGTTACAATGGTACACTTAATTTCTCAAAAATTATACTTGGTCCCTCAGGATATGGGGGTATGTAGGTTTATTTCAAGAGTGCCCCTTGCCTCCTTTATACATATTTATTTTAAATCTGTGCTTGGCTACCCATCTCAAACATACGACTTTGGCAGCTGATAGGGAATAAAAATAAAATCATAGCAATAAATAACAAATAGAGCAAGTTAGATTAAACAATACAACATAATGTTTATTGTTGTAAGATGCCTAGAGTACCTTCCACAGCAAGATAGGTGGCAAATAAATTTAACAAATATATTCAATGTTTCTTTATTAAATTTATATTCCAGTCATTCCCAATAGGACGAATATGGGTGGCATAAGCAGTATCATATAATCATGATACAGCCTTAACTCAAAGTTAAGTCAAGATTGACTCAGCCTTCCATCCTTCCGAGATGGGTAAAATAAGGACCCTATAGAGCAGTGTTTTTCAACCAGTGTGCCGTGGCACACTAGTGTTCCGTGAGACATGGTCAAGTGTGCCGCGAAGAAGGAAGCTCAGGTTCCAGTCCCCGCAACCTTTTGCAGAGAGAGTGTGTGTGTGAGAGAGAGAGAGAAAGAAAAAAAAAGAAAGAAAGAGAGAGAGGGGAGAGAGTGAGAGAGAGAAAAAGAGAGAGAGAAAGCAAGTGTCAGAGAGAAAGAAAACAAGAGAGAGAGAGAAAGAAAAAGAAAGAAAGAAAGAGAGAAAGAGAGAGTGAGAAAGCAAGAGAGAGAAAAAGAGAAAGAGAGAGAAAGCAAGTGTCAGAGAGAAAGAAAACAAGAGAGAGAGAGAGAAAAGAAGAGAGAAATGAGCAAAAAGGGGAGGAAAAAAAGAGAAATGAGAAAATGATTGAGACAGAGAATGAGAGGAAAAAGAGAGAAACAAAAGAGAGAGAGAAGTGACTCTTGATTTAAAGCATATGATAAAAAAACATCCAAAGAATAAGAGAGAAACCCCCCCCAGCCCTCACCTGTTTTTGGAAATGGTTCAAAGGTGTGCATAAAAATACACAAACAAGAGTGGGGAGGAGACAGGGATGGAAAAAGAGAGGAGAGTGTGCCCCAGGATTTTAAAATGTAAAAAATGTGCCGCGGCTCAAAAAAGGTTGAAAATCACTGCTATAGAGGGCAATAGGCTGAGTCTGTAAACTGCTTAGAGAGGGCTGTAAAGCACTGTAAAGCCGTATATAAGTCTAAATGCTATTGCTATTGCAGATTAACTCTGCCAACTGCAAGAGTTCGATCCTGACCAGCTCAAAATTGATTCAGCCTTCCATCCTTAGAGAGGGCTGTGAAGTGGTATATAAATCTAAGTGCTATTACTATTGCAGATTAACTCTCCCAACTGCAGTTCGATCCTGACCGACACAAGGTTGATTCAGCCTTCCATCCTTTCGAGGTGGGTAAAATGAGGATCCAGATTGCTGCAGCCAATAGGCTGTAAACCGCTTAGAGAGGGCTATGAAGCAGTTGGTACTGCTATTAACCACACACTCTGAGCCTCAGGTTTCGTCACAAAACCACTATTTACAGAGTCACTGTTAACAATGAGAAGGGAGGCAGGTAAATTTAATAAAATAAATAAAACCCTGATTTTAGGGCCTGTGGAGGTTTCTCAAGCTTGTTCAGGTCAGGTCAGCATCTTCAGAACTGTAGCGGGTTTGGATGAGAAGTAAAATTTATTTATTTATTTATTTATTTATTCATTCATTCATTTGTCCAATACACAAATACATAGGAAGAAAAATAGACATGTGATAATATAAAAGAGGGTGAAAGTGGGCTTTGAGGAGAGGATATATGAAAGGAAGAGAATATATATGATAGGTGAAAGAGAGGAAAGACAATTGGACAGGGGACGAAAGACACACTAGTGCACTTATGTATGCCCCTTACTGGCCTCTTAGGAATCTGGAGAGGTCAATCGTGGAGAGTCTAAGGGAGAAATGTTGGGGGTTAGGAGTTGACACAATTGAGTCCGGTAATGAGTTCCACGCTTCGATAACTCGATTGTTGAAATCATATTTTTTACAGTCAAGTTTGGCGCGGTTCGTATTAAGTTTGAATTTGTTGCGTGCTCTTGTGTTGTTGCGGTTGAAGCTGAAGTAGTCATTGACTGGTAGGACATCGCAGCATATGATCTTGTGGGCAATACTCAAATCATGTTTTAGGCGCCGTAGTTCTAGGCTTTCTAGGCCCAGGATTGTAAGTCTATTTTCGTAGGATATTCTGTTTCGAGTGGAGGAGTGAAGGGCTCTTCTGGTGAAATATCTTTGGACATTTTCAAGGGTGTTGATGTCTGAGATGTGGTATGGGTTCCAGACAGATGAGCAGTAGTCTAAGGTGGGTCTGGCAAAAGTTTTGCAAAATGTTTTCAAAGGAAAAAAAAACACAAGAAGGTATAGTTGCCCTTTTTGGGGAGGGGGGGGGAAGCATCTTCATACAGAAAGCCAGAAGGGTCAGGACAAATTGTCGCTCCAGGGAAATAATGTGCCAACGAACAGGGGCCATAACAGATAAAGCATCCAATCAGATAACACCCTAATGCAAAGGTCTCCAACTTTGGCAACTTTAAACCTGGAGGACTTCAACTCCCAGAATTCCCCAGCCAGACCCCTGTCCTAATGGATCCGAAACATCCCTTATCTGTTGAATCTTATAAGACCAGCAGACACAACTAAGGAGAGACAACCCTGGAAGGAATTATAGTTAAAGAATACCTACAATCTAAATTCCCTCCCTACACTAATCACATATTTACCTAAAGGAGATGTAAGCTTTTTCCCAGCCATATGTTTGGCAAACACAGTACTTATGGTTTGCTGCTGCTTTCTGAGTTCCCACCCCTTTCAAAAAGCCCTTAAATGAGAGCTAGAATCCAACACTGGTGGGGATAGAATCCTATTATAAGTAAGATTAGTTTTCAATCAGCCATCAGGCTACTTAATTTGCACGTAGACCTTTGTCTATCAGTCAATCCCTTGTGGCACGGATGACCGGTCCCCTTCCTGTTTGCAAAGTGGTCGCTGCTTGATGACCACAAACTGGACTGGAATTGTGTGTGTTAGACTGAAGAATGAGGGAAGTGTCTTTACAGTGTTGTGTGGGGCACCCCAGAGAGAACTTAGCCAAGCTTCCAAAGGTTCATCTGCAGGCAATCATCTCTTTGTCAGAGAAAACTGGGGTCGCAGTTCTTTCATTTTTCAGTCGAAATTGTAGGCCAGTATCTCTTAACCTTTGCAACTTGCGCTGGAAAACACACCAGAGATTGAGAAGAAGACCACTGCCTAGAACCATGATGCCGAACCTATGGAATGCATGCCACAGGTAGCACACATAGCCCTCTCTGATGGCCACCGGAGCCATTGCCCCAGCTCAGCCGCATTGCGCATGCGCCTCCTGCCAGCCAATTTTTGGGTCTCAGCTGTGCATGTATGGGGGTGCGGGCATGCAGGAGATGTGTGCGCATGTGTGAAGTTGCATGCACATTGCATGATTGCATGATTGGAGTTCTGTGAGCCGCCCCGAGTCTTCAGAGAGGGGCGGCATACAAGTATAATAATAATAATAATGATGATGATGATGATTGCATGTGCCGGGGTGGCGCAGCAGGTAGAGTGCTGTACTGCAGGCCACTGAAGCTGACTTGTAGATCTAAAGGTCAGCGGTTCAAATCTCATCACCGGCTCAAGGTTGACTCAGCCTTCCATCCTTTCGAGGTGGGTAAAATGAGGACCCAGATTGTGGGGGCAATAGCCTAGCTCTGTTAAAAAAGTGCTATTGCTAACATGTTGTAAGCCGCCCTGAGTCTAAGGAGAAGGGTGTCATAAAAATCAAGTAAGTAAGTAAGTAAGTAAGTAAGTAAGTAAGTAAGTAAGTAAGTAAGTAAGTAAGTAAAATGTGCATGTGAAGGGCAGAGTTCACGCATGCATGCGTGGAGGGATCGTGCACACAGGCACAGGAGGTGGGGCACGTAGGGTGCACGCACAATGTGCGTATATGCGCTTTTGGCACAGTACCAAAAAGGTTATCCATCACTGCCCTAAAACATAAGCATCTCTCTTAAAAATTCCTTTTACAACCCTCTAAATCCCTTAATTCAGAGTAGAGTTGGGGCAACTTAATGGAGCTGAGCATTTACTGGCCGGATGCCCTTCCTGACACCAATATGAAGCTCACAGCAGCATTTTGTCTTTGCACCACAGGAGAAAAACATTTGCCACTACCTAGGATTCAACTCTCAACTCTTCCAAGCAAGAGTCTTCACCACTAGGCTACTATGCCACTCATAAGCACGTCTCTTACATGAGACAGAGTAAACAGAGTAAATAGCTATAGGTAGATGCTCCTTTGCGGAACCTTCCCTGAGCAAAAGAAGCCATCCTACTTTTACATTTGGGAGAGGACAGTCCGCCACCAAAACAAAATGAGCAGCTAGGTCCGTTTCCTTTGTCATCGAGAGGCTGATAGTACCACTTGAATAATGCATTCCTGGTCAGCTGAAAGGTCGAATTATTTGGCAGGCAGGGGACTCTTAAGAAGTAGGTCATTTGCAACACCTGAAAATACTTTCCTTGAAAGGATCCACCCCACTGTCTTTTTGTCCCTGGGGGATCCACAATGGCAAATGACTTAGCTGGATGGGTGCTTGTTCTCACTGGTCCCCCGCTGTCTGCCCTATTTTCCCAAGCTCTACAATTGCAAAAGATTATTTATTGTTAAATTTGATTTTAAGAGATATTTATCCCACTTTTGTTTCTTTATAAGTAACTCAAGGCGGCAAACATGTCTGTCTCCTATTTCTTCTATTTTCCCAACAATAATTCCGTGAAGTGAGTTGGACTTAGTGACTAGTCCAGTGATGGTGAATCTATGGCCCACAGGTGGCACTCGGAGCCATATCTGCTGGCACACAAGCAGCTGCCCTAGTGCAGCTAAAACGTGCATGTCTGTGCCAGCCAGATGATTTTTGGCTCACAGAGGGTCTGTGAAGGCGTTTCTGGCTTCTAGAGAGTCTCCAGGGGGATGGGGTGGGCGTTTTTATCCTTCCCTGGCTCCAGGGAAGCCTGCGGAGCCTGGGGAGGGTGAAACATGAGGCTACTGGGCCCACCAGAAGTTGGGAAACAGGCCATTTCCACCCTTCAGAGGGTCTCCGGGGGGTGGGGGAAGCTGTTTTTGCCCTCCCCAGGCATTGAATGATGAGTGTGGGCACTCATGCATGCACAATAACACGTGCACACGGTTTTTTTGCCACCCGAGGAAAAAAAGGTTTGCCCTCACTGGACTAGTGCAAAGCCACCCAACCAGCTTTCTTGCCTAAGGCAGGAGTAGGACGTCCTGACCGCTAGTGATTGGCTAAAGGTAACCCAGTGAGCTTTCACACCTAAACCAGGACTAGAACTCACAGTCTTTTGGCGATTGGTCCAAAGTCACCCTTTCTTGCTTAAGGTGGCACTAGAACTCACTCTTGGTGGTTGGCCCAAAATCACTCAGCTGGCTTTCATGCCTAAGGCAGCATTGGAGCTCACTGTCTTCAGGTTTGCAGCCTGGTGTCTTAACCACTAGAACCGTGATGGCGAACCTATGGCACACATGCCACATGTGGCACGTGGAGCCATATTTGTGGTCATGGGAGCCGTTGCCCTAGCTCAGTTCCAGTGCACATGCACAAGATAGCCAGCTAATTTTCAGCTGGATCCACCCATGCCACTCCTCCCCTCCCTGGAGTCTCCAAGCGGCCTGTTTTGAATGTCAGGTAAGTACAGGGCTCGCAGGAAGGCTCTGGGAGGGCGTTTTTGGCCTCCAGAGGAGGCCATTTTCACCCTCTCCAGATTCCAAGAAAGCCTCTGGAGCCTGGGGAGGGTGAAAAACAGGCCTACCTGAAGTCGGGAAAGAGGCCGTTTCCAGCCTCTGGAGGCTTTAGGGAGGCCTGCTAAGCCCAAATGAGGGGGGTTGCACATGCATCAATGGGGTGGGCAGCGGGTGTGTGTGTCATGCATGCATGAGCAGGGTGGCACTGATTTATGGGTGTGAGCATGACTGCACGCACACACACATATTTTCAGCACCCGAGGGAAAAAAGGCTCTCCACCACTGCACTAGACCAAGGTGGCTCTATTATACTACAATTGTACTATACCCCTGTTTTTGAGAATCGTCACTCCTGCAATACCTGGATAACAAAATACTATGTGGAAACTCCGTTCTACAGCTGCCACAATCTCCCTCCTGCCACATCAGCAAAGAGTTATTTCAGTATTTATTTCTTGGACTCTGGAAGTTCTTAAGACCCAATGCAGGGGTTCTTTTTCTTTCTTTCTTTCTTTCTTTCTTTCTTTCTTTTTTATTTTATTTTATTTATTCGATTTTTATGCCGCCCTTCTCTTCAGACTCAGGGCGACTTACAACAATGTGAGCAATAGCACTTTTTAACTGAGCCAGTATATTGTCCCCAACAATCTGGGTTCTCATTTTAGCCACCTCGGAAGGATGGAAGGCTGAGTCAACCTTGAGCCGGTGTTGAGATTTGAACTGCTGACCTACAGATCTACAGTCAGCTTCAGTGGCCTGCAATACAGCACTCTACCTGCTGCACCACCCCGGCTCCTATAGCTTTAGCCTTTGAGAACCAATATGATATAATAGCAGAGGCCTATGGAGATCGAGCTACAGACTCCAGCCTCAGAAATTCACGGCTTTCCGGAGGTATTTGGTAGAAACCAAACTATCTCTTGTCAAGACAAAAACAGCTATGGGGAGATTCCTAGCAACCTGCCTAGCAAGCCAGAACACATAGTCAAGCTTTGTTCTTAAATCTTGCCTAATGATGTTACTTCTATTAATGTTCAATTAAAAGAAAACATTTTTATCTGCAATGCTAAGACCCTTAAGGCATATTTTTGAATATAATAGAGCTGGAAGAGACTCTGGAGGTCTTCTAGTCCAGCCCCCTGTTCAAGCAGGGGAACCTATACTATTTCAAATAAGTGACGGTCTAGTCTAGTCTCTTCTTAAAAGCGGTCAGTGATGGAGCGCCCACAATTTCTGATGGTAAGCCGTTCCACTGTTTTATTGTCCTCAATGCTTCTCTTTGGTTAGTTTCCATCCATTGTTTCTTGTCTTGCCTTCTTGTGCTTTGTAGAATAATTTTAACCCCCTCCTCTTTGTGGCAGTCCTGGAATACTGCTATCATGTCATCCCAATTCTTCTTTCCTTTAGACTAGCCTAACCGAAATCCTTCATAAGGTTCTGGTCTCCATGCCTTTAATCATCTTAGCTGCTCTTCTCTGAACTTTTCCCAAAGTCTCAACACTTTTTTTGTAGGAGGGTGACCAAAATTGGTTGCAATATTGCAAGGGTGGCCTTACGAGGGCTTTATAAAGTGGTACTAATACTTCACAATGATTTTGATTCTATGCCTCTGTTTATACAACCCAGGATTGTATTAGCTTTTTTGGCATCTGCTGGCTCATGTTTAAGTGATCATCCACTAGACATCAAGGTCCCTCTCACAGTGACTGCTTGTAAGGTCATCTAGTCCAGCCTCCTGCTCAAGTAGGAGTTCCTACACCACTCAAGACAGATGGCAGTCTCCTTAAAAGTCGCAAGTGTTGGGGCTCCTACAACCTCCGCAAACTGTGCCACTGGTTGATCGCTCTCACCATCAGAAAGTTCCTCCTCACTTCCAGGTTGAATCTCTCCTTGGTCAGCTTCCATCCATTATTCCTTTTTCAGCTTTCTGGTGCCATAGAGCAGTGTTTCCCAACCTTGGCAACTTGAAGATATTTGGACTTCAACTCCCAGAATTCCCCAGCCAGCATTCGCTGGCTGGGGAATTCTGGGAGTTGAAGTCCAAATATCTTCAAGTTGCCAAGGTTGGGAAACACTGCCATAGAGAACAGCCTGACCCCCTCCTCTCTGTGGCACCCCCTCAAGTATTGGAACATTGCTATCATGTCACTCCTGGTCCTTCTCTTCGCCAGATTGGCCAAACTCAGTTCCTGCAACCACTCCATACATTTTGTTTTCCAGTCCCCTTATCATCCTGGTTGCTCTCCTCTGCACTTTCTCTAGAATGTCAATGTCTTCTTGTAGTGTGATGACCAAAACTGGATGCAGTACTCTGGATGTGGTCTGACCAAAGCTTTATAGAGCAATACTAGAACCTCTCTGGTCCTTGATTGTATCCCTCTATTTATGCAACTCAGAACTGCGTTGGCCTTTTTGGCAGCTGCTGCCCACTGCTGGCTCTATTTAGTTGGCGGTCTATTAAGACTCCGAGATCCCTCTTTATTTATTAGATTAGATTTTGCAGTATGTGATAAACATTTAACAAATAAACACATGTCACATTCTACAGAATCACAGCTTCAGCTGGAATAAGATGCTAATTGCCAACCCAGGACAAAGTTTCTCTCCCAATTACAATTAGACAGAACAAAAACAAAACCCCTTAACTGTTGTGGTTAGCTCTGGCCCAGCTCCTGCCCCAAGGACTGTGGATGTGGGGGAGACATCCACATGCTGCAGGCTTGTTTTGCCCCCCCCCCGTGGAATCTGATGATGAAGGCTCCTCTGACCAAGAAGACATGAGTGACAGGAAGGAGGAGAGTGTGGCAGGCAGCTCAGAAGGAGATCAATTATCCAGCTCCTCCTTGGATTCGGAACAAGAGTTAATGATACAGCCACGCATGCGGAGAGCGATGCATAGGCAACAACAACTGAGAGATTATTATCAAAGAAAATGAGGCCACCTGTGGTTGGGTGGGGCTGTGGTGATTAGTGAGGCTGCTATAAATAGCAGCCTGTGAGTTTGGCCATTGTGGAGGATTATCTGATCCTTGTGTTTCCTGACTGCTTTACTGACTTTGACTTTTTGTGTGCTGATTTTCCCCCGCTTTGAAACTAAACCAGAGCAAAGTGTGTGTCACTTTGTGAAAGAAGAAGGACTGTGAATTGCCTCACAGCTGCAAGCTAAGTATCTCAGAACTGATAAGGGACTTGTACAAATTACCAGTTTGTTTGGAGACGAGTGCTCTTTGCTATAGCAAAAGAGGGCTTGGTTTAAGTGTGTGTGTCTGAAATTTGTACCTGTGAATTTTTGCGAGGATTCTACCAGAGAGCCCGTCAGAACATTAACTATCATTTTTCTTCAGATCTGAAGATTTGAATTAAAAAAACCATCCAAATATTGTTTATAATATTTAAAGCACATTACACTGCTTGGCAGAATGATCGCATCATACCTGGGTCTGACAAGTGCTAAGATAAAATGTCAAATGCAATTAAACAGTCTGCTGAAAAGATTCACACCTAGCCTGTACTGAACCTATGACGAGTGCCAATGTGTTCCTTCAAACACAAATTCAGATTTTTGGTTTCAACCTTTACAAAACTAAACATCTGTGTGCCTGAAATACTGCCTGGCCTGTTTACAGGAAGCTGTTAGGACATTGTGATGGGGGGCACCAGAAAACAAGATGGCCAGAATAGTGCCAGGATTAGCAGATTATGTCCTTTGGCAGAGATATATATTCTGCCAGGCTCCAGGGTATGAGTCTCCCAAAAATTCAAGGGAACAAATTTCAGACACACACACACACTTGAAAGTTCAAAAACAATGTTCTTTATCAGAAACATTCAAAAGAAACAAAGCACCCTTTTTGTATTGCAAAGAGCACTGGTCCCAAAACAACCTGGTAGTCTGTACAATCCCCTTAATCAGTCCTTAAGTACTTAGCTAGCAGCTGTGAAGAAACGTCACAGCCCTCCTCCTTCCACGAAGTGAAACACACACACTTTGCTCTGCTTTGGTTTCAAAGTCGTGAAAAATCAACAAACAAAGTCCGGAAACAGCAAGGCACAGTCCTGAAGAACAACGATCAGATAATCTTCCACAATGGCCCAAGCCAGCACGCTGCTATTTATATCAGCAGCTCTAATTACTGGAGCCCCACCCAAACACAGGTGGCCTCTCTTATCTCCTGTAATATTTCTTCAATTGGTCTCTTTGATGCATAATTCTGCGCATGCATGGGTTTAACACCTCATCCGAATCAACCGAAGATAATGGAGATTGGCTTCCTGGGCTGTCTGCCAAGCCCCCCTCTTGCAAGTCACCCCCACCTTCTTCTTCGTCCGAGGAAACTGCACTCCCTGACTCTGTCGGCAATAAAACAGGCCTATGACATGTTGATGTTTCCCCTGCATCCACCTCCACATTCCTTCGGGCAGGAGCTGGGCCAGAGCCAACCACAACAATATATATGCTATGAACTCTTATAAAAACATCTTCCTATTAATACTTTTTTTTCAGGCCAGAAGGAAAAGGTCTTCTCTGTCGGTTCCGGTCTACTGTACAAACTGCACTCGCTCTGCCTCTGGATAAAGCCTTCTGAGCTCTGTCCAAGAAATATTTTGGGGTTTATAGGCTGCAAGTTGTCTTTTTCAATTATTATTTTCATTCCGCTGCCTTCATAGATAGAACATGGCATCATGGGGCTGGAAGGGACCTCGGAGGTTCTTTTTTTTACGCTGCTATCTGTGAACGCTTCTTCCAGGATGCTCGGATAGGAGGATATTAATATAACAACTGCATCAGTAATTTCACTCAATGACGGCATGTTCATCTTAAAACATAGAAACATAGAAGACTGACGGCAGAAAAATACCTCATGGTCCAACTGCCCTTATACTATTTTCTGTATTTTATCTTAGGATGGATATATGTTTATCCCAGGCATGTTTAAATTCAGTTACTGTGGATTTACCAATCACGTCTGCTGGAAGTTTGTTCCAAGGATCTACTGCTCTTTCAGTAAAATAATATTTTCTCATGTTGCTTTTGATCTTTCCCCCAAATAACCTCAGATTGTGTCCCCTTGTTCTTGTGTTCACTTTCCTATTAAAAACACTTCCCTCCTGGACCTTATTTAACCCTTTAACATATTTAAGATGCACATCATCTATTCACCAGACAAAAGGAAAATCGGATCATTGCCCTGATAAATGGACGCACTCTTTAGAACACTAGAAAGTTAACTAGAAAAAAACAGGGCAGTGGAAAGTTCCCCAGGATACACACATTAACCATTAATGACAGCCATTCTTACCAGCCAGTCCACTTTGAGCTCACATTCACTAATACGGTAGGTTTATGGAGTCTCACAGCTTGATACAATTTTACCAAGGCTGCAAATGAGAGGTGGATCCCTGCCGGTTAGGACCAGTTCTATAGAACCGGTAGCAGGAATCCCGCCCCCTGCTCACCAAACTGGTAGCGATGTACGGCTAGACATGCCCCTGAACTGATCCTCCAGCATGAAATCAATCCACCGGAGCCAAATTTAGGTGAAAATAATGCTCTGCGCAAAGCCTCCTGCACATGTGCAGACCAGTTTAACCTGGGAAGCAAGGGGGGCACTCACGGGCAAAACAGTGCGACTCCAAACCAGTAAGGAAGGTAAGTGGAACCCACCGCTGCTGCAAATACTGAGCCACCACAGGGACACAATTGAGCCCCAAATTTCTGTTGCTAAGCGGGACAATTGTTAAGTGAGTTTTGCCTCGTTTTATGACCTTTCTTCCACAGTTGTATAAATGAATCACTGCAGTTGTAAAGTTAGAGTCTGCAGAGAAGGGCAGCATAGAAATCAAATAAACAAAACTTAATAAAGATTTTTTTTTTTAAAGAAATCAAATAAACAAACAAACACTATTATTAAGAGAATCTGGCTTCTCCATTGACTTTGCTTGTCCAGGGGGGGTCGCAAAGGAGGGGGTGTCACATGATCCTGGGACACGGCAACTGTCGTAAAAAATGAACTACCGTAGTTGCCAAGCTTCTGAATTTTGATCATGTGATTATGGGAAAGCTGCAACAGTCGTAAAGGTGAAGAATGATCATAAGTCTCTTTTTCCAGGGCCATTGCAACTTTGAACAGCCAGTACAGTCACAACCTGTTGCTGAGGACTACCTGCTTTAAACAAATTTATGTAGAAACCAAACTCAGAGATAAGTGACTCTGGATGGCATACAACAGAGCTAAAACCAGTTATTTATTTTTACAACAGAATTAGATTTGGCCTGCAAATTGTGATATCTGTCCTGGTATCTTTTGTGAGTTCTGAGAGTTAATAGCCAACAAAGGGAAAGATTCACTTATGCTGTGTTAACTATGTTAATAATCATCCATGTTTCAAACAACTTGGTTTTATCTGTTCGGTGTCATCAAACGCTGAACTTTAAAGGCTACTTTCCAATGGAGAGTTCACAGAGAATTCCTACCCATTACAAATTTCACCTTGCTTTTTCTATATCCCCTTTTCCCCCTTGAATGTCAATACCTAGAAACATAGAAACATAGAAGACTGACGGCAGAAAAAGACCTCATGGTCCATCTAGTCTGCCCTTATACTATTTCCTGTATTTTATCTTACAATGGATATATGTTTATCCCAGGCATGTTTAAATTCAGTTACTGTGGATTTATCTACCACGTCTGCTGGGAGTTTGTTCCAAGGATCTACTACTCTTTCAGTAAAATATTTTCTCATGTTGCTTTTGATCTTTCCCCCAACTAACTTCAGATTGTGTCTCCTTGTTCTTGTGTTCACTTTCCTATTAAAAACACTTCCCTCCTGGACCTTATTTAACCCTTTGACATATTTAAATGTTTCTATCATGTCCCCCCTTTTCCTTCTGTCCTCCAGACTATACAGATTGAGTTCATGAAGTCTTTCCTGATACGTTTTATGCTTAAGACCTTCCACCATTCTTGTAGCCCGTCTTTGGACCCGTTCAATTTTGTCAATATCTTTTTGTAGGTGAGGTCTCCAGAACTGAACACAGTATTCCAAATGTGGTCTCACCAGCATTCTATATAAGGGGATCACAATCTCCCTCTTCCTGCTCGTTATACCTCTAGCTATGCAGCCAAGCATCCTACTTGCTTTTCCTACTGCTCGACCACACTGCTCACCCATTTTGAGACTGTCAGAAATCACTACCCCTAAATCCTTCTCTTCTGAAGTTTTTGCTAACACAGAACTGCCAATGCAATACTCAGATTGAGGATTCCTTTTCCCCAAGTGCATTATTTTACATTTGGAAACATTAAACTGCAGTTTCCATTGCTTTGACCATTTATCTAGTAAAGCTAAATCATACCTGGATTTATTTATTTATTTTTCCTATTCTAAACTGCGGATCTCCCTCAGAGAAATAATACAGGCAATCCTCGACTTACAGCAGTTCATTTAGTGACAGTTCAAAATTACAACAGCACTGAGTATTGTGACTGATGACTGCTTTTCACATTGTGCCCACTGTAGTGGCCCCCATGGTCACATGATCAAAATTTAGATGCTTGGCAAATGGTTCATATTTATGACCGTTGTAGAGTCCCGAGGTCACGTGCTCCCCTTTTGCAACCTTCCAAGAAGCAACATCAATGGGGAAGCCAGATTCACTTAACAACTGTGTTACTAACTTAACTGCAATAATTCACTTAACACCTGTGGCAAGAGAGATCGTATAATGGGGCAAACTCACTTAACAAATGTTTCATTTAGCAACAACAATTTGGGGTTCAATTGTGATCATCAGTCGATGATCGTGATACTTAAAATAGGCGTTGAATTGCTTACCTGAACGCCTCTTCTCGTACGGTGAGCGGGTACAGCAGTCACATGGGTTGCTCATGTCCAATCCGGTGGAACTGAGCCTAGTATTAAAAAAGCTTGCCGGATCCGCCCCTTCCCCAGAATTCGCGAATCCATAGACTAGGCTCAGTTGTGAAGCTCTGTAGTGTTCAACTCTCATTGTTAGAGGAAGAAAGATATAGAAAGGTAAAGAAGACACATACAAGGGCGGGAAGTGACTGCTGTACCCGCTCACCGTACGAGAAGAGGCGTTCAGGTAAGCAATCAACGCCTATTCTCCGTACTGAAGGAGCGGGTCCAGCAGTCACATGGGACATACCCAATAGATGGTCCCTAGGGTGGGATTAGCTTGCTATCGTGTGAGATAACGGATTGGAGTACCCTTCTGCCGAAGGCAGCGTCCGCTGAAGCGTAAGAATCAATTTTGTAGTGCCTGATGAAGGAATTTGGCGAGGCCCAAGTGGCTGCTTTGCAGACCTCCTCCAACGGGGCTTGAGTCGCCCAAGCGGCCGAGGTGGCTGCGCTCCTGGTGGAATGCGCAGTGATGTTCCTTGGAACTGAGAGGGAGGCCGACTCATAGGCCTTAGATATAGTCCCTCTGATCCAACGGCCTATTACTGTTGAAGACACTTTGGCCCCCATGACTCTGGGATGATAGGCTACAAAAAGTGCTTCTGACCTCCGAAAGGGTCCTGTGCGTTGGATATATATTCTCAGCGCTCTGGTGAGATCCAGGGTGTGCCATCTAATTGCCAAGGGATGGTCTCGTTGGAGGCAGAAGGAAGGTAGGACAATATCCTGAGATCTGTGGAACATGGAACTGACCTTGGGTAAGAAGGTGGGGTCCAGTCGCAATACTACCTTGTCCTGATGAAATTGACAAAGGTCCTGCCTGATTGAGAGGGCAGCCAGCTCCGAAATGCGCCGGGCAGAGGTAATAGCCACCAGGAAGGCTACCTTAAAGGATAGGTACCTGAGGGACGCCGATTTTAGGGGTTCGTATGGTGCCTGCGTGAGGGAATGGAGAACCCATGGCAAATCCCAGGATGGATACCTGTGGACCTTGGAAGGTCTGAGGTTGGCTATGCCCTTGAGGAATTCCTGAACTTCAGGGAAGGATCGGAGAGGCTGTCTGCGGGGACCCCCTAGGACAGATGAAATGGCTGCCAGATGACGCCGGAGGGTGCTGGTGGAAAGTCCTTTATGGAAGCCTTGCATAAGGAAGGAAATAATTCTGTGTATGGGGATGCACAGAGGGGATAGACCTTCCTGTAGACACCACTGGTGAAACTTGGACCACGTGTGGTCGTAGATTCGATTGGTCGAGCCCCTCCTGGCCTTTAAAATGACCTCCACTGAATCGGGGTCATGACCACGCAGTTCTAAATCTCTCCTGATAACAGCCAGGCGGTGAGGTGGAACCACTCCGGGTCTGGATGAAAGGAGGCCCCCTGCCGCAGCATATCCCCCGAAACGGGGAGTCGCCAAGGGTCCTGGACGGACAGCTGTTGGAGATCCGCGAACCAGGGCCGGCGGGGCCAATGAGGGGCGATTAAGATTACTCGGGCCCTCTCGGTGAGGACCTTGTGAATCACGTCCGGGAGGATTGGGATCGGAGGAAATGCGTAGAGTAGGCCTGGAGGCCATGGACTCCGGAGGGCATTGATTGCTTCCGCTCCCGGGGATGGAAATCTGGAATAGAAGCGAGGGAGTTGGGCGTTCGCATTGGTCGCGAAGAGATCCAGGACTGGTAGGCCGAATCTGAGGGTGATTTGATGGAACAGGTCTTGATGGAGGTTCCACTCTCCTGGGTCTATCGTTGCTCGGGATAGCCAATCCGCCTGGACGTTGAGACTCCCCGAGATGTGATCGGCTAGGAGCGACTGGAGATGTTTTTCCGCCCAAAGGCCCAACTTGAGGGCCTCCCTCATGAGAGCCTTGGATCTCGTGCCCCCCTGTCTGCAGATATGGCTTTTTGTGGCAATGTTGTCGGTGAGAATGAGAACGTGCCGGTTGGGAATGCGAGGAGAGAAATGCTTCAGAGCCAGGGAAACGGCTCTTAACTCTAGCCAATTGATTGGCCTGGAAGCTTCCTCCGGGGACCACGTGCCCTGGGCTATCATCCCCTGGGCGTGGGCGCCCCATCCCGATAGACTGGCATCTGTGGTGATGACAAATTGATCCGGGCACCTGAACGGGGATCCTCTGTCCATGGCCGGAGACTTCCACCACTTGAAGGATCTGCGAACACTCAGTGGGATGACAATGCGTCGATTTGAGTTGCTGTGCCCCGATCTCTGAAAAGGCAACAGTAGCCACTGGAGTTCCCTAGCATGAAGGCGAGCCCAGGGAATGATGCCTATGCATGACACCATCTTCCCCAAAAGGGAAGATAGAGTAACTATGGATACTGAAGGATTAGACAAAATGTTAGAAATTAACTCCACTATACTGAGTTTTCTCTCGGGAGAGAGAAAAACCTGGGAGGATTTTGAATCAATAATGGATCCCAGGTGAGGAATGGAAGTGGAAGGTTGGAGGTGACTTTTATCAAAGTTGATGGAAAATCCATGGTCCTGAAGGACTGACATGGTGACAGAAAGGTCTGATTTCACTCTCTCTAGGGAGTTCCCATGAATTAAAATATCATCAAGATAACATAAAATGTGGATGGGAGACGCCCGGATATAGGCCGCCAGGGACCCCAAGAGCTTTGTAAAGACCCGAGGGGCCGAGGAAAGGCCAAATGGCATCGCTCTATACTGGAAATGCCTGCCTTGAAAGGAAAAACGTAAAAATTTTCTGTGGCATTTGGCTATAGGAATGTGAAGGTAGGCCTCAGTGAGGTCTAAGGAGACCATGAAATCTCCCGAGTGAATGGCGGCCAAAATAGAAGACAAGGAGTGCATCTTAAACTTCCTATATTTGATGAATAGGTTTAGTTTCTTTAAATCCAAAATGGCTCTCCAACCTCCGGAGGACTTTGGAACCATAAATAGGATGGAGTAAAAACCTAGGCCCCTCTGACCGGAAGGGACCGGTTGAATGGCTCTGATGGACAAAAGATGAGAAATGGCCTCCTCCATACGGTTACAATCTGAGGATGACCTGGGAGAAGGGCAGGAAATAAAACGTTTAGGGGGAGGAGAAATAAATTCTAAAAGAAGGCCTGTTTGAACAGTGTCAATGACCCAAGGGTCCTTGGAGGTGAGACGCCAATTAGAGGCGAAATGAGCTAGGCGACCCCCTATGGGAATGGAGGCAAGATTACCATCTAGGTTTCTTTGAAGCCCTATTAGAGGAAGCTCCCCTTTGGAAACGAAACCCTCTACCCCTGGAGTTCCTACCTTGGGAACGAAAACGGGGGGAATACTGACCTGGAGATCTCTGATAGGAAGCCGCTTGATCTTGCTGGCGCCCTGGGCGACGAAAGGACTGCGTTTTGGTAACCTTTTTTGTGGTTGGACCCAAAACCTTCTTCTTGTCCGAGGTCTCCGTGAGGAGTGGATCCAGAAGATCACCGAAGAGAAGGTCGCGCTTTAAGGGGCCCTGGGATAACTGCCACTTTTGGCGAACTCCCGCTTGCCAAGGGCGAATCCATAGGAGTCTTCTTGCCGTTGTAGAGGCTGCAATAGACTTAGCAGAAAATCTAGTAGATTGCAAGGTGGCATCAGCCACGTACTGGGCAGCTGCAAAGACCTTGTTGAAGTCTTGTTGACCTCTCAAGTCATCGGGAGGAATGTGCTGTTGAAGTTGGCGAAGCCACAGCAGCATGGCTCTGGAGAAGAAGGAGGCCGCTGCAGAACTTTTAATGGCCCAGGAATCAGCAGTGAATCCTCTTTTGAGCATTTGCTCGATGCGCTTGTCCTCTGGCCGGAGGACCTCCTCCGCCTCGCCTGGCACAGCCGCTGCCGAGTGAAGAATCTTGACAGGTTCATCTGGTTTGGGAAAGGATAGAAGCTCTTCATAAGAAGAGGAAAGATTATACAACTTTCTGTCCTTGGTGGAGGGATTAAGGCCAGAGGCTGGAAAATCCCACTGTTTGAGTAAGGCATCTTTAAACAATTTAGGCATAGGAATTACCTCGTTATCCTCCTGTTCCTCTGTGAAGTAAGGTAAATTCTCCTCCGGGGGATCAGTGGAAGTGGAGGCTTGTTTCTCCTGGGCCGCTAATCCCGTAGAAATTCTAGCTTTGAGGAGGAGAGATTTGAATAGTTGAGAAGGAAAAATAGTAATTGGAGGAGGGACTTTTATTTGGGATTCCTCATCCTCTGATAAGCCCTGAAAAGGGTCTTCATCCTCCTCTACATCCTCATATTCATCCTGGGAGGATTCTGAATCATCCTGAATAGGAGCTCTGACCGCTGGGGAAGAACCCAAGGGGCGGGAGGAACGAGAAGGAGGAAGAGGTAAAGGAAGCTCATTGATGGTGGAGAGTTTGGCATCAATGGCTTTGGACAACACAGCAAAAATAGATTGGAACTCAGGAGGTAAACTGGAAATATCAGCAGAAATGGCAGAAGAATCCCTAAAGGCCTGGGAGGATCCTGGCTGGGGGGAATCTTCAATAATATCTGGTTCCTCTGGACCTATGCCCCATAGGTTAGGTTGGGGTCTGTCTAGGTTTGGCTCATCCAGAGATAACACAGGGACCCCAGAAGGAGGCAGACTAGAGGCCTCTGGTGGGTCTTGACTACTGATTACTTGGGCCTGCACTTTCAAACGTTTTGCTGATTTGTCATGGATTTTTTGTAGGGCTAGGTCCCTTCTCTTCTCGGCCCTGGTGACCTTGGTCGAGGGGCGGGCCCCTGGAGAAGAGGAGGAAGAGGCCTGGGGGATACTAGTAATCTCATCGCCTGTAGGCCTGACCTCTCTGGGACCTTTAGTTGTGCCTCTCTTGGGAAAGGTAGCCATAGTCTGACAATTAACAGAAGACAAGGCTGAGCCAATAACTGAATTATAAGGAGAAGATTTCAAGGACTTCCCAAGAGGAATGGATCCTGCTTCGAGGCCTCGAAGCTGCTGAAACGTGAGGACAATCTGGGCAAACCCAGAGTTCGTGCCCCCAAATCCAGCGGGGCCAGCCTCCCTAAACTTTGTAATTAAGTAAACCAAGGCACTCTGGTTGGAGGCTTAGCCGGTGGAGAATTTAGCCTGGGACCCCCAAGGCCCGCTCCCGGATCCACGCGGTGGACTGAGGCCTACGCGGCTGGCAGAAGGCCAACACGAGAGGCCTAGATATTTAAAAAAGGGCGCGAAGGCCTTCGCGCCGAAAAGATCGCTCCGGAAAATTTTTTAAGGGAAAAGCGATCGACTAAGTCCAGGAGACTAGAAGGCGTCTCACTCCGCAGGAGGTATTTTATAAGCCCTTAAATACTTATATACAATAAATAATCAATATTTCAATGGATGAATACTTGCACCAGGACCTCCAGGCCAAGGGATTAGAAGAATCCACAAGCGGCCGCAGGAATCGTAACCGGCAAAACCGCCGGGGGAAAACGAAACCGCAACTTCTCCCAAGGAAAAAAGCCGAGCCGCGTTTTTTTCTTTTTTTTTCTTTTAAACGGCTGGCGCAATTAGTGCAAGTAATTAAATAAAGACAATAAATCTTACTACTTTTTGAAGGAAAGATCGAGGGAAGGTGTTAGAATGTTGAACGAGCTATCACAATACAACCGCAGGATATGCGAACTGAGCGAATTCTGGGGAAGGGGCGGATCCGGCAAGCTTTTTTAATACTAGGCTCAGTTCCACCGGATTGGACATGAGCAACCCATGTGACTGCTGGACCCGCTCCTTCAGTACGGAGAAGTTCATTTTTCCACAAGCTCCCCAGAGTTCATGTAGAGCAGTTTTTCAACAGAGACCAAGATGTTTGGACTTCAACTCCCAGAATTCCATAGTCAGCGCTGCTTGAAATGGCCAAGGTTCAAAAATATTGATGCAGAGCTTTGACAGCTTTCGTATGTGATATGTAGAATACCCTGAGAAACCCCAGATTGTACAAAATGGCAATTCCCACACCTTCCCATTAGCCATATTGACAGTAACTAAAGAAATATAGAAAATATTATTTTACTGAAAGAGTAATAGATCCGTGGAACAAACTTCCAGAAGATGTGGTAGATAAATCCACAGTAACTGAATTTAAACATGCCTGGGATAAACACATATCCATCCTAAGATAAAATACAGAAAATAGTATAAGGGCAGACTAGATGGACCATGAGGTCTTTTTCTGCCGTCAGACTTCTGTTTCTATGTTTAAACCAGAAGCTGCAAAGACCTGGAGAAGAGGATGGAGCCCCTCCCTTATGAAACCAGGTTGCAACGCCTTGGTCTCTTCAACCTTGAAAGACGGTGTTTAAGGGGTGACTTGATCGAAGTTTATGAAATCATGCATGGGATAGAAAAGGTGGATGGAGAAAAATTCTTTCTCTATCACACAATACTAGGACATGGGGGCCCTCCCTAAAGCTCATAGTTAGAAAGTGAGGACAAATAAAGGGAAATATTTCTTCACCCAGAGGGTCGTTGGTCAGCCTTGATAGCTTCAAGGCAGGATTAGACAGATTCATGGATGCCAAAAGTGTATCCATGGTGGTTATTGAAATGGATGTCCATGTGCCCCCTCTATGTTGGTTGAGGCAGGCAGGATTCCTTTGAGTACCACTTGTTGGGGGTCAGTGGAAAGGGAGGGTCTTGCCTTCTCTTTCTGCTCAAGATCCCCATGGACAATTGGTGGGCCACTGTGGGACACAGAATGCTCAATGGGCTTTGGCCTGATTCAGCAGGGCTCTTCTTATCTTCTTATGTAGGATGATATCCATGATTCTGTGATGTTAGAGCTACCATTTCAGGAGAAGCTCATCATATTACAGTATCCCTGTATTTCATCTCTCAGATACATTCTCTCTCACACACACAAACACACACACACACACACACACACACACAAACGCAATAGATGGTTAGTTCCAACCTGCAGACTTTTGGTTAACTTGGACTTGAGTTTGAATGAGTCAAGTTCCCAACTGGAGAGACCCCACTGGCATTACTTTTGATCATCCTTTAATTGTTGCAGTTGGCTTTAAGTGGTGCTATGTTCCTTTGGTTTTTTTCTTTCATGGTTTTGCATGACCCCCAAAGTCACATTGATAATGGTTCCGAAGTAGAAACATAGAAGACTGATGGCAGAAAAAGACCTCATGGTCCATCTAGTCTGCCCTTATACTATTTCCTGTATTTTATCTTACAATGGATATATGTTTATCCCAGGCATGTTTAAATTCAGTTACTGTGGATTTACCAACCACGTCTGCTGGAAGTTTGTTCCAAGGATCTACTACTCTTTCAGTAAAATAATATTTTCTCATGTTGCCTTTGATCATTCCACCAACTAACTTGGGGGAAGTAAGTTAAGTAAATGACCATTAAGTTAGAAGTGTCAACTTTGTTGCAACTGAGGAGGTAATTGTTGGTTGGGAAGATTACTCGGGAACCCTGGGTTACTGGAAAGTACAAGATGTAAATGTGTTCATATATGCACACCACTTGATGTGCAACAACACTTTCCCATAACATAAATAGGAGCTCAAGGCTCAGGTGTCTCAGGACTGAGATGCCCAGAACTGTTTATACGCTCATTTATTTCTCTCTTCTGCTGGGCAAAAGAAACAGAGCCATATTTGTAAACCTGGTGTTTAATACTAAATAAATGTAGTTATGTTTTCAAGCAAATTGGCAGCTCCAGAAAGATTCACACCAAGTAACCTTTTTAAGTACTGAAATTATGGATGCAGTGTTTTATCTTATTTTAGAGGAATCCAATCACAAGTTAAAAAAGCACACACAAGTGCGATAATACAGTATGAGCAGCACTGCTTCTCATCAACCTTTCCTATGCATTCATTTTGCTTTATCATTCTATGCAGACTTCTTGGCAGCAACTTTGGCAGAAATCACACAGGAATTTTCCAGAAATGAATACTGTATACTGTATACTCTTTTCCAAAACTAAACCAAACCAAAAATCTGCTCTGGAAAGCAAAATGTGTTTTACAGCTCATCAAGCAAAATCCATTCAAGTATGAAATAAAGGCTCTCCGTTTAGAAAAATAACATTTATACATTTTTTTAAAAACCAAATGTTTTTATAAGACCGGAGGGAGCACCTGGATATTTCAAAGATCCAGAGAGTCTGTGAGCCATCCAGAGTTACATGATTGTAGGCAGCTATATTTAATTGAATAGAGATGCAACTGGGTTTTTATCTTCAGAGACCAGTTTTTCCCCACCCCTGGTAGCTTGACGTTGTGTGGACTTCAACTCCCAGAATTCCCCAGCCAGCAATTCTGGGAGCTGAAGTCCACACAAAATCAAGCTGCCAAGGTTAAGAAACAGGGACCTATAGCATCTATAAGACAGGTGGTATCAAAGCTGAGAGGTTATGCATATTTTTTTCTCCACATTTCTGATAGGGGCGGCATACAAATCTAATAAATAATAATAATAATAATAATAATAATAATAATAATAATAATAATTTAAAAAACGAGTAAGAATGAATAGCAAAGAGGAATTTTTCCTACCCAAAAAGAATAAAGAGGGCATTTTGGAGTCATGTTTGTTAAACCCCCTGACTGGACAGAATGCCAAGTTTATGTGGAGACAAAGAAACACACAAAGGGCATATTCTTGTTAAGGACACCCACAGTCAGCTTCATACAGAACTGCTATGCTGAAACTCAAATGGCTTTATTAAAATCCTTATCAATGCAATAAAAGCAAACATTCCAGAAAGTAAAGTACAACATGATTGTATTCCAAGAGGAAGTGCCTAAGTTCCCTCCAAGACTAGCTGATAAAGTCTAGGCAGTCAGGAAACCTACACCCATAGTTCTTCATGGCATAATATGTTAGACGCAGCATTATTTTTTTAAATGTTTAAACCTCCAAGTAGAGAATGACCAAGTATAGCTTGAGTTCTGCAATTCACAGGCTTTAAAAAAATAAAGCTGTATAGAAAGAGCCAATAGCCATCTATCTGCCTCTTTGGGAAAGGGTCTATAACTTCAAGACAAATCTGAAGATTCTTTTTGTTGTTGTTGAAAGACAAGGCAGCTTTGCGGGCGAATCTAGAAACCCTTTTCCCTGCCTTTGATGCGTCTCCCAGCAGGCAGCTTTGGAGGAAGAGCTCTATCCCGCCCACGCAGCAAGGATTAGATAGATATTCAGGATTAGACATTTCGCTTGAAGTTGCAACAATACGGATGGCGGTAGAGGAGGCGCTTACACCCTGTCCTTACACACACATGCAGTTTGGATCTTCCTGCAGACACGTTCCAGAACAAAGCAGAACAGGACTCGGAACAGCCAAGCAAAAGTGATGCCCCAGCTCTTAAAGGGTGGAAGGGAAGCATCAAAGTACAGTATGGAAGGTTAAACCTACATCTCTTAAGTCAACAACCGGCTCCTAAAAACAAATTGTCCTTGGGAAATGTGCAGAAGCAGGCTAGTTGTCCTCTAACTAATAGGTTGCTCCCGCGGTTAGGGATCCTGTCTCAAACAACTAGGGTGGTTTCCCACCCCCACCATACTTTGGAAACTCTTGGAATTATTTCTGGGACATATGGAGAACAGAACTGCATCTGTTCCCATCATTAGATTTCTTGGACTGCATTCATAAAGACAAACAATATTAATGAATCTTCAAAAGGAATTGTCAAATCCTTAAAAACCCTTACCCTTAAAAACCTAAGCTGTTATCAATTTCTGCAGTCCAAATGCTACAAGGGATTAAGCGTCCCTTCTCCCCCCACTTAACCTATCTCAAAATGAGCAGATGCCACAACATCTGAGCCTTTAAAATTCTCATTACAATACACCAAGTTTGAGCTACTGCTGCTACCTATTTTCTGAACTCCAAATGATTGTAAATAATTTTCAAAGTGCTCCAATTTTCACATCAATGCTACCCCCCTAAGCTCATACCCATCCTATCCTTCATTGCCAGTCCCATTATTATTCCTCAGTCTTAATGAACCAAGGGATGAAAAATCCGGTATATACTGAAAACATAAACAGCTATAACTAAAAATAAACCTCCCTGGTTGGATCATCCATGTTTATCTGATTCCTAATTACTGCTATTAACTAACCTGTTATACAAGCCTATCTACCTGTCTCCCATTCAGCAGCAAGTCACACCTCTCCCCCTCAGTTTTGTGCTCCTAATTCTGCCAGTTCAACTCAGCCCCCCCATTCATAAAGTTTCATTAATTTGCTCCCACCAGATCTCCAAGCATCAAGCAGGGTTGTATAGAGCAGTGTTTCGGCAACTTGAAGATATTTGGACTTCAACTCCCAGAATTCCCCAGCCAGCGAATGCTGGCTGGGGAATTCTGGGAGTTGAAGTCCAGATATCTTCAAGTTGCCATGGTTGGGAAACACTGGTATAGATAACGCCTGCCTGCACAAGTCGCCTGCAGAAACTACCCTTGGCTCCTTTGCCAAGGAGAAATAAGGAAGTCGACTCCCCAGTCATTCTTTTGTCTTACGATTTCTGCTAAACTACTCACACCCATCTAGTTCTTAGTGATGCCAACCTTTCTGAATTACTTCCCTAAGTTTTAGCCACCACACCTGCTCCAATCTGCACCGAGGATTCCACACACACATTTGAACCTAACCTCTTTCCTTTTCATCTTAGCTCTTTCCGAATTAAAGGCCATTCACCCGAAACTTTCCTCTCTCCACCCTTTGCTCCGGCCAATTTTCTCTGGCCACTTTAACCCAGAATAAATACCCTCTTCTTTTCCCATAGGGACCCTCCCCATTCCAACTCATATGGAAACCCGACAATTGGGAGAAGGAAACCAGGAGCCTTCATACCTTCACCTATCATCCTGTACACCTGTTGAAAGCCAAGGCCCAGTGAAAGAGGAAGCCAGCATAGGCAAGATTAAATGGAGGTATCAGGAAATCAAGCCAGGTTCATTCAAGTACGTGGGTGAATACCCAGAGCATCCAAACTGGCCTCCCTCCCTGAGCCCAGAAAGCCATTAGTCCTCCCATTTAAAAACATTTAAACCATCCTACTCTGAACCTCCTCCATTATTGCTTCTTTTGGCCACAGCAGAACCATGATCCAAAAAACCCATCATAATTACATGCAGGAAGACAAAATGACCTGTACACATTTCTAACCCTCCTGTCCCAACTCATCAGGTGGTTGAGAGGGGGGGGGGAGTAGCTAATGGAGTAATTTAAGCGAAATTTGATTTAATTAGCAAAGAAAAAACACAGGTAATCCATTCAAATCCCTGGGACATTCAAGTGGTAATTCAAGGTGGTCAATTCAAACTCCTGGTCATTCAAGGTGGTCAATTCATGGTGGTCATTCAAACCCTTGGTCATTTAACATGGTCAATTCAAGGTGGACATTCAAACTCCTGGTCATTTAAAGCAAATTCAAGGTGGTCAATTCATAGTTGTCATGCAAACCCCTGGTCATGTGGTCAATTCAAGGTGGTCATTCAAACCCTGGTCATTTAAAGTAGTCAATTCAAGGTAGTCAATCAAACCCCTGGTCATTTAAAGTAAATTCAAGGTGGTCAATTCATAGTTGTCATGCAAACCCCTGGTCATGTGGTCAATTCAAGGTGGTCAATCAAACCCCTGGTAATTTAAAGTAAATTCAAGGTGGTCAATTCATAGTTGTCATGCAAACCCCTGGTCATGTGGTCAATTCAAGGTGGTAATTCAAACCCCTGGTCATTTAAAATAAATTCAAGGTGGTCAGTTCATAGCGGTCATGTAAACCCCATGTCATTTAAAGTAGCCAATTAAAGGTGGTCATCCAAGCCCCTGGTCATTCAAGGTGGTCAAAATTCAAGCTTCCCCCACACCCACACCCCAATTCCCCATTTACAGTGGCAACCGGCCCTGCCTTTGCTACCTCTACTTTGCTCCATAAATGAATACAAACCCGCTTCTCGGGCCGCCCCTTCCAACATCCCCCACTCCTCGTCCCAGTTGACCCGAGAAGTGAGTTTATTCATTCACGGAGCAAAAATATACGCACCAAGGCTTGGCCGGTTGCCATTGTAAAAAATAGGAAATTGGGGTGGGGGGGCCCTGGAACGTCTAGGGGTTTGAATGGCCCACCTTGCCGACCTCCCAAAACTGTCAACCCAGCAGGGAAAGGGCGGGAGGGAAAGCAGGGCCTCGAGAGGCTTCACACGTTCTCCACGTACACGTGTACGCACGACTACGACGCCCACCCAGTCGGCGAGAAAGCAGGCCGAGAGAGGGCCCGGGTTTGAGGGGGAGGGGGGACACACGCCTCACCTGGAGATGCTCCTGGAAGCGGATGGGTAGGATTTGAGCCATGGCGGCGGAAGCGTTGTTGGGGTTTTGGGGCTCCAGCCCGACGCCTGGGGTGGGGGCACTAGCCTTTCCTCAGGAATTCAAGGGGCAGCGAAAAGCGGAGGAGCCGGCGAGGGCAGCTCGTAATGGCGGGGGCAGGCCGAGAGAGAAGGAGACCAACGCTGAGGAGAAGCAGCAGCAGCAGCGGCAGCCCCCGCGAGCGATCCGGAAACAGCTCGCGCGAGCGGAAGGACACCGACGGGGGCCTCCTCAGGGAAGGGAGCGCAGCGGCCGCGCCTCCGCCTTATGCCTGCGCCTTCACCTGCCGCGGATTAGCCGAGCGGCGGAAGGATATCGCTCCGGGGAGGAGGGGGCAAGAGAGGGAGAACGCAACCCCGGGTAAGGAATCAATGGACTCGGCGGAAGGATACGGAAAAAGCCGATGGAAGGACTTTTTTTCTCTCTCTCTTCCTTTCGGTCTTCGTCGTGGTTCGTCGTCCTCGCCGAAGCCCCGCCCTCTCCAAAGCGCTGGTGTCTCCCTCCTTCCCTCCCCCTCCTTTTTTTTTTTTTGCCACATCATGCGACATGGGCGGGGAGGACGTCAGTTCCGTTCCGGGAGAAGCCCCGCCCATCTGTAGGGTCACATGGTCGGAGGTTAGCATGAGGAAGGTGAGAGGGGGAGAAAAAAAGTGGACGTTCTAGGGCGGAGGATGTATAGCGGCTTGTTCGCTTCCCGGTGGGATGGTATTAAAAAAAGGAGGGAAATCCGCTGACGGCGCTGCTTTCGAAAAGAGCGGGAGAGGGGAGGTTAGGTTAAAGTGGGAGGCGTGGGTTCGAATCTCGGCTTCACCTGAGGTGAGGGTGACCTTGAAAAGGTGACCTTAGAAAAGAAAATGAAAGTGGGATGAAAACCATGACTTCCGCTTTTAAATATATATATAAAACGTAATATAGGGGCATTCTAATTTAATAAGTACGACATTAAACCAAGTTAAGCAAATCCTCCTGTTTAACTGCACCTCTTGTGTGGTAGACTTGCTCAAAAATAAGGAAATATTGGAAAACAGTACAAAAATGGATTCAGGAAGTAACCAAAACACAACAGGACTTAAACCACAAACCTTTCTCTTAGTAATATCTAAAAGCAAACAAATGCCTCCAATATCTCATATTATATATTATAACAGCTGCCAGAATTCCTTATGCACAATTCTGGAAAAAGGGACAGAATCCCTACAAACACTGAAAATTACCAAAATATTAGAATGTGCAGAGATGTCTAAAATGACAATGCAATTACAGGATAAATTTGGGGAAATGGGTATAAATCAGGGGTGGGCAATTAATAATAATAATAATAATAATAATAATAATAATAATAATAATTTATTAGATTTGTATGCCGCCCCTCTCCAAAGACTCACAACAATAATAAAAAACAATATTATAGCGAAACAAATCTAATATGAAAAAAGAAGCATATAAAACCCAATCATATTTAAAAACCAAACAACACATACATACCAAACATAAAATATAAAGAGCCTGGAGGAAAGGTGTCTCATCTCCCCCATGCTTGGCGGTATAGGTGGGTCTTGAGTAGTTTACGAAAGACAGGGAGGGTGGGGACAGTTCTAATCTCCGGGGAGAGTTGATTCCAGAGGGTTGGGGCTGCCACAGAGAAGGCTCTTCCCCTGGGGCCCGCCAAACGGGTCCCGGAGAAGGCCAACTCTGTGGGACCTGATCGGTCGCTGGGATTCGTGCGGTAGCAGGCGGTTCCGGAGGTACTCTGGCCCAATGCCATGTAGGGCTTTAAAGGTCATAACCAACACTTTGAATTGTGACCGGAAACTGATCGGCAGCCAGTGCAGGCCACGGAGTGTTGTAGAAACGTGGGCGAATCTGGGAAGCCCCACGATGGCTCTCGCGGCCGCGTTCTGCACGATCTGAAGTTTCCGAACACTTTTCAAAGGTAGCCCCATGTAGAGAGCATTGCAGTAGTCGAACCTCGAGGTGATAAGGGCATGAGTGACTGTGAGCAATGACTCCCTGTCCAAATAGGGCCGCAACTGGTGCACCAGGCGAACCTGGGCAAATGCCCTCCTCACCATAGCCGAAAGATGATGTTCCAATGTTAGCTGTGGATTGAGGAGGACGCCCAAGTTGCGAACCCTCTCTGAGGGGGTCAGTAGTTCCCCCCCCCAGGGTGATGGACGGACAGGTGGAATTGTCCTTGGGAGGCAAGACCCACAGCCACTCCGTCTTGTCTGGGTTGAGTTTGAGTTTGTTGACACCCATCCAGACCCCAACAGCCTCCAGGCACCGGCACATCACTTCCACTGCTTCGTAAGCTTTAATGCGATTATTCCTGAGTAGAATTTGACGTTTCTCTATCTCCCTGGACCAAAGAATGATCGTGCAATATTAATAACAGTACGATCAATATATAAAGCACTTTACAACATTGCAAAACAGAAACATCCGGGCCTGGGCTTTGTAGAAACCGCAGTCTAAATTTAAATGTTGGGGCAGAACAGAAACTAAAGTCACTGTCAAAAAGGTAAAGGTTCCCCTCGCACATACTTGTGCTACACCCATGATGGCAAACCTATGGCACACATGCCAGAAGTGGCACGCGGAGCCATATCGGAGAATATGCGAGGGGTTGCCCTATCTCAGCTTCAGCATGTGTGCGCCAGCCAGCTGATTTTTTGGCCTGGGGAAGGTGGTTTTTCGCACTGCAGAGGCTTCAGGGAACCCTCTTGAAGCCTCCAAAGTGCGAAAAATGACCCAATGGGCAAACCAGAGGTCCGTTTTTTGCTGTCCCCAACAGTGAAAGCTTTGGCGGGACCCAGGGGAAGAGCCTTCTCTGTGGCGGCCCCGGCCCTTTGGAACCAACTCCCCCCAGAGATTAGAATTGCCCCCATCCTCCTCGCCTTTCGTAAACTTCTCAAAACCCACCTCTGCCGTCAGGCATGGGGGAACTGAGATATTCTTTCCCCCTAGGCCTTTACAATTTACACATGGTATGTCTGTATGTATGTTTGGTTTTTATAATAAGGGTTTTTTAGTTATTTTAGTATTGGATTGGATAGTTACATGCTGTTTTTATCATTGTTGTTAGCCTCCAGAACTGAACACAGTATTCCAAATGTGGTCTCACCAGCGCTCTATATAAGGGGATCACAATCTCCCTCTTCCTGCTTGTTATACCTCTAGCTATGCAGCCAAGCATCCTACTTGCTTTTCCTACCGCCCGACCACACTGCTCACCCATTTTGAGACTGTCAGAAATCACTACCCCTAAATCCTTCTCTTCTGAAGTTTTTGCTAACACAGAACTGCCAATGCAATACTCAGATTGAGGATTCCTTTTCCCCAAGTGCATTATTTTACATTTGGAAACATTAAACTGCAGTTTCCATTGCTTTGACCATTTATCTAGTAAAGCTAAATCATTTACCATATTACAGACCCCTCCAGGAATATCAACCCTATTGCACACTTTAGAGTCATCGGCAAATAGGCAAACCTTCCCTACCAAACCTTCCCCTATGTCACTCACAAACATATTAAAAAGGGTAGGACCGAGAACAGACCCTTGTGGCACACCGCTTGTAACCTGTCTCTGCTCAGAATACTGGCCATTAACAATAACTCTCTGATGTCTGTCTATTTATTTATTTATTTATTTAATTTGTATTCTGCCCCTCTCCGGGGTGATACAGTCGATCCTGATTAACAATTGTCGCAGTTATGGTCAGGATGGGTGGGCTGCATTATGTCTTGCTTGTTTGTGTGGGTGGGGGAGATTTTTTTGGTTGAGCTGTTAACTGATGGCTCTTTGGCAGGTTTTTTTTTTTCATTTTTGACTCAAGGTCAGTAAAAAAGCCGAGTCCAAGACCACCCCTACCCACATAGACAGGCCAGACACAAAAATATGAACTGACAGCAAACCACACTCAGTTTATATTCTGCACAGAGGGTGTTATCTAGTTGGGTCAAGAAAAATCTGCAAGAAAACAGGCAAGCTCAGACAGTACCAGGGACCCCTTATTTGAACCCCGAGCTATAAATATTCTCTTATTGATACACTGGAGTTTGGGATCAAACAGCCTCTCCTGCCTCTTAGCAACCCACCTAGAGCATAAGGTGTAATACTGATTCCTAAAGTGGATCCTAAAAGCTACAGGCCACAACGCTGCTTCATTTCTACTGATTGTCTTTATATCATCTTCATTTTAATGACCCCCCCATGTTTTAATGGCTGGATGCCCTTCTTGTCACCAACACGGAGTTTTGTTCGGCAGGTACAGGGGGTGGACAAAAAACTGGAAACACCTTGCAGCTCTTCCATGGAATCCAGATTTGTGAACCTCCCTTCGAACAGTTTTTGTGGAAACTGGGTTCTGTACGTGTCTATTGAGCTCTGCAGTGATTTTAGGAGCTGCGGTCTTGCGATCCGCTCTAACAATTCACTTTAGAATCCGACGGTCTCTCTCAGACAACTTGGACTTTCGACCAGACCTGTGCTTGGCTGAGGACGTTTCCCCTTCTCTTTCAAAAGCAGCCATTACTTTTGAGACATGACCTCTTGAAACGCCAAACATTCGGGCACTTTCTGTTACACTAGTGCCTGCCATTCGAGCACCAATAATTTGGCCTCTTTGAAAGTCTGAGAGGTCTGCCATTTCTAGAAGGTTATAACCAATTTCCTTAAATTCCTGTTAAAAAAAAGTAGTTTAAAAAAACATCAAATAACATAATTTTTTAAAAAACATTAAAATATGTCAAGTTTTGATTGATTTGAACATGTTCAAATATTATGATGCCAAAAAGTCAAGTGTTTCCATCTTTTTGTCCACCCCCTGTATATTCTCAGTGTGCCCAATAATAACTGACTATCATTATAGACCAGATCATATTTATTCCCCTAACAGGGATAAAGAGGGCTTCAAACTTTGGTGAATCCTGGATCTTCTGGTTTAACTCCAAATGGCAGTGTTAGTCAAAAGTAAAGCGATGGGAGAATTCAGAGAAATAAAACAAGCAGCGATAGAAAGTGCTCAGGCGGTAATAGTCTTCGGTTGGAAAGATGCGACAAAATGGACAAGGCAAAATTGGTACCGGTATATGGTGGACCCCATTCAATTTGAGATTATAGATAAAAGGATGAATTCGATTAATGAAACTGACTTGCGAAAACTGATGGGACGATGGGACAAGGTAAGACGATATATGGCGAGTAGAATCCAAGACCAAGCTACAAGAAACAAATTGGAATCACTTTATAATATGTAAATAGATACTTTGCTCTTGGGTTAAAATGGTTTATACAAGAAACACCCTTGATTTGGTGGTGGGGTATGAATGTTTGTCTGGTGGTGGGCACAATTCACAAAACACTTAGAAACATAGAAGACTGACGGCAGAAAAAGACCTCATGGTCCATCTAGTCTGCCCTTATTCTATTTCCTGTATTTTATCTTACAATGGATCTATGTTTATCCCAGGCATGTTTAAATTCAATGACTGTGGATTCACCAACCACGTCTGCTGGAAGTTTGTTCCAAGGATCTACTACTCTTTCAGTAAAATAATATTTTCTCACGTTGCTTTTGATCTTTCTCCCAACTAACCTCAGATTGTGCCCCCCTTGTTCTTGTGTTCACTTTCCTATTAAAACACTTCGCTCATGAATCTTATTTAACCCTTTGACATATTTAAATGTTTTGAGCATGTCCCCCCTTTTCCTTCCGTCCTCCAGACCAGTGTTTCCCAACCTTTTTTGAGCCGCGGCACATTACAGTATTCATATTTTCAAAATCCTGGGGAACACTGAAGGGGGGGGGGGGGGGCCTAAAGAAAAGTTTGGACAAAAAAATCCTCTCTCTTCCTCCCTTTCCCTCTATTTCTCCCTCTTTCTCTCTTTTCCTTCCTTCCCTTCTTTCTCTCTCTCCATCCCTTTCTTTCTTTCTTCCTCTTTTTTGCTCTCTTTCTCTCTCCCTCCTTCCCTTCCTCTATGTCTTTCTCTCTCCCTTGCTCTCTCTCTCTCTTGCTATCTCTTTCTTGCTTTTTTCTCTCTTGCTCTCTCTCTCTTTCACTGTCTTGCTATATGTCTCTTTCTTTCTCTTTGCCTCTTGCTATCTCTCTTTCTTTCTTTCTCTCTCTTTCTCTCTCTCTGTCTCTCTTGCTATGTCTCTCTTTCTTTCTCTCTCTCTCTCTCTCTGTGCCTCTCTTGCTAAGTCTCTCTTTTTCTCTTGCTATGTCTCTTTCTTTTTCTCTCTCTCTGCCTCTCTTGCTACGTCTCTTTCTCTCTCTCTTTCTCTATCTCTCTTTCTCTGCCTCTCTTGCTGTCTCTCTTTCTTGCTCTGTCTCTCTTTCTCTGCCTCTCTTATATGTCTCTCTTTCTTGCTCTGTCTCTCTTTCTCTGCCTCTCTTGCTATGTCTCTCTTTCTCTCTCTGCCTCTATTTTATGTCTCTCTTTCTTTCTCTCTCAGCTGACTGCAAGCGGGAGCCCTGACGGCGGCGGCTGGACGTGGTGCTGGACACCGTATATGCCAGGCACGCAGCGCCAGCATGTACGACGTCCAGCAGCACGTCCAACCGCCACCGTCAGGGCTCCTGCTTGCAGTCAGCTGAGAGAGAGAGAGAACGATCCCTCTCGCCGCCGCCATCTCCCCGCAACTGCCTGCGGCCGCTGCGGCCACCCCCTCCCCCGCTCCCATCGGACACTTGCCGTCGACGCCAGAGAAGCTCCAGCTGGGCGGGGCGCTGCCGGTACTTCCGTCATGGGGCTCCCGCTCGCAGCTGTCCCCCGCCTCCTGCTCGATGCCGTGGTTTTCGGCGCTCTCCTGCTGGGCCCCAAAGAAGGAAGGCGGGAAAAAGGTGTGAAGAATGGAGCTCTCCTTCTTCCTGCCTTCCTCCTTTGGGGCCCAGCAGGAGAGCGCCGAAAACCGCGGCATCGAGCAGGAGGCGGGGGACAGCTGCGAGCAGGAGCCCCAGGACGGAAGTACCGGCAGCGCCCCACCCAGCTGAAGCTTGGCGGCACACCTGGCCATGTCTCGCGGCACACTAGTGTGCCGCGGCACACCGGTTGGGAAACGCTGCTCCAGACTATACAGATTGAGTTCATGAAGTCTTTCCTAATACGTTTTATGCTTAAGCCCTTCCACCATTCTTGTAGCCCGTCTTTGGATCCATTCAATTTTGTCAATATCTTTTTGTAGGTGAGGTCTCCAGAACTGAACACAGTATTATTCCAAATGAGGTCTCACCAGCGCTCTATATAAGGGGATCACAATTTCCCTCTTCCTGCTTGTTATACCTCTAGCTATGCAGCCAAGCATCCTACTTGCTTTCCTTATATGTTTTATGCTTAAGACCTTACACCATTCTTGTAGCCCATCTTTGGACCCGTTCAATAAAACACTTGTTTTATGTTGTGTGAATCTATATTGTAAAAAATCGAAAATGTTTTACAAAAAAAAAAAAGTTTAATTCCTACTTAAGGACCAACCCATTTATATTCTTGTCCAAAATGTGAACGATCCCAATAGGAATCAGATTGATAGCAACAGCTGCAGCGTGGACCGTCCTAGCTGGAGTCCTTAGCAGAACTGCATTCTTTGCTGTTTCCTCTCCAGGTACCGAGCGCGAGCATCGCTGATTGACTGCTCGTCGTTCCGCTTCTCCATCTTCCTGGCAGGTTCACCTGCTGCCTTTTCTGAAGATAAAAAAAAATAATCAGAGTTCAAAATGATGTAGGAGCAGGAGAACTCCCGTCTACAACCCTCCATCACCATCTCCTCCAGTGAGAGCCACCCTCGTACGCTTAAGCTTTGCATTCGCTGTCAGTCCACCATGTACAGGGGGCGGCATACAAATCAAATAAATAAATAAATCAATCAATCAATCAATCAATCAATCAATGTACAGGGGAGGGAGCTAGAGGGGCATGGAGAAGAATGGTACCAACTCATGTACCTAGGTACTCCCACATCAGCCCAGCACTTCATGAGCTGCACTGGTTGCCGATTAGTCTCCAAACGCAATTCAAGGCATTGCTTATCACCTACAATTCCATCTGTCCGTCCATAACCCTGGGAGGGGAATCATTAACCCCCTCAGAGAGGGTCCGCAACTTGGGCGTCCTCCTCGATCTACAGCTCACATTAGAGAAACATCTTTCAGCTGTGGCGAGGGGGGCGTTTGCCCAGGTCCATCTGGTGCACCAGTTGTGACCCTATTTGGACCCCTCACAGTCACTCACGCCCTCATCACCTCGAGGCTTGACTACTGTAATGCTCTCTACATGGGGCTATCTTTGAAAAGTGTTCGGAAACTTCAGATCGTGCAGAATGCAGCTGCGAGAGCAATCATGGGCTTTTCCAAAAATGCCCATGTTACACCAACACTCCGCAGTCTGCATTGGTTGCCGATCGGTTTCCGGTCACAATTCAAAGTGTTGGTTATGACCTATAAAGCCCTTCATGGCATCGGACCAGAATATCTCCGGGACCGCCTTCTGCCGCACGAATCCCAGTGACCAGTTAGGTCCCACAGAGTTGGCCTTCTCCGGGTCCCGTCGACTAAACAATGTCGTTTAGTCGACGGGACCACTTTATAGAAATTTAAAAAAACAAAAACACATTTATGCCGGCAGGCCTGGGGACCACGAGCGATAGTTCCGCTCCGGCTTAGTATGAATGAGGGATGATTGGTCAATTTTTTATATCGGGTTTGATCTATTTCTTCTAATGTTTTAATTGTATTCTATTTTCACCTTGTCTTTTTACTCTTGTAAGCCGCCCCGAGTGCGCGAGGAGAAGGGCGGCATATAAATCTAATAAAATAAATTTTAAAAGTTCTGGGAATGAAATGCAATGGCCCACCAAGTAGCCCACCATTAAAAAGAAGTTCCCAAAACACCCCCCCCCCCGGCCACCCAATTTAACTGCATGATAAGGAGCCAAGTAAGACGAGGAACCGGATAGGAAAATTTAACTGGCAAACTTTGGCGTGCAAACTTCAGTTCTGCCTTTGCTATACTGCAATCCCCATGGCTTTTAGTAGAAATGTACCTTTCACTCAATGATGGGCTCCTATGGGCATGGTCAGGTATGCAGAACCAGTAGAAAAAAATTGAATTTATTTCTTTTTTTCCCTTCTGGGCTCTGAGTGTGTTTTTCCTATTGCAGTAAATGAGGTTGAATGTGTACAATTTTAGAAGAGCTGTGCGTGTATGTGTACATACACATACAGTTTATATAGTCGTCTGGTAGGACCCAGGGGAAGAGCCTTCTCTGTGGCGGCTCCGACCCTCTGGAATCAACTCCCCCCAGAGATTAGGACTGCCCCCACCCTCCTTGCCTTTCGTAAACTCCTTAAAACCCACCTCTGTCGTCAGGCTTGGGGGAACTGAGACATCTCCCCCTTGCCTATGTAGTTTTGGGCATGATATGACTGTGTGTATGTATTTTATATACTGGGGTTTTCTTTTTAGACTTTTTAATGTAAAAACTGTTATTTTAGATTTTAAATTATTAGATTTGTTACCATGTATTGTTTTTATCACTATTGTGAGCCGTCCCAAGTCTACGGAGAGGGGCGGCATACAAATCTAATTAATAATAATAATAATAATAATAATAATAATAATAATAATAATAGTAGATAATGTATATTTTTGTGTGGTTGTGTGTAATATGTGTGTACACTTATGGCATATATACATAGAATTAAATAGTATATTTTGGATGTTCAGTAATAGAAAATAGATAGGGAAATTGTATCTCTTTGAAGTAAGGAGAGACCAGGTACCCTAATCCTAACCCTTGACATGAGTGATGTCAAGTTGGCCACTTTTAAGCCAGTCACATGATCTTTATGCCACCCCAGTCACATAATCGTCAAGCCACTCCCACCTGGTCACATGCCAGGCAAGCCACACCCATAAAATAAGCCACGCCCACTGTGTGGTAGTAAAAAAATTTGCAGCCCTTCACTGCTTTCACTTCAAATGGAGTCAAGGGTCTTTCTTAGCTAAGGGACCAAGGGTCAGAGCAGTTCTGACACCTCCTGTCTCAGCACCTGTTGTGGTTGGCTCTGGCCCAGCTCCTGCTCCAAGGAATGTGGAGGTGCATGTAGGAGAAACATCCACATGCCGCAGGCCTGTTTAGCTCCCAGTAGAATCTGCCAACGAAGTCTCCTCTGACCAAGGAAGCGTGAGTGACAGGGAAGAGGGGAGTTTGGCAGACAGCCCAGGAGGAGATCAGTCATCTGTAACATCCCTGGATTCTGAACAAGAATTAATGACACATCCACACATGCGTAGAGCGATGCATAGGAGACAACAACTGAAGGATTATTACAAGAGAAAATGAGGCCACCTGTGGTTGGGTGGGGCTGCTGTAATTAGTGCTACAGATAAAAGTGCAGCCTGGTGTTTTAGCCTCATGGCAGTTTATCTGATTCATTGTTTCGTCAACATTGTGGGTTTTGCTGTTCAGGATTGTGTGTGTAGACTCTCTGAGCTTTAGAATTGGACTCAATTTCCCAGTTATTGGGTGAGCAATTGGACTGCATTTAACCTGCGCCTTGTGTGTACCAAAAAATCCCTTTGACATTTAAAAAGGGAGTTTTTTCTGCTTTTCTGTTGATAAAGACTTTTGGGTTTTCCTTTTATCGTGTGGTGTGTGTCTTCCTGGACTAATTACCCTGTAATTACAGGCGGTTGAGACACGCCGGCAGAACAGCAGCTAATCTAGACATGGATGGCCTTCTGAACGTCCTGCCACTTTGAAGCTCACCGTTCTGTCTTTGTAGGTCTTCCTTCCTCCTCCAATTAGCCATTTCCTCCTCCGTCACTTTCTCCCGGGCCATGCTGCTCAGCTCGTAAGCATCGATCTGGTGAAGCCGAGGAAGCAGATCCTGCACCCAGGTGTAGCGAATTGGACACACCGTCCTTAAGTAAATCTTGGAGGTCACCACAACGTCATGGAAGAGGATCCAGTCCAGCTGGTCTTCCTGATCATAGAGCTAAAAAGGGCCCAGGGATTGAGGTAGAACATAGAACAAGAGGGTTGGAAAGGAGCTTGGAGGTTTTCTAGCCTAGCCCCTGATCCAACATCTGGCAGGGTTTCCTTCTTCTGTGGACCAACCCAATTGGAGGGAGCCATCTTGGAGACGCCAGAACAGGAATGTCCCCAGTACAACAGAATTGGGGAACAATGGTCCCTTTATGACTTGTGGACTTCAACTCCCAGAATTCCCATGGTGACGGCTCAGGAATTCTGGGAGTTGAAGTCCACAAATCATATATAGAGCTGAGCTGTCACAGTGGTTGGAGTGCAGTACTGCAGGCTACTTCAGCATACAGCTAGGTGCATTTCAGCAGTTCCAATCTCACCAAGTTGACTCAACCTTCCATCCTTCCGAGGTTGGTAAAAATGACCCAGATCGTTGGGGGCAAGAGGCTGATTTTGTAAACTGCATAGAGAGGCCTGTAAAAGCACTATAAAGCAGTATATAAGTCTAAGGGCTATTGCTATCTTCCTTCCCTCCTTCCTTGCTTCCCTCCCTCCCTCCTTTCTTCCTTCCTTCCTTTTTTCCTTCTGGTTGACTCAGACTTCCATCCTCCCGAGGTGGGTAAAATGAGGACCCAGATTATTGGGGGCAAGAGGCTGACGCTGTAAACCACTTAGAGAGGCCTGTAAAAGCACTCTGTGCTCTGTGAAGCAGTATATGTCGTTTGGCAGGCCCCAGGGGAAGAGCCTTCTCTGTGGCGGCCCCAGCCCTCTGGAACCAACTCCCCCCATATATTAGAACGGCCCCCACCCTCCTTGTCTTTCGCAAATTACTTAAGACCCACCTTTGTCGCCAGGCATGGGGGAGTTAAGTTATCCTTTCCCCCTAGGCTATTACAAGTTATGCATGGTATGTTTGTGTGTATGTTTGGTTTTTTATAATAAGGGTTTTTTAGTTGTTTTTATTAATTGGATTGTTCATGTTGTTTTACCACTGTTGTTAGCCGCCCCGAGTCTGCGGAGAGGGGCGGCATACAAATCCAATAAATAATAATAATAAAAGCCCTATGAAGCTGGATATAAGTCTAAGGGCTGTTGCTAAGTGCCAGTGCTATAAAGGGACCACCCTTCCCCAACCCTGTATTTGAAGAACCCATGGGGGTTGGACTAGATGTCCTACAAGGTCCCTCCCAACTCTGTTAAAGATCTTGTTGCAGAAGGATGCCAGTGCTCTACTCTTAGCCCCGACCGCTAACCCTGAGCAACTGAACTTCAGACTCGGGGGGGGGAATCAGGAATTCAAAGAAATTCTACGCAGGAGACTTTTCTCATCAGAACTTTAGAGCAAAATTTCCGCCACCCAACAACAATGAATTAGAAGAGGCGACTTACAGCAGATGATGGATGAATATAGGCCACACTGCCATGGCCGTCCATGGTGCGAAAAGACTTCCCTGAAGACCTGGAATTAAAGCCGAAGAAAAGGGCTGTCAAGTTGGTGATAAATTAACGGTTTGCCACACTATCTATAGAACAGTGTTTCCCAACCTTGGCTACTGGGGAATTCTGGGAGTTGAAGTCCAGATATCTTCAAGTGGCCAAGGTTGGGAAACACTATCTATAGAAGACCTGATATGTTTCTGGGAGGGGTAATTTCAGGAGGGAACAGATGCAGCCATCAAAGCCTTATTTCAAGGGGTTCAAGGACATCCTATGCCCACCCACCTGGGCGGAAGTGGAAGGAGGACTCGCCACGCTGGCACAATCGGAGTGGGCAACGTGAGAAGTCTGTGGGTGGGGGGACAAGGGATGTGAACTTTCAACTGGGTGGGAAACTCAGATTCAAGTTTCCCTGTGTAGGTGCCAGGATGGCTCCGGAAATAAATTGGAACTTTGAGGAATACTTTGACTCGGATTCTGACTTAGAACCTTGACAAAGGGAGGAAGAGAGGAGGGGTGCGGTGGCCTAGAGGTGAAGCTCTCACCTCACAATCAGGAGGCGGCAAGTTTGATTCTAGGTAGAGGCAGCTATTTGGACACAATGAGAATACCGTATATCTGCTGGACAAAACTCTGCATTGGCGACAAGAAAGGCATCCGGCCAGTAAACGCTCTGCTAGCTTCATTCAGCTGCGCAGATTCCACCCGGATGCAAAGGATTATGGGGTCGTTAAAAGGCGATGAGGATGGAAAGGGGAGGAAGCTGATCAGTTTCCGGTCACAATTCAAAGTTTTGGTTATGACCTATAAAGCCCTTCATGGCACTGGACTAGATTATCTCAGGGACCGCCTTCTGCTGCACGAATCCCAGCGACCAGTTCTCCGGGTCCCGTCAACTAAACAATGTTGCTTGGCGGGACCCAGGGGAAGAGCCTTCTCTGTGGTGGCCCCGGCCCTCTGGAACCAACCCCCCCAGAGATTAGAATTGCTCCCACGCTCCATGCCTTTCGAAAGGCATGGGGGAACTGAGATACTCTTTCCCCCTAGGCCTTTACAATTTTATGCATGGTATGTCTGTATGTATGTTTGGTTTTACAATAAGGGTTTTTAACTGTTTTAATATTGGATTGTCATATGCTGGTTTACTAGTGTTGTTAGCCGCCCCGAGTCTACAGAGAGGGGCGGCATACAAATCCAATAAAATAAAATAAAATAAAGCTGAATTTGCTTTGCCCCAATTGCCAGGATGGTTTCCCCAAACTCCTTAAGGACTCCAGTTGGGAAAAACCACAAAAGCTCCTTGCAACTCTGCAGCAAAAATTACAATCCCGAAGGCTGCATTTTTTAATTTGATTTTTAAAAGCATGCCTTGGGTATCGCAGTCTCTCCTATGCGACTTCATCCTTTTCCATCCCTTCCACGAATGGAAGGCCTTACCTCCGGGCCACGTTGGCAAAATAACCGGCGCAGAGACACCTCCTAAGGATTTCATTCTGTGCACCGTCAAAATCTTCCTTTAGGAAATCTGGAAGCTGGGGAACAAAATCCCAGAGACAAATAGTATGTTTATTGAAGTTAAAGAAAACTACCTGTTTCTTTCTTTCTTTCTTTCTCTATTGATTGATTGAGTGAGTGAGTGAGTGAGTGAGTGAGTGAGTGAGTGAGTGTAACTCGGTGGTGCAGTGGTTAGAGTGCAGTACTGCAAGCTGCTTCTGCTGATCACCGACTGACAGCAGTTTGGCAGATTGAATCTCAGTAGGCTCAAGGATGACTCAGCCTCCCATCCTTCCAAGGTGGGTAAAATGAGGACCCAGATTGTGGGGGGCAATATGCTGCTTAGAGAGGGCTGTAACTTCCAGCAGACGTGGTTGGTAAATCCACAGTAACTGAATTTAAACATGCCTGGGATAAACATATATCCATCCTAAGATAAAATACAGGAAATAGTATAAGGGCAGACTAGATGGACCATGAGGTCTTTTTCTGCCGTCAGTCTTCTATGTTTCTATGTAAAGCACTGTATATAAGTCTAAGTGCTATTGCTATAATTTTATATGTATATGTGTGTGTGTGTATGTATGTGTATGTATTATAGGTAATCCTCAATTTATGATCAGAGTTGAGACCAGATTCCAATGTCAAGTAAGGCAGTTGTTGTGAATTACATCCAAACAGATAGATAGATAGATAGATAGATAGATAGATAGATAGATAGATAGATAGATGGATAGATGGATAGATGGATAGATGGATAGATGGATAGATGGATAGATAGAGATAGATAGAGATAGATAGATAGATAGATAGATAGAGATAGATAGATAGATACTTAGAAAGATAGATAGATAGATAGATAGATAGATAGATAGATAGATAGATAGATAGACAGACAGACAGACAGACAGACAGACAGACAGAGAGACAGACAGACAGACAGTCAGACAGATGACAGGCAGAGAGAGGCAGGCAGACAGACAGATAGATATGATGATATAGATTGGTCTAGATAGACGGATGGATGGATGGATGGATCAGATGGATCAGATGGATCTGATCCACCCATCCAACTACTGCATATATAAATCTATTTATCTATCTCTATCAGATACACTGTATACACATACAGCGAACATAGACAGACAGACAGACAGACAGACAGACAGACAGACAGACAGACAGACAGAGATTGATGGATGACCTTGGATGATCTTAGAAGGAAAGACGGACAGATAAACCTCCAACGGCATGAGATGGTCCCAGACTGATAGAAGATCAAAGCAAGCAAGAAATGAACCAAGATCCATTGGCAAGCTTTGGTTTACCTGCTTCAGCCTGTTGATGATTTCACGGAGCTGCCTCTCTACACTGAATGCCAGCTTCACAGCTCTCCAGTGGACCCAGTTTTCTTGACACCAAACAGAAGGAGACTCGCTGGAGAAGAGCATCCAGACAGGAAAAGAAGTAAAGTTATACTGTTTTCCACCCAGTAGGAAACATAGTACCCCTAACCCCCAACATTTCTCCCTTAGACTATCCACGACTGACCTCTCCAGGTTCCTAAGAGGTCAGTAAGGGGCGTGCATAAGTGCACTAGTGTGCCTTCTGTCCCCTGTCCAATTGTCTCTCCTTTATCTCCTTTATCTTTTCTTCCTTTTATATATCTTCTCTTCTATTTTTATATCTTTTCTTCTATCCTTTTCTTTATATACATTACTTCTTCTATTCTTCTTCTATCCTTTCCTTTATATACATTACTACTTGTCTGCGGAGAGGGGCGGCATACAAATCCAATAAATTATTATTAAAATTATTATTATTATTCTATTCAATGTGTATTGTGTATTGGACAAAATAAATAAATAAAAATAAATAAATATAGGTTGCATTTTGCTGTAGCCCTGAGCCAAGAAGAAGCAGGCTCTTGTTTTAGACAATGCGTAGAGAAGGTTTTATACAAAGTAGTGAAGACATAGCAGGCGCCAAATCAATATCAATATCTTCAGATGCTGCCTACGGAAGACTCAAATTAAATATGTATGCTTTTAAAAGGTTTAAATCTCATGAAGTGACTTATTCTTACGGTGGCCCATTCTCTTGAGGCATATTTGGGGGAAAGATTAGAAGCAATGTGAGAAAATATTATTTTACTGAAAGAGTAGTAGATGCTTGGAACAAACGTCTAGCAGACATGGTTGGTAAATCTTCAGCCAGCACGGCTGTTAAAACGATGTAGTAATAATAATAATAATAATAATAATAATAATTATTATTATTATTATTATTATTAATTAGATTTGTATGCCGCCTCTCTCCGCAGACTCGAGGCGGTTCACAGCAGTGATAAAACAATATACAATAACAAATCTAATATTAAAAATCTAAAATAACAATTTAATATTAAAAGCCTAAAAAACCCTTTATTTAAAAAGCATACACAAAAACATACCATACATAAAACTACACAGGCAAGGGGAGATATCTCAGTTCCCCCATGCCTGACAGCAGAGGAGGGTTTTAAGGAGTTTACGAAAGGCAAGGAGGGTGGGGGCAATCCTAATCTCTGGGGGAAGCTGGTTCCAGAGGGTCGGGGTCGCCACAGAGAAGGCTCTTCCCCTGGGTCCCGCCAGCCGACATTGTTTAGTCGACGGGACCCAGAGAAGGCCAACTCTGTGGGACCTAATCAGCCGCTGGGATTCGTGCGGCACAAGGCGGTCTCGCAAAACTATAACTAGTTAGGTTTGGCAATATACAAAATAGACCAACAATGTATGCTTATATGTATTAGAACACTATTGCTTTAAGAGCTAGTATTACGTATTGCCACAAGAGGGAGCCAGAAGCGTGATTCTCAGCTATTCTCTGCTATTTCTGTTTTGCCTTTGTGACTATGCTGTAGTATGAACTGTGTGTTCAAATGATGGTTTATGTATTTTATATACTAAATTAAACTGGATTGTATTACCGAATTATTATTCATATTTGCTAGATCTCCACCTTTCCTTTGTGTACATGTGTCTTTGACCAAAGATAACTCTGAACACTCCTTAACAATGGCTGGCTGAGGAATTCTGGGAGTTGAAGTCCACCGGTCTCAAAATTCCCCAAGTTGGACAACCCTGCTCTAGACATTTACAGGGCCTTGACGCCAAACAGCCTTGAGCCTCTTCTCAAGACTAAATATTTTCGAAGCCCAGTTCTGCATTCAGCTTATTTTCTGAAGGTTTGTTTGTTTGTTTGTTTGTTTGTTTGTTTGTTTATTTTATTTGTATGCCGCCCCTCTCTGCAGACTCGGGGCAGCTAACAACAGTAATAAAACAGTATATGACAATAATCCAATACTAAAAACAGTTAAAAACCCATTATATAGAAACCAATCATACATAGAGACATACCATGCATAAAATTGTAAAGGCCTAGGGGAAAGTGTATCTCAAGGTTATCCGTCTACCTTGCTTTGCATTGCTTGAAGATATTCAGGAGAGTGGTAAAGTCGTTGCTTCCTCCCATTTGTTGGGAGAGTTGTTGGTGCCGTAGCTCAGCTTCCTTCTGCTTCTGTTCATGCCCTGAGAAATATGGAAATTGGAATCATTTTTTTATTTTTATATTCACAGCATAAACATATATCCATCCTGTTCTGTCGGGCTCTCTGGTAGACTCCTCCCAAAAATTCACAGGTACATATTGCAGACACACACATGTTTGAAAATTCAAAACAATGTTCTTTATAATGAAAAGTCACTTAAACTAATCCCTCTTTTGGTATAGCAAAGAGCACTCCTCTTCAAACAAATTGGTAATTTGTACAAGTCCCTTATCAGTTCTGAGATACTTAGCTTGCAGCTGTGAGGCAATTCACAGTCCTTCTTTCACAAAGTGAAACACACTTTGCTCTGGTTTAGTTTCAAAGCGGAGGAAAAATCAGCACACAAAAGGTCAAAGTCAGTAAAGCAGTCACAAAACACAAAGATCAGATAATCCTCCACAATGGCCAAACCCACAGGCTGCTATTTATAGCAGCCTCACTAATCACCACAGCCCCACCCAACCACAGGTGGCCTCATTTTCTTTGATAATAATCTCTCAGTTGTTGCTGCCTATGCATCGCTCTCCACATGCGTGGCTGTATCATTAACTCTTGTTCTGAATCCAAGGAGGAGCTAGAGAATTGATCTCCTTCTGAGCTGTCTGCCACACTCTCCTCCTCCCTGTCACTCATGTCTTCTTGGTCAGAGGACCCTTCATCAACAGATTCCACCGGGGGCAAAACAGGCCTGCAGCATGTGGATGTCTCCCCCACATCCACAGTCCTTGGGGCAGGAGCTGGGCCAGAGCTAACCACAACACATTCTAAGATAAAATACAAGAAATAGTATAAGGGCAGACTAGATGGACCATGAGGTCTTTTTTGCCGTCAATCTTCTATGTTTTGTCCTTCGAAAAAGAAACTCACAGTCATTGAAGAAACACCGGATGGATAGCTACCTAGATTACCGGGGGGGGGGGGGGGGGGGACTCCCAACCTTTGGGGCTCCAGGGACCGGTTCCGTGGAAAAGGTTCCGTGGAGCAAAGGGGGAGTGGTTTTGCATCTTGTGTATGGGGCTTTGTTTATGAGGGTCACCCAGAAAATAATGCAGCACATTTTTTTCTCAGCCTACAGTAATGGTACGAATGCGAAACTTTAGATATACATTATTTGAATTGTCAGGAGTGTGTGTGTAAATTTTGCGTTTCTTCAGACAGATAGCGTAGCTGCAGCAGTATTTTGAAATGGCGTCTGTAAGTGATGTACTTTACAAGCAGCGTGTCGTCATTGAATTTCTCACTGCGGAGAAAGAAACTGTTGGGAACATTCACAAATGTTTGTGTACAGTTTATGGAGAATCTGCAGTCGACAGAAGTACGGTTAGTCGCCGGGCACAGAGTGTGAGGCCATTAGAAGAACAGAACAGAGGAGCAGAGCGTGGGGTCATTAGAACAAGGAGTGATACCGACAGGGCATACACGTCCTTGTGTCTCACTGGAGGAAGGCCATAGAACGGGATGGAGATTACATGGAAAAATAGGGAGTGTAGAACAAACATCATTCTTTCTTGTGTGTAAGTTTCATTGTGTTCAATAAATAATGGTTGAAGAAAAAAAATGTGGTGCATTACTTTCTGGCCGACCTTCATAGTTCGCACAGCCTGGTTTCTGGCATGCCGCAACCACGGTGCCTTTTATTTTTAAAATATAAATTCCTTTTTTTTTTGGATAGCAGAGAATCCCTAGAATGGATCAGGCTTCATATTTTTGGTTTTAATTTTTTCCCCCTGGGGAAGACTTCAGAGATAAAACAAAGGCATTAAACTATTTAAAAACTGTCTTCACATTTTCCAGAGGAGCAGTGAATCTCCTAACTTCAACTCCATAATGATCACTTTTTAAAAAAAAAAAAGATTATTTCACTTTATCGAGCATCATCAAGGTTAGATAAATAAAAGGACATTCAAGGTTAGATAAATAAAAGGACATTCACAGCACAAAACTTTCCAAGCCACAAATCTGTCTACCAGTGACTTTTTGCTGCCAGAAAACTTTGCTGTTTGGCATTTCCTACTTCATATCATTTTTGAGGACAACAGAAATATAGCTCAATAGGAACAGAAACATTCTGTGCAGGATAAAGGAAAGCTGTGAATCCCCATCAGTGTCCCCAATTAACCCCCCGCCCAAGGGAAAAAGAAACCAAGAGCAGTAGAGATGCCACTCTAAGAATGGCTCTATCTTTTAGCCACTCCTGGCCTCACCTCACTTTCCTGGAGGTCTAATGATTGCTGAGTCATAAGTTAGACCAGGATTGTCCAACCTTGGCCGCTTATGGACTTCAATTCCCAGAATTTCACAGCCAGTATAGGGAATTCTGGGAGTTGAAGTCCACAGTTCTTAAAGTTGGACACTTCTGAGTGTTCTGCCGGGCTCTCTGATAGGAGCCTCCCGAAAATTCAAGGATACAAGTTTTAGACACACACACACACACACACGTTTGAAAATTCAAAACAATGTTCTTTATCACAAAAGTCAAAATATAATGCGAATGCTGGCTGGGGAATTCTGGGAGTTGAAGTCCAAATATCTTCAAGTTGCCAAGGTTGGGAAACACTGGTCTAGACCTTGCTTTTCTGACCCCCTTTCCCCAAAGAACACAGGTGGCGGTGACTAATGAGGCGGCAACCATACCACACCAGGGTAAAATTAAAAAACTTCAAATATCAACCAGCAAATGTTCTACCCTCCACATCAGCAAAAAGAATCCGAACCTCATATATAAACTGAATAAACAAAATCTCACAGCCAACCCACACTCAGTAAAAGATCTTGGAATACTAATATCAAATGACCTAAGTGCCAAAGCCCACTGCAACAATATCGCCAAAAGAGCTTCTAGAGTTGTTAACCTGATCCTACGCAGCCTCTGCACAGGCAATCTCACACTACTCACCAGAGCCTACAAAACTTTTGCCAGACCCATCCTTGAATACAGCTCATCTGTCTGGAACCCATACCACATCTCGGACATCAACACCCATTAAAATGTCCAAAGATACTTCACCAGAAGACCCCTTCACTCCTCCACTCGAAATAGGATACCCTACGAAAGCAGACTATCAATCCTAGGTCTAGAAAGCTTAGAACTACGTCGCCTAAAACACGATCTAAGTATTGCCCACAAGATCATATGCTGCAACATTCTACCTGTTAATGACTACTTCAGCTTCAATCGCAACAACACAAGAGCACGCAACAGATTCAAACTTAATATTAAACGCTCCAAGCTTGACTGTAAAAAATATGACTTTAGCCATCAAATTGTCGAAGCGTGGAACTCATTACCGGACTCAGTAGTGTCAACCCCTAACCCCCAACATTTCTCCCTTAGACTATCCACGATTGACCTCTCCAGGTTCCTTAGAGGTCAGCAAGGGGCGTGCATAAGTGCACCGGTGTGGCTTTCGTTCCCTGTCCAATTGTCTCTCCTTATCTCATTTATCTTTTCTTCCTTTCAAATATGTTCACCTATACTTTTATATCTTTTCTTCTATTCTTTTCTTTATTTATATTATTACATATCTAGTCTCTTCAATGTGTATTATGTATTGGACAAAATAAATAAAAAATAAAATAAAATAAAATGTGGATCTTGGCAGGGTAACAACCAGCCATGGCCCCCATCCCTCCATCCCACCGGCTCTCACCTGGATGAATGAAGACCTTCTCCACAGACAACATGGCCGCGATGGGGAGCAGTAATTCATCACAGCCTAGAGAGGCAGCCTTGAGGACGGCACAGGACAAGTTAGGAGGCAGAGGGAGCCAAACCATGAGCTGTCCCAGTTTGGTCACGTGACCTTGCCTACCATTTGAGGATGGAAGAAAAGATGTGTGAAGGATTACGTTCTTCAATTAACAGGCTCACACAAGATGTCCAACTATCACCTAGGAAAGATTAGCCGACAGTGGTGACTCGGGATATCAAATGAAGCTTATTTATATAGGAGATAGACTTGGTTGAGCCAATCCTCAATCTTGAGTCCCTTGAAACTCACAAGTGTCGGTTATGACCTATAAAGCCCTACGTGGCATCGGGCCAGGTTACTTGCAGGACCGTCTTCTGCCGCATGAATCCCAATGACCGGTTAGGTCCCACAGCGTTGGCCTTAGAAACATAGAAGTCTGACGGCAGAAAAAGACCTCATGGTCCATCTAGTCTGCCCTTATACTATTTTCTGTATTTTATCTTAGGGTGGATATATGTTTATCCCAGGCATGTTTAAATTCAGTTACTGTGGATTTATCTACCACATCTGCTGGAAGTTTGTTCCAAGGATCTACTACTCTTTCAGTAAAATAATATTTTCTCATGTTGCTTTTGATCTTTCCCCCAACTTCTTCTCCAGGTCCTGTCAACTAAACAGGACAGGACCTTCTCCTGTCCTGTCAACTAAACAGGACAGGACCTTCTCCAGGTCCTGTCAACTAAACAATGTCGCTTGGTGGGACCTAGGGGAAGAGCCTTCTCTGTGGCGGCCCCAGCCCTCTGGAACCAACTCCCCCCAGAAATTAGAATTGCCCCCACCCTCCTTGCCTTTCATAAGCTACTTAAAACCCACCTCTGCCGCCAGGCATGGGGGAATTGAGATACTCTTTCCCCCTAGGCCCTTACAATTTTATGCATGGTATGTCTGTATGTATGTTTGGTTTTTATAATACAGTGATCCCCCGCTCGTTGCGAGGGTTCCGTTCCAGGACCCCCGCAACGAGCGGGTTTTCGCGAAGTAGCGCTGCGGAAGTAAAAACACCATCTGCGCATGTGCAGATGGTGTTTTTAACTTCCGCAGCGCTAGCGAGGAGCCGAAGATTGGGGGCGGCGCGGCTGTTTTAAAACGTCGCCGCCGGCATGGGGGGCTTCCTAGCAGCCCCCCAAACCCGGGTTGGGGGTCCGGGGGGTGCTGGCAAGCCCCCCATGCCGGCGGCGACGTTTTAAAACAGCCGCGCCGCCCCCAATCTTCGGCTCTTCGCTAGCGGGCAGGCAGGCGGCGGACAAGCCGTTCGCTGGCGCTCGCTCTCGCCGCTTTCCAGCTGAGTCCTGAAGCGAATTCGCTTCAGGACTCAGCTCGAAAGCGGCGAGAGCTAGCGCCAGCGAACGGCTTGTCCGCGCTCGCTCTCGCCGCTTTCCAGCTGAGTCCTGACGCGAATTCGCTTCAGGACTCAGCTGGAAAGCGGCGAGAACGGCGTGGGCGGGCGAAGGGCGGGCGGCAGCGAGGAGTTTGCGTGGGTGGTGGGGAAACTCCTTGCTGATGCCCGCTGCTCGCCCTCCCGCCAGCAAGAGGGGGAAGACCCAGGGAAGCCGCCCAGCAGCTGATCTGCCGGGTGCCATCTACGCATGCGTGCCCATAGAAAAAAGGGCACGCATGCGCAGATGGTGTTTTGACTTCCGGGTTGAAAAATCGCAAATTACCCTGTTCACAATGGTCGGGGACGCAATAACCGGGGGATCACTGTAATGGGTTTGTAATTGTTTTCAGTATTGGATTATTATTGTATGCTGTCTTGTTATTGCTGTTAGCTGTCCCGAGTCTTCGGAGAGGGGTGGCATACAAATCCAATAAATAAATAAATAAATACTTGGCGGGGCCTAGGAGAAGAGCCTTCTCTGTGGGGGCCCCGCCCTCTGGAATCAGCTCCCCACGGGAGATTCACACTGCCCCTATCCTCCTCGCCTTCTGCAAGAGTCTTAAGACTCATTTATGTCTCCAGGCTTGGGGAGATTAGATCTTGGCCCTCTGGCCGACGAATGTGATATACGGTTGATGTCTGAGTGGGTACGATTGGTTTTAGCATAATTGGGGATTTTAGATTAGTTCATGTAGTTTTAATTAATTGCATTTCGCCATTGTATTTTATTGTTTCTTTTTATATATTGTAAAATAAATAAATAATCCCCCCCCTCCCAGGCCTATACAATTTATGCATGGTATGTTTGTGTGTATGTTTGGCTTTTAATAAGAATTTTTAGTTATTTTAAATATTAGATTTGTCATATGCTGTTTTATTATTGTTGTTAGCTGCCCTGAGTCTCCGGAGAGGGGCGGCATACAAATCAAATCAAATCAAATCAAAAAATAAACAAACAAATAAACAAAGAAATAAATAAAAATGAATAAATAAACAAACAAATAAACAAATAAATAAAAATGAATGAATGAATAAATAAATAAATAAGAGATCTACGTTGAATTCCATTCATTCTTTATCTCCCACCAGTTTTGCCTTGACTGTTAGTAGTTCAGATTCTTGTAGACGGCCTGAACTTGCAATAAACTTTTATATTCATTTGAACTGCCCGGGCTTCCTTGATTTGCCAATCAAGATGCATTTCTTGGAAAGCTCCCCAGTACAAATAATAACGTTTACCTGTCAATTGCTCCGCACTGATAGAGCTGCTTAAGGGCGACTAGAATGTGCTTCTCATCTGGATGGTCCAAATATGGAAAGCTGTCAAGAGTAAAGAAGATGTTATTGGCAAGAGATATGTAGGAACTGGGACCTAAAAGGAACCGGTTTTTTAAAAAAAAATCCAGAGCAATGGGGTCACATTTGGAAGTGATTCAGGCAGACCCTTCCCTAATTCTACCAGGAGGAAGGGGATTGTTGAGTCCTTGGTGCTCTCTGAGAGTGGTTGCTTTCTTGCAGATGTTTCAAGCTAGGTAACATAATCTCTATAAATATCTGGGTCGGTTTTGCAACCCAACAAGACAGACACAGACTTCAGAAGACAATCAGAACTGCAAAAAAAACCCCCACCAATTACTGCCAACCATTGAGGACCTGTATACTGCACAAGTAAAAATGAGGGCCGTGAAAATAATGACTGACCCTTCATATTCTGAAATTGTTTCAACTCCTACCCTCAAAACGTCGCTACACAGCACTGCACACCAAGACAACTAGACACAAGAACAGTTTTTTCCCAAATACTATCACTCTGCTAAACAAATAATTCCCTCAACAGTATCAAACTATTTACTAAGTCTGCACTATTATTACTTCTAATTTTTCTCATCATTCCTATCACCCATTTCCTCCCACTAATGACTGTATGACTGTAACGTGTTGCTTGTATCCTTAAGATTTTTATTAATATTGATTGTTTCCTGATTGCTTATTTGACTCCTATGACAATCATTAAGTGTTGTACCACAGGCTCCTATTTGTGACCTTTGCTGTGTCCTGGGGTCACGTGCGACTTTAAAGCCAACAGGGATGCCAAATCCATTCTACAACCGTGTTGCTAACAACTGCAGTGATTCCCTTAACAACGATGGCAAGAAAGGGAGAAAAGTCACAACTTAACAACCGACTCGCTTAGCAAAACAAAGTTTTGGGCTCAGTTAGAAACATAGAAGACTGACGGCAGAAAAAGACCTCCTGGTCCATCTAGTCTGCCCTTATATTATTTCCTGTATTTTATCTTAGGATGGATCTATGTTTATCCCAGGCATGTTTACATTCAGTTCCTGTGGATTTACCAACCACGTCTGCTGGAAGTTTGTTCCAAGCATCTACTACTCTTTCAGTAAAACAATATTTTCTCATGTTGCTTTTGATCTTTCCCCCAACTAACTTCAGATTGTGTCCCCAGTTGTGAGTGGAAGTCGAGGGCTACCTGGATAACAGCTTCTCCCTCTTCTCTTCCCCAACAACAATCTTACAGGGTAGGCTGGGCAGAGAAAGGACAACCGAGAGAGCCAATTAGAAACGAGTCTCGCTTTGGAAGAATGAGGATCCAGGCCAAAGATGACCTACCTGATGACATTGTGGATGGCCAGGCACTTCAAAGTCAGCATCACGGATGTCAAACTGGTCCTTTGGATCTCTGGGACCATGTGGTCCGGCATGCATTGTTCCCAGAATTCCTTGTTATAGACTCGGAAACATTTCCCAGATGCCGTTCTACCGGCTCGGCCCGCGCGTTGCACTGCCTCACTCCTAGAAGGGAGCCCATTGAAAACAGAACAATCTCAGCTACTCACTGTTCTGGATTCTGGTAGAACTTTAGTTACATTGGAAATGACGCTTGCCGAATGCAGGATTTCATAAACAAAAAACTCCATTTTTATTCTCCTCTCCTCCGTATTCAAAATACAATACGGACGGTCACATTCCTCTCTCTTTGTCTTTAGCAATTAGAGTCCACAAACATTCCTCCCTCCCTTATCTTAAGATTTATGTCTATACAGCGTAGTTCAACAGCACCAGAAATAGCTGTGAAATAACAAAGAATAAGCTACTCAGTAGTGGAAGTGATGTGCCGGTGCCTGGAGGCTGTTGGGGCCTGGATGGGTGTCAACAAACTCATACTCAACCCAGACAAGACGGAGTGGCTGTGGGTCTTGCCTCCCAAGGACAATTCCATCTGTCCGTCCATTACCCTGGGGGGAGAATCATTGACCCCCTCAGAGAGGGTTTGCAACTTGGGCATCCTCCTCGATCCACAGCTCACATTAGAGAAACATCTTTCAGCTGTGGCGAGGGGGCCGTTTGCCCAGGTTCGCCTGGTGCACCAAGGGCTTTATAGGTCAAAACCAATAATAATAATAATAATAATAATAATAATAATAACAACAACAACAACAACAACAACAACAACAACAAGAAGCATTCTCGGGTGAGAAGGGAAACGTCTTTAAAGAAAAAATAGAAAGATTTTCAAGAGCTGCCTCTTGAAAAAAGCACCCGTGGGACAACCAAGACCAGAATGACTGAGAATCTCCATAAACAGAAGGCTCCAGTCTGTATTGTGGTCGTAAGTTGAGAACTACCTAAATGCAAAGCGAAATCAAGATTTCCGTCAGACTTACTTCGAAATTGGCACTACCTCCAGCACGTCCAAGCCAACCCTTGGGTTGTGGTTCAGCTGCTTCACAAACCCACTATCAACCACATACCTGCAAAAAAAAAAGGAAGACGGAAATGTAAATCTTACCAAACTGGAGACACACCTATACAGGTAGTCCTCAAGTTTATTTTATTTATTTATTGGATTTGTATGCCGCCTCTCTCCGTGGACTCGGGGCGGCTAACAACAGTGATAAAAACAGCATGTAACAATCCAATACTAAAACAACTAAAAAACCCTTATTATAAAACCAGACATACACACAAACATACCATGCATAAATTGTAGAGACCTAGGGGGAAAGAATATCTCAGTTCCCCCATGCCTGACGGCAGAGGTGGGTTTTAAGTAGCTTACGAAAGGCAAGGAGGGTGCGGGCAATTCTAATCTCTGGGGGGAGTTGGTTCCAGAGGGCTGGGGCCGCCACAGAGAAGGCTCTTCCCCTGGGTCCCGCCAAGCGACATTGTTTAGTTGACGGGACCCGGAGAAGGCCAACTCTGTGGGACCTAACTGGTCGCTGGAATTCGTGCAGCAGAAGGCGGTCCTGGAGATAATCTGGTCCAGTGCCATGAAGGGCTATATAGGTCATAACCATCTCCGGGACTGCCTTCTGCCGCATGAATCCCAGCGACCGGTTAGGTCCCACAGTGTTGGCCTTCTCCGGGTCCCGTCGACTAAACAATGTCATTTGGCGGGACCCAGGAGAGGAGCCTTCTCTGTGGCGGCCCCGACCCTCTGGAACCAGCTCCCCCCCAGATATCAGAGTTGCCCCCAGCCTCCTTGCCTTTCGCAAGCTCCTTAAAACCCACTTCTGTCGTCAGGCATGGGGGAATTGAAATTTTTCCCTTCCCCCTAGGCTTATAGAATTTATACATGGTATGCTTGTATGTATGAGTGGTTCTTTAAATTGGGGTTTTTAAGATTATTTTTAATATTAGATTTGTTTACATTGTCTTCTTTATTGTTGTTAGCCGCCCCGAGTCTTCGGAGAGGGGTGGCATACAAATCTAATAAATAAATAAAATAAATAAATAAACCAACACTTTGAATTGTTACTGGAAACTGATTGTTGTTGTTAGTTGCGAAGTCGTGTCCGACTCATCGCAACCCCATGGACAATGTTCCTCTAGGCTTTCCTGTCCTCTACCATCCCCTGGATTCCATTTAAGCTCGCGCCGTCTGCTTCAATGACCCCACCCAGCCACCTCGTTCTCTGTCGTCCCCTTCTTCTTTTGCCCTCCGACTTTCCCAGCATTTGGCTCTTCTCCAGGGAGTCCTTCCTTCTCATTAGGTGGCCAAAGTATGTTGAGTTTCCTCTTCAGGATCTGGCCTTCTAAAGAGCAGTCAGGGTTGACCTCCTCTGGGACTGACCGGTTGAATGGCCTTGCGGTCCCAGAGTCTCGCAGGAGTCTTCTCCAGCACCAGAGTTCAAAGCTAAGGTCTTAAAACTTGGCAATTTTAAGACTTGTGGAGTTCAAGTCCTAGAATTCTCTAGCCAGCATAGCTGGATGGAAAATTCCGGGAGTTGAAGTCCACAAGTCTTAAAGTGGCCACGTTTGAAGACTCCTGGTTCAAAGGCTTCCATTCTTTGGCGCTCAGCATGTGATTAGGTCCCACAGAGTGGGCCTTCTCCGTGTCCCGTCGACAAAACAATGTCGTCTGGCGGGACCCAGGGGAAGAGCCTTCTCTGTGGCAGCCCCGACCCTCTGGAATCAACTCCCCCTGGAGATCAGGACTGCCCCCACCCTCCTTGCCTTTTGCAAACTCTTAAAAACCCACCTCTGCCACCAGGCATGGGGAAATTGATTCCCCTCGGCCGTTCCGTTTTATGTACGGTTTGTTTGGGGTGTATGACTGTTTTTATATTAAGGGTTTTAACTGTTTTTTAATCATTGGATTTGTACTGTGCTTTGCTGTTGTGAGCCGCTCCGAGTCTTCGGAGAGGGGCGGCATACAAATCTAATAAATAATAATAATAATAACAATAATAATAACAATAATAAAATAATAATAATAATAATAATAATAATAATTTAGTGACCATTCCGAATTAAACCACCCCTGTCGTAAGTGACAAAAAACGGCCGTAAGTCGCTTTTTTCAGGGCTGCTGACAATTTGAACAGTCTCAAGGACTTCCTGGATTAAAGAGCTCCGGAGTTCAGCCCCAAGGCCCACCTCCACATCATAGAAACATAGAAACATAGAAGTCTGATGGCAGAAAAAGACCTCATGGTCCATGTAGTCTGCCCTTATACTATTTCCTGTATTTTATCTTAGGATGGATCTATGTTTAGCCCAGGCATGTTTAAATTCAGTTACTGTGGATTTATCTACCACGTCTGCTGGAAGTTTGTTCCAAGGATCTACTACTCTTTCAGTAAAATAATATTTTCTCATGTTGCTTTTGATCTTACCCCCAACTAACTTCAGATTGTGCCCCCCTTGTTCTTGTGTTCACTTTCCTATTAAAAACACTTCCCTCCTGGACCTTATTTAACCCTTTAATATATTTAAATGTTTCGATCATGTCCCCCCTTTTCCTTCTGTCCTCCAGACTCTACAGATTGAGTTCATGAAGTCTTTCCTGATACGTTTTATGCTTAAGACCTTCCACCATCTCCCCAGGACTCTTACTTGATCCCATCAATGGTCAAAGATGTCGCTGCGATATTTGTGGACATGACACATTTCCGGATCCCTGGAGGAGGCGGCACGAATATCTGTCTTTGCTGATCTAAAGCGACAAAAACTGGGTCAGAAAGATCAGCGAGAGGGAAACAACACCAATGATTCCAGAGGGCCGGGGCCCCCACAGAGAAGGCTCTTCCCCTAGGTTCTGCCAGCCGACATTGTTTGGTCGACAATTTACATCTTTGATGGCCAACTGTACATCTCTGATGGCCAACTGTATGAATGGTATGCATGTATATGATTGTGACTGTCCTTTTTATAATAACTTTTTTTTTCATGGAGTTTTACTTTTAGATAATGTTTTAGTCGTAGATTATGTTTGACTTCTTTCTATCGTTTTGTATCTTTTTATATTGTATTTATACTGTTGTTGTAAGCGGCCCTGAGAAATAAATAAATAAATAAATAAATAAATAAATTCCAATTGGGCTGTTTTTCTTTCTGTCCAGGTTTCAGGAGGCCTTCTGAACCCTGAGGACAGTGAAAAATGGAGGGGGGGGGCAGTGCGGGGATTGTGTGCATGCTTGGGGAGAGAGCATTGCATTATGGGTATGGGCACCCGTGCTCATGCTATCACTCCCATGCGTACCCTTTTGGCAACGGAGCCAAATCAGGTTCGCCATCACTGACCTACTGCCAATGAGATTTGAAAAAAAGGCTAAGGAAAAATGTGCTCACAATGTTTTACGGAATGTTGAAAAATGCAGTAGAATTAAGGACTCAACTCTTGAGAACATCCAGATGCACACAATAAAAGATCAAGGAACAGGAGGACCAAGAGTGACATGATAGCAATCTGCCAGTACCTGCCCCAAAGAAGAGGGAGTCAAGCTATTGTCCAAAGCACCTGAGGGTAGAACAAGAAGCAATGGGTGGAAACTAATCAAGGAGAGAAGCAACCTGGAACTAAGGAGAAAATTCCTGACAGTTAGGACAATTAGTGGGATTACTTGCCTCCAGAAGTTGTGGATGCTCCAACACTGGAGGTTTTTAAGAAGTGACAGGACAGCCAGTTGCCTGAAACTGCATAGGGTCCCCTGCCTAAGCAGGGGGTTGGACTAGAAGACCTCCAAGGTCCCTTCCAACTCTGTTATTCTTTTATACAAAGAGTAAGCTGGATTTGAGCTTCTGGTTTTACAGTGTCTTGGTGAACTAATTTAAATCTAAATCTAATGAAGAGGAGGACCAGCGACTGCATTGGCTGCCGATCAGTTTCCGGACACAATTCAAAGTGTTGGTTATGACCTATTAAGCCCTACAAGGCATCGGACCAGACTATCTCCGAGACCGCCTTCTGCTGCACAAATCCCAGCGACCGGTGAGGTCCCACAGAATTGGTCTTCTTAGGGTCCCATCGACTAAACAATGTCGGCTGGCGGGACCTAGAGGAAGAGCCTTCTCTGTGGGGGGTCCGGCCCTCTGGAATCAGCTCCCTCTGGAGATTCGCACTGCCCCCACCCTCCTTGCCTTCTGTAAGAGTTTAAAAACTAATCTTTGTCCCAAGGCCTGGGGTTACTAGATCTTCCCCCTGACTAAAGAATGCTTTTACTAAGCTTGTTGACTGAATGTTAAAGGAAGGGTTTTTTTTGTTAATCAGAATTTTAAGGATTGTTTTTTTTAATTTATATTAATTGGATTGACCTCCGAGTCTTCTACGGAGAGGGGTGGCATACAAATCTAATAAAAATAAAATAAAATAATAATAATAATAATTGTGTTTTTGTATATGTTGTGAGCTGCTCTGGGTCCTCGGAGAGGGGTGGCATACAAATCCAATTAAATTTGAAACTTGAAGACATGATAGCAGTGTTCCAATATCTGAGGAGTTGCCACAAAGAGGGAGTGAATCTATTCTCCAAAGCACCTGAGGGTAGAACAAGAAGCAATGGGTGGAAACTAATCAAGGAGAGAAGCAACTTAGAACCAAGGAGAAATTTCCTGACAGTTAGAAAAATTAATCAGTGGAACAGCCTGCCTCCAGAAGTTGTGGGTGCTCCAACCTTGGAAGTTTTTAAGATGTTGCGCAGCCATTTGTCTGAAGTGGTCTAGGGTCTCCTACTTGAGCAGGGGGGTTGGACTAGAAGACCTCCAAGGTCCCTTCCCAATTTGTTATGCTCACCTGTTGGCATGCAGCCGTACAGCGGTAAGATAAGTAAGCCGTCCACGGAGCGATCTCTTACGTCAAAGCGGTAGTCTATCATTTCGGCTTTCTGGAAGAGAAGCTCACAAGCTCTTTCAATCTCCGACTGCCCTGGTGGGAAACCACAAACTCATTTCAGACATGGTTCTGAAGGATTGAGGGAAAGGCTACAGAAAGGAGGCCTTCAAACTTGGCAACTTTAAGACTAGTGGACTTCAACTCCCAGAATTCTCCAGCCAGCATAGCTATGCTATTGGGGAACTCTGGTTTAAGACCTCACCTACAAAAAGATATTGACAAAATTGAACGGGTCCAAAGAATGGTGGAAGGTCTTAAGCATAAAACGTATCAGGAAAGACTTCATGAACTCAATCTGTATAGTCTGGAGGACAGAAGGAAAAGGGGGGACATGATCGAAACATTTAAATATGTTAAAGGGTTAAATAAGGTCCAGGAGGGAAGTGTTTTTAATAGGAAAGTGAACACAAGAACAAGGGGACACAATCTGAAGTTAGTTGGGGGAAAGATCAAAAGCAACGTGAGAAAATATTATTTCACTGAAAGAGTAGTAGATCCTTGGAACAAACTTCCAGCAGACGTGGTTGGTAAATCCACAGTAACTGAATTGAAACATGCCTGGGATAAACATATATCCATCCTAAGATTAAAATACAGGAAATAGTATAAGGGCAGACTAGATGGACCATGAGGTCTTTTTCTGCCGTCAGTCTTCTATGTTTCTATATAGGAAGAGGTTATTCTCCATAGGATAACATCAAACTTGGGAGCAGGGAAACACTTACCGGTCAAAAAAACCAGGATGTCTCCAGCTGAGCCATTCAAATGGACATCCAAGGTCACTTTGACAGTCTGAAATGAACAATGGTAAGAGTTTTTAGAAGGAAACTCACTTGCAATATTTTTTTCACACCATGCTAACTACAACAGGCAGCTCTCAACTTACTACCACCCCTGAAATTATTGAAATTATCGAAATTCCCCAAATTTCTCTTCCTAAGCAAGGCAGAAGCTTAAGTGAATTTTGCCTCATTTTACAAGCTTTCTTGCCACGTTAAGCGAATCACAGCCGTGGTGCAGTTAGGAACGTGGTTGTTGAATGGATCTGGCCTCCCCATTGGCTTTGCTTGTCAGAGGGTCATAAAAAGTGAACACACGACCTCAGGGCACCACAGCTGTCATAAATGTGAGTCAGTTGACAAGCCGAATTTTGATCATGTGACTCCGCCCTGAGTCTGCGGAGAAGGGCGGCATAGAAATCAATCAAAGAAAAGTAAAGTAAAGTAAAGTAAAGAAAACGAATCCCAGCGACCAGTTAGGTCCCACAGTCGGCCTTCTCCGGGTCCCATCAACTAAACAATGTCTTTAGGTGGGACCCGGGGGAAGAGCCTTCTCTGTGGCGGCCCCGACCCTCGGGAACCAGCTCCCCCCGAAGATCAGAATTGCCCCCACCTTCCTTGCCTTTCGTAAGCTCCTTAAAACCCACCTCTGTCGTCAGGCATGGGGGAATTGAGATACAGTGGAACCCCGACATAAGAGCTGCTCTACTTAAGAGCAACTCGAGATAAGAGCTGGGAGGGGAGAGATATTTTTGTTCTACTTACAAGCCCTAATTCGAGATACAAGCGCCAAGGACTTCCGCGTTCGGCTTCAGGAGACAGCTGTGAAGCGGCGCGCGTGTTTTAAAAGGTTGCAGCCGGCCTGGGGGGCTGCTTGCAGCTTTCTTTCTTGCTCTTTTTCTTTCTCTCTTTTACCTTCCCTTCCTCTATTTCTTCTTTTCTTTCTCCTTCCCACCTTCTTCCCTCCCTCCCTCCCTTCACTCATTCCTCTCTTACTCTCCCCTTTCATAAGTTTCCTTGCTTCCTTCCTCTGTTCCTGTCCCTTCCCCCTTTCTTTCTTTCTTTCTTTCTTTCTTGCTTTTTCTTTCTCTCTTTTACCTTCCCTTCCTCTATTTCTTCTTTTCTTTCTCCTTCCCACCTTCTTCCCTCCCTCCCTCCCTCCCTTCACTCATTCCTCTCTTACTCTCCCCCTTTCATAAGTTTCCTTGCTTCCTTTCTCTGTTCCTGTCCCTTCCCTCTTTCCTTCCTTCCTTCCCACCCTCCGTCCATTCATTCACCCATTCCTCTCTTGATCGCTTAAAGCCGGTCCCTGGTGCAAAAAGGGTTGGGGGACCTCTGTCCTACAGGATTGGGTGGCAGAGAAGTTGAACATATGTAAATTTAAAAGTTTAAGAAAGTTTACAAGTTAAGTGAAAGAAACTTCATTATTCATTTATATGTACATGTACATTTCTTCATTAAAAACATGTCTTTCTGCATAATTTAGACTAACTTTGTGAGTTTTTTGAGGGCTGGAACCAATTAAAATTATTTACATTAATTCCTATGGGGAAAAGTCGTTCGAGATAAGAGCTGCTCGACTTAAGAGCCCAGGTCCGGAACGAATTAAACTCGTATCTCGAGGTACCACTGTATTCCTTTCCCCCCAGGCCTATACAAGTTATGCATGGTATATTTGTGTGTATGTTTGGTTTTTTAATAAGGGTTTCTTAGTTATTTTAATATTAGATTTGTCATATGCTGTTTTATTATTGTTGTCAGCCGCCCTGAGTCTACGGAAAGGGGCGGCATACAAATCTACCGTGTTTCCCCGAAAGTAAGACAGTGTCTTACTTTCTTTTTATCCCCAAAAGCCCCACTATGTCTTACTTTCGGGGTATGTCTTATATTGTTAAAGGGGCACTGACAGCTAAAAAAAACTGTGTAAAATGTGTTTTTTTAGTGTATATGCATTTTACCTTCTGTGACGGGCGGGGGGGGGAGGTTTTGTTTGGAGTAGGGACGTGCCCGAGTAAATTTGCAGAGGCGGCAGTGACAAGTGCAGGGGACGGCGCGGCGACGTATGGAGAGGGGGACGGTGCGGACGTGGGCAGGAGGCGGCGCGCAGCTAGATGAGAGGGAGGCGGCAATACCCCCCGTGTTTATATTATATTAGCCGACCCCCCTGAAACCCCCGATACGTCTTACAATCGGGGGTGTCTTACTATCGGGGAAACAGGGTAATAAATAAACAAAAACAAAACAAAACAAGGATGCTGCAGTGGTCATTGTAAGGTTACATTAACAGAATCTTGCAAACCTGGAAGTATAAATTTCCTGCCATCTCTTTTACAGTTTAAGAATTGTGTGTGTGTGTTTGTATGTGTGTTCTTTCTGAATTTGTTTTCTCCACTCTTTATGCAGCTGTGGGCTCCCCTTCCTCTCATCTTATTGTTCTCTATAGCAATACCAATAGCACTTAGACTTATATACCGCTTCATAGTGTTTTTAAAGTCCTCTCTAAGTGGTTTACAGAATCAGCATATTGCCCCCTGTTAGAGTTGCCTTTTTTTCAGAAGTTACCCAGCCCAACTAACCAGCCACAGACCGAGATATTTGTAATCTTTGAATGAATACAATGAGAAAATGTTTACTTCTTTGTAGCCAAACACTATTCTATCTATTTACACTATAACTATCTCACTAGACGACACTACACTGGTACCTCTACTTAAGGACTTTTCTGAACCAGGTGTTCAAGATTTTTTTGCTCGGAAAACTTCCCCAGTAAATTTGAGAGCGACATGAAGGCCCGGCCAGTTTCCTGCCATTCCCTCTTTAATTCCGGCCATCTCGGGCTTTTCTGGGCTGCCAGAGGAGCCTTTCGTTAATGCTTAAGGAGGCTTTGGCAGCCCAAAGAGAACAAAGCATTTTCCTTTCTCTGGGCGCTTGGAGAGGGAATAAACCTCTGCCAGTGCCCAGAGAAAAGAAACACTCCCTTCGCTCTGGGCAGCGACTGTCCTCCTCCTCTTCTTCCTTCTCTTCCTCCCACCCAAATTCTGAGCTTTTATTTATTTCCTAATGGGTTTGCACACATTATTTGCTTTTACATTGATTCCTATGGGGAAAATTGCTTCTACTTACAAATTTGTTCTGTGTCCAGGTTCCTACTTAGGAACCTGGACACAGAACGAATTAAATAGAGGTACCACTGTATTACAATATTACTACAGACCATCCACAACAAGCCACAAGCCACCAAGTAGGATGCTTGGCTGCATAGCTGGAGGTATATAGCCGTCCCGAGTCTATGGAGAGGGGCGGCATACAAATTTAATAAATAATAAATAACAAGCAGGAAGAGGGAAATTGTGATCCCGCTATATAGAGCGCTGGTGAGACCCCATTTGGAATACTGTGTCCACTTCTGGAGACCTCACCTACAAAAAGATATTGACAAAATTGAACGAGTCCAAAGACGGGCTACACGAATGGTGGAAGGTCTTAAGCATAAAACGTATCAGGAAAGACTTCATGAACTCAATCTGTATAGTCTGGAGGACAGAAGGAAAAGGGGGGACATGATCGAAACATTTAAATATGTTAAAGGGTTAAATAAGGTCTAGGAGGGAAGTGTTTTTAATAGGAAAGTGAACACAAGAACAAGGGGACACAATCTGAAGTTAGTTGGGGGAAAGATCAAAAGCAACATGAGAAAATATTATTTGACTGAAAGAGTAGTAGATCCTTGGAACAAACTTCCAGCAGACGTGGTAGATAAATCCACAGTAACAGAATTTAAACATGCCTGGGATAAACATAGATCCATCCTAAGATAAAATACAGAAATAGTATAAGGGCAGACTAGATGGACCATGAGGTCTTTTTCTGCCGCCAATCTTCTATGTTTCTATGTTTTTTAGGGAAAAGGTACGTCTTTTATATTCTAAAAAATACAGTGGCTGGGTAATGTAACATCTGCAAGCAAACAACCAAGCTCAGAGACCACCAGGAACTCCTCAAATAAATAAAATGAAAGTGACCACGAAGTACCTCGGTGATGAAGGCAGAGCTGTTGGCGTCTCTGGGGCCCAGAGCATCGCAGAAGATCTCCTCCACCAGATATTTCCTTCCTGGAATCTCCACCACCGAGCAATTCCCAAAGAAGGCCGAGAACTTCTCCACGTCCAAGGTGGCCGACATCACTACGACCTTCAAGGGTTCCTTCCTTTTCATTTCCTTCTCGCGGTGGAAGAGCTGCTTCAAGAGGCCAAAGAGGATATCCTGAAAGAGAGGGAACACTCCCAATGTCCACATTTTGAAAAATAGCCCACTTTCAAACACGGAACATACTGGTGGTCGCTCACAGCCGGTGTTGGGTTTCTGCTGGAACCGGGGAGGGGGGAGGGCAGTGGTGCACCGGTAGCGAAAATGGAGCTGCACATGTAGCTCGGGGTGGCCAACGGGCGGGCGGGCGCATTGGACTGAGATTTGGCTTCTGTGCATGTATAGGGAGAAAAAATCTTGCGAGAGGACGCATGCGCGCAAGAGATTTCAGTGATTTTTGACTACTATTTCCTTCCGCGCATGGGGATTGGCTGTTTCCAGGGCGGCCCTGTGGGCCAGATCTAAGTATTCCTCAGGCCAGATCCGGCCCCCAGGCCATGGGTTTGACACCCCTGGCCCTACAGTATATATGTATGTGTGTATGTACGTACGTACGTACGTACTTATGTACTTATGTATTTATTTATTTATTGGATTTGTATGCCGCCCCTCTCCGTAGACTCGGGGCGGCTAACAACAATAAAAAACAGCATGTAACAATCCAATACTAAAACAACTAAAATACCCTTATTGTAAAACCAAACATACATACAAACAAACATACCATGCATAAATTGTAAAGGCCTAGGGGGAAAGAATATCTCAGTTCCCCCATGCCTGACGGCAGAGGTGGGTTTTAAGGAGCTTACGAAAGGTGAGGAGGGTGGGGGCAATTCTAATCTCTGGGGGGAGTTGGTTCCAGAGGGCCGGGGCCGCCACACAGAAGACTCTTCCCCTGGGCCCCGCCAAATGACATTGTTTAGTTGACAGGACCCGGAGAAGACTCACTCTGTGGGACTTAACTGGTCGCTGGGATTTGTGCAGCAGAAGGCAGTCCCTGAGATAATCTGGTCTGGTGCCTTGAAGGGCTTTATAGGTCATAACCAACACTTTGAATTGTGACCGGAAACTGATCGGCAACCAATGCAGACTGCATTGTATTACTTTCACCTTGGTTGCATTCTTTTTTTCTGCATGGTTCTAGGACAGTGATGGCAAACCTTTTTTTCCTTGGGTGCTGAAAAAGCATGGGCGCGCACTATCGCGCATGTGCGAGTGGCCACACCCATAATTCAATGCCTGGGGAGGTCAAAAACAGCTTCCTCCGCCCCTTGGAAGCCCTCTGGAGGCCAGAAACGGCCTATTTCCCAACTTCTGGTGGGTCCAGTAGGCTCGTATTTTGCCCTCCCCAGGCTCCAAAGGCTTCCTTGGAGCTGGGGGAGGGTAAAAATGTCCTCCCCCATCCCCCTAGAGGCTCTCTGGAAGCCAAAACCACCCTCCCAGAGCCTCTGCGTGAGCCAAAAATCAGCTAGCCAGCAGATATAGTTCCGCGTGCTACCTGTGGCACCCCTGCCATAGGTTCGAAGTCACTGTCCTAGGATCTGAGCTTAGACTTCCTCTGCCCTCCCATGCCCCCTTCTTCTTACGCTGGGTCTTTCAAATCTATGGCATCCTTTATGAGCGCACCGCAAAGTGCCAACTTAGCTGAAACACTAAATAATTGGCTGGCTGACTCGGTTTCCATCGAGCCAGAGAGATAAATCTTTTTTATATATATAAAATGTTTATTATTTTTAAAAAAGGAACAAAACATCACAAACATAAATAAACCATACAAAACACATAACATAAAAAGGAGCTACAATTGCTATGCTCAAAATAGAAGTCTTCATATTACAAAAAGGAAAAAAAACTATTGTTAATTAGATCAATTCAAAGAAATAAAAAATATCTATTACATTTCTCTATTTAAAAACATTTCAGAATAATAAGTTCAACAATTTTTATAATTCGTTAAGCATTTTTTTAAATTCAACCAAACATCAACCCTTTCCCAAATTTTATAAAATTCTGATTTTTCTTGATTATTCAAGAATAATCAAGAGATAAATCTTAATTGGCTTATTTCATTAGCACTGACCGTGCAGAGACTCCGTTCGTGAGCTTCGTCCAGAATAACGATGCTGTACTGGGTCAGATGTGGGTCTGCCAGGATTTGCCTTAACAGGCACCCATCCGTCAAATACTTGATCGCAGTTTCCTGTGCCATTTAAAATCAATGTATAGTCAGGAATGTCCTTTGGATTGTAGCAAAGAAAACTCTTGAAGGAAATCCACAGTAACTGAATTTAAACATGCCTGGGATAAACATATATCCATTGTAAGATAAAATACAGGAAATAATATAAGGGCAGACTATATGGACCATGAGGTCTTTTTCTGCTGTCAGTCTTCTATGTTTCTATCCTCCATTCAGCAAAACAATGCTTTTTATTTAATGGCTTATCGATAATTAATCAGTCGCTTATGCCCTTATCACCTCGAGGTTCGATTACTGCAATGCTCTCTACATGGGGCTGCCTTTGAAGAGTGTGCGGAGACTGCAAATTGTGCAAAATGCAGCCGTGCACGCTAGGATGCTTGGCTGCATAGCTAGAGGTATAACAAGCAGGCAGAGGGAGATTATGATCCCGCTATATAGAGCGCTGGTGAGACCCCATTTGGAATACTGGGTTCAGTTCTGGAGACCTCACCTACAAAAAGATATTGACAAAATGGAATGGGTCCAAAGACGGGCTACAAGAATGGTGGAAGGTCTTGAGCATAAAACGTATCAGGAAAGACTGAATGAACTCAATCTGTATAGTCTGGAGGGCAGAAGGAAAAGGGGGGACATGATTGAAACATTTAAATATGTTAAAGGGTTAAGTAAGGTCCAGGAGGGAAGTGTTTTTAATAGGAAAGTGAACACAATCACAGGGGGACACAATCTGAAGTTAGTTGAGGGAAAGATCAAAAGCAACATGAGAAAATATTATTTCACTGAAAGAGTAGTAGATCCTTGGAACAAACTTCCAGCAGACGTGGTAGATAAATCCACAGTAACTGAATTTAAACATGCCTGGGATAAACATATATCCATCCTAAGATAAAATACAGGAAATAGTACAAGGGCAGATTAGATGGACCAGGAGGTCTTTTTCTGCCGTCAGTCTTCTATGTTTCTATGTTTCTATTGTGGGGCTCCCAAGATCTGCCCACATTTCAACATCACTCTGTGAGCTGCACTGGTTGCCAATTGGTCTCCGGGCACAATTCAAAGTGCTGGTAATGACCTACAAAGCCCTACATGGATTCGGACCAGACTACCTACGGGACTGTCCTCTGCCTCATGCACCCCGCGACCGGTTAGTTCCCACAGAGTTGGCCTTCTCCAGGTCCTGTCGGCCAGACAATGTCATCTGGCGGGGCCTAGGGGAAGAGCCTTCTCTGTGGCGGCCCTGGCCCTTTGGAGAGATACATACCACCCCCTACCTCCTGGTGTTTCATAAAGTTCTGAAGACCTACTTCTGCCAGCAGGCATGGGGGCCGTGAGAGACAAGATTGTCTCTGGCCAATGTTGTGAATGATTGAACAAATGGAAACGACTGCATATGGGAATTTTTAACGATCTTATTAATAATCCTTTTTTTAAACAATAATTATATTTCTTTCTACATATTGTATTCATTATGTTCGCCGCCCTGAGCCGCTTCGAGAAGGGCGGCATAGATGTCTAATTAATAAATAAGCAAACAAATAAATAAAGATAAAACAGCAGGCAAATCTAATAAATAACCACAGCTCTCAAGAATAAGCTGGATTCGAATACATGCCTCTGAGATGCACTCTTCAAAGCGAACCTGGTATCCCACAAGGCCTCCCACCGAGCTCCCTAGCTCCTCTGCCACTCTTTCGGCCACAGATATGGCAGCCATGCGCCGGGGCTGTGTCACAGCAATTGTGCCATGCCTGGCATACCCTATAAAAAAAGCAAGTGAAAGATATTGTCGAGTTTTGGAAAAAGAAGGACAAAGGACCAAACTTTGAAAACAAAAAGTTATGTGGAAGGTCTTAAGCATAAAACGTATCAGGAAAGACTTCATGAACTCCATCTGTATAGTCTGGAGGACAGAATGGAAAGGGGGGACATGATCGAAACATTTAAATATGTTAAAGGGTTAAATAAGGTTCAGGAGGGAAGTGTTTTTAATAGGAAAGTGAACACAAGAACAAGGGGACACAATCTGAAGTTAGTTGGGGGAAAGATCAGAAGCAACGTGAGAAAATATTATTTGACTGAAAGAGTAGTAGATCCTTGGAACAAACTTCCAGCAGACGTGGTTGGTAAATCCACAGTAACTGAATTGAAACATGCCTGGGATAAACATATATCCATTGTAAGATAAAATACAGGAAATAGTATAAGGGCAGACTAGATGGACCATGAGGTCTTTTTCTGCCGTCAGTCTTCTATGTTTCTATGTTATGCACCTCTCTACAGGCACTCATGTAAAAAAAGAAGAAGAAGACATGACCATTTTTCACTCTTACGACCATTGTAGCATCCTCATGGTTATGTGATATTTTTGATGGTCGCAGTGTCCTTGGGTCAAGCGATGATTTTTTGCAACCTTGTGGCGAGCAAAGTCAATGGGGGAAGCCGGGTTCACTAAATTCCATTACAAACTTTTAACAATTTATATTGTTGTAAGCCGCCCGGAGTCCTTCGGGATTGGGCGGAATAGAAGTTTATTCATTTATTTATTTATTGGATTTGTATGCCGCCCCTCTCCGCAGACTCGGGGCGGCTAACAACAATGGTAAAACAACATGTAACAATCCAATTTAATAAAACAACTAAAAACACTTATTATAAAAAACCAAACATACACACAAACATACCATGCATAACTTGTAATGGCCTAGGGGGAAAGAATAAATAAATAAACTGCAGTGGTTCACTTAACAACCTGTAAAATGGGGTTAAAACCTACTTTAAAACGGTCTTAGCAAAGGAAATTTTGGGCTCAATTGTTGTCATAAGCCGAGGCCCATCTATACACAAAAACCTAATCCAATGATCAGGTGGAGGTTCCTACTTCCCCCCGCTACCAGTGGGGGATCTGTGCGCGCGTGCATGTTTTTGAGCGAGATTTGGCTTTTACGCATGTGCAGGAAGTGAAATCTTGCAAGGCCGCATGGCCGTGAGAGATTTCGGCAATTTTTTTGCTTCCGTGCAGGCGCAGAAGAAAAAAAGAACCAGAAATTGCTGAAATCTCACACCCGTGCATGTCTTCTTGTGAGATTTCACTTCCTGCACATGCATAGAAGCCAAATCTCAATCGGACTTGAGCGCCTGCGCACTCACTGGTCACCTGGAGCTGTGGGCGCAGCTCCATTTTCGCTACCGGTATGAAATGTGATGCATACAATTCAAAGTGTTGGTTATGACCTATAAAGCCCTTCATGGCACCAGACCAGACTATCTCAGGGACCGCCTTCTGCCGTATGGATCTCAGCGACCAGTTAGGTCTCACACAGTGGGTCTTCTCCGGGTCCCGTCAACTAAACAATGTCGCTTGGCGGGACCCAGGGGAAGAGCCTTTTCTGTGGCGGCCCTGGCCTTCTGGAACCAACTCCCCCCAGAGATTAGAATTGCCCCCACCCTCTTTGCCTTTCGTAAGCTGCTTAAAACCCACCTCTGCCGCCAGGCATGGGGGAACTGAGATACACTTTCTCCCTAGGTCTTTACAATTTTATGCATGGTATGTCTGTATGTATGTTTGGTTTTTATAATAATGGGTTTTTAACTGTTTTTAGTATTGGATTATTATTATATGCTGTTTTATTACTGTTGTTAGCTGCCCCGAGTCTGCGGAGAGGGGCGGTATACAAATCAAATCAAATCAAATCAAATCAATCAACAAACAAACAAACAAATAAATACAGGCTAGCAACCCATTACTGCCTGTGTTGACAAACCTATGGCAAATGTGCTAGAAATAACCCGTTGCTTTTCCAGGTTACCACACGCGCATATGCGCCAGCCAGATGGTCTTTGCACGTGTGGAAGCACGGGAAACCACAAGAGCAGCTCCGCAGGGCGCATGTGCGCCAACCAGTTGGTCTTCACACGCATATGCACACCAGAAAACAAAACCAGGTGGCTGGTGTTCATGCCGAAACTGGAAACTCAGTTGCCCTGCACATATGCGCCTGGGAGCTGCTCTTCCGATTTCTGGCACTCCCCTGCACCCGCCAACACTGATGTAGTCAATCAAAGTTGAATACTAAATTGTGGCAGATAAATGTCAACACAATTTAAGAGGGAAAGAGGGGTGAATTGGGACGTTTATGGCAATGTAATGACTCTAAACCAGTGTTTTTCAACCAGTGTGCCGTGGCACACTAGTGTGCCGCGAGACATGGTCAGGTGTGCCCCGAAGCTCAGAGAGAGAAAGAAAATGAGAGAAAGAAAGAGAAAGAGAGAAAGAAAACAAGAGAGAAAGCAAGCAAGAGAAAGCAATCAAGAAAGAAAGAGAACGAGAGAAAGAAAGCAAGAGAGAGAAAGAAAGCAAGAGAGAGAGAGAAAGAGGGAGGGAAGTAGGGAGGGAGAGAGAAAGAGCAAAGAAGAGGAAAGAAGAAGAGAGAAAGAGGGATGGAGAGAGAAAAAAAGAGGGAAAGAGAGAGAAATAGAGCAAAAGGGAGGGAGATAATTTTTTTGTCCAAACATTTTTAGCCCCCCTCCCCCCCCTCAATGTGCCCCATGGTTTTGCAAATGTAAAAAATGTGCCGCGGCTCAAAAAAGGTTGAAAATCACTGCTGTATTCTAAATGTGCTCTCCCCAGCACTTTATACAGCGGGATCAAAATCTTCCTCTTCCTGCTTGTTAAATTCACTTTAAAAATTATTATTATTATTATTATTATTATTATTATTATTATTATTATTATTATTATTTAGATTTGTATGCCCCCCCTCTCCGTCTCACTTAACAACAGAAACATTGATCGTAAGTCAAGGTCTATCTGTAAACAGATAAATGTGGCTTAAGCCAAAGAGTAGTTTACAAAAATATCTCAAGCCAGGCAACTCCCACAAATTCTCATGAAGATAAAGAGGAGATGAGGAAGAAATGTGGTCTCACCAGCGTTCCATACAGCGGGATCACAATCTACCTCTTCCTGCTTGTTAAACCTCTAGCTATCCAGAATTTTAGAATAGAATAACAGAGTTGGAAGGGACTTGGAGGTCCTCTAGTCCAAACCCCTGCTTAGTCAGGAAACCGTACACCATTTCAGACATACGGTTATCCAACATCTTCTTAAAAACTTCCAGTGTTGGAGCGACCATAGCTTCTGGAGGCAAGTTGTTCCATTGATTAATCATTCTAACTATCCCTCTGTTAATGCAGCCTAGAAAAACCAACACAGTTCTAGGCTGCATTAACAGAGGGATAGAATCAAGATCACACAAAGTGTTAATACCACTTTATAAGGCCTTGGTAAGGCCACACTTGGAATATTGCATTCAGTTTTAGTCGCTATGATGCAAAAAGGATGTTGAGACAAAGATGATTAGTGGACTGGAGGCTAAAACATATGAAGAACGGTTGCAGGAACTGGGCATGGCTAGTTTAATGAAAAGAAGGACCAGGAGAGACATGATAGCAGTGTTCTAATATCTCAGGGGTTGCCACAAAGGAGTCAAACTATTCTTCAGAGCACCTGTGGGTAGAACAAGAAGCAGTGAGTGGAAACTAAACAAGGAGAAAAGCAACTTAAAACTAAGGAGACATTTCCTGACAATTAGAATAATTAATCAGTGGAACAGCTTGCCTCCAGAAGTTGTGAATGCTCCAACACTGGAAGTTTTTAAGTTTGTCTCACAATCAGGAGGTTGTGAGTTCAATCCTAGATAGAGGCAGATGTAGGATCTCCTGCTTGGGCAGGGGGGGTTGGACTAGATCAGCGTTTCCCAACCGGTGTGCCGCGGCACACTAGTGTGCCGCGAGACACGGTCAGGTGTGCCACGAAGTCATTGGAAGCTCCAGCTGGGCGGGGCGCTGCCAGTGCCGGACCGCCAGTGCCTCCGACCTGGAGCTCCCACTCGCAGCTGTCCCCCGGCTGCTGCCCGATGCAGCTGTTTCCGGCGCTCTCCTGCTGGGCCCCAAAGAAGGAAGGCGGGAAAAAGGAGGCATGGGCGGGGAGGTGCGGCAGTAGGAGTAAAGGGAGCCGCGGCCGCCCCTGCCTCCCCACGGTGCCTCCGGCCAAACGCGCCCCTGGCTTCTCTGCCCTGCCCCATTGCCCGCCAGGTCCGCCCCCTCTCCTCCGCCGCCGCCGCCTCCTGTCTTGGGGCGCGATCTGCCCCCTCTCCTCTGCCGCCGGAGAGAGAATGGAGGGCGCCGTTGTCTTCGCCTCTGCCCGCCGGCTCTGCAGCTAAGAGGCAGCAGCCATCAGCCCCCTCGCCCTCCCAGACGTCCCCAGCGCCCGGCCACGTGCCGCCTCCCGTTAGCCCGGCCGAGTTTTCCCTGCTGCCGTTTTCTCTTCATGGCGCAAAGCCACACAGTCCCGGACTCCCGGATCGCTCGCTTCTCCGGTCAGCAGCGCGGCGCTTTCCTGGGCAGATGGCTTTGCTGACCGGGGAAGCGAGCGATGCGGGAGTCCGGGACTGTGTGGTTTTGCGCCATGAAGAGAAAACAGCAGCAGGGAAAAGTCGGCTGGGCTAACGGGAGGCGGCGCGTGGCCGGGCGCTGGGGACGTCTGGGAGGGCGAGGGGGTTGATGGCTGCGGCCTCTTAGCTGCAGAGCCGGCGGGCGGAGGCGAAGACAACGGCGCCCTCCATTCTCTCTCCGGCTCTCTCTCTCTCTTTCTTTTTCTCTCTGTTGCCGGCGTGGTGAACGAGAGAGAAAGAGAGAGAGAGAAAAAGGAGGGGAGAGAGAATGAGAGAGAAAGAAAGCAAGAGAGAGAGAGAAAGAGAGGGGGGAAGGAGGGAGAGGGAAAGACATAGAGGGAGGGAAGGAGGGAGAGAGAAAGAGAGCAAAAAAGAGAGGAAGAAAGAAAGAGGGATGGAGAGAGAGAAAGAAGGGAAGGAAGGAAGAGAAAGAAAGAGGGAGGGAGAAATAGAGTGAAATGGAGGAAGAGATATTTTTTTGTCCAAACTTTTCTTTAGCCCACCCACCCACCCCCTCCCCCCACCCCCTTCAGTGTTCCCCAGAATTTTGAAAATATGAATAATGTGCCGCGGCTCAAAAAAGGTTGGGAAACACTGCTCTAAACTAATGACACACTTAACTCCACCCTCCTAACTCTGCCTGCTCTTCTCCTATATAAACCTTAGCAGAGAGGGGCGGCATACAAATCAAATCAAATCAAATCATAAATAAATAACACCCATGAATCTCGGAAGTGGGACACCCTGGTGCGTATACGCTCTTACCTTCTTCAAATAAATATTTGGGAAGTTGGGTGGTTTTTCCGCTTCCCGTCTCCCCAGTCACCACAACAAATGTGTTGCCTTGAATAGTCTCCACTAATTTCCTTCGGAATTTGCTAATGGGCAGCTTTGCACAGCTCGGAGTTTTTTCCTTTCCTCCCTTCGGCATTTCGGGTTGTTGCTCTGTGGGCAGAAAACAAAACGGATAAACCTGCAGTTAAGAGGTAAAGGAATCCCAACTGATCTTGTTTTATTACATTTTCGTTAAATGTTAATTAGTGTTAAATTAATGGTAAGTCCTTTACAAATTATGAAACCTGCCCAAGGTTCTCTGTACTGCATGGTGATTGAGCTGATTGGTCAGTGTGTGTGTGTGTGTGTGTGTTCGTGTGCACAAAACAATAACCATTTGTCTGAAGTGGTGCAGGTTTCTTGCCTAAGCAGGGGTTGGGCTAGAAGACCTTTAAGGTCCCTTCCACCTCTGTTATATGATATTATGTTATACAGTATTATATTATATTATATTATATTATACATTACATTATTAATTTTACAAACAAAGACCTGGATACTTTTTTTCCATTTTCTTTTTACATGCAGACTTCCAATCACAACATTGCACCTTACTCTTTGCAAAATTTGGACTCCTTACATACCCACAGGCTAGTCTTCCTGACATTCAGATTGTCCAGATGCAGATAAAGGCAGAAAAGGTAACACTCATTGCTTCTTGTTCTACCCTCAGGTGCTTTGGAGAATAGTTTGACTCCCTCTTCTTTGGGGCAACCTCTGAGATATTGGGGCACTGCTATGTCTCCCCTGGTCCTTCTTTTCATTAAACTAGACATACACCCAGTTCCTGCATATGGTCCTGGTACATTCCTTCAGTGTTATTGATTGCAGAGGGCATTTTCAGACAATGCAAGGGGCAAACCGTTAGGGCCCAGCCATAACGTATGCCACCAGACTTCAAATCTTTCTCATTCATTCATCCATTAGATTTGTATGCCGCCCCTCTCCGAAGACTCTTGGGCTTAGATACCCAGAACTACATTGCCTTCGATCTGATCTAAATGTAGTTCCTAAAATCACCTGCCAAAATGCCCTACCTGTCAAAGAATACTTCAGCTTCAACAGCATAATTATTATTATTAATTATAATTATACTTTATAATTATAATATAATTAACTCAGTTCTACCCAATAATATACAGTATTGGGTAGAACTGAGTTAATTATATTAGTCCGGCCCTCTAAAACCATCCCAATTTCTCATGCGGCCCTATGGCAAAATTAATTGCCCACCCCTGGTCTACAATATCTCAACCGCTCCGAGTCTCCGGAGAGGGGCGGCATACAAATCTAAATAATAATAATAATAATAATAATAATAATAATAATAATAATAATAATAATAATAATAATAATAGACCTGTCCCCCTCTCTAAGAGGTCTGTAAGGGGCATGCATAAGTGCACCATTGTGCCTACCATCCCTGTCCTATTGTTTTCTTTTGTTACTTTGCATCATTACATATCTAATGTTTTATTTGTACAAATAAATAAATAAGTAAGTAAATAAATAAATAAATAAAATTTGTCTCTCCCGAATCTCATATCTCTTCTCTTCTATCCCTATATCCTTTCTTCTATGTTCCCATTGATCTATTTTATTCCTATATTTTCTCCCCTATTCTCTCCTTGATATGTTTCACTTCGAGTATATCCACTATAACTTTCATTGTGTATTATTATGTATTGCAGTATTTCCCAACCTTCGCAACTTGAAGATATCTGGACTTCAACTCCCAGAATTCCCCAGCCAGCGAATGCTGGCTGGGGAATTCTGGGAGTTGAAGTCCAGATATCTTCAAGTTGCCAAGGTTGGGAAACACTGATGTATTGGACTGACTGACTGACTGACTGACTAAATAAATGAATAAATAAATAAATAAATAAACAAACAAATAAATAAATTCTTGGTACTAATAGAGAAACATTAGAACAGGGGCGGTAGGCACGCATTTGCTTACGTTCATGTTTTATACCAATCCCTGCTATCTTGTCCATGATTGACAAACCAATAAAATAAATAAATAAATACAAAAACCTCCTCACCTGGTCTCAAAACAAACCCAAAGCCAAGGAGACACTTCCAAACGCACGCAGTCATAAACCGGTTGGTCGCATTGCAACCATTTCTGGTTTGCAAAAAGAAAAAAGAAAAGGAAGAAAAGTGCTTTTAGCTCAGAGTTTACAATTCCTCGGGTTGGGGAAGCCGCATTAGGGGGGAAAGAGAGGCAGGGACACATTAACTTGGGGAGGGGGGGGTTCTGCAACAGTTGCAACACTATGGTGAGGCATGCTGGGAGTTGTAGTTCCAAAGCATCACACCCCAAGCCAAAGAGCTATGAGACTTAAACCGACGTCTCCCCCCCCAAGCCGACGTGCTGCGCATGTGCTGTACTCCACTTCCCATCCTCCACGGCCGACGACGCCTTCCCACTGGAAACAGCCCTTACCTTTTTTTGCAAGCGAGCCCTTCTACTGGGAGCAACGACCACGTGACGTCCGGGGAGCACGTGAGGTTAGGACACACACATACCGGCACCAGCACTGACGTCACGCCCTTCCGGGCACAAGCCCCACCTACTCGCCCGGGCCCCGGCCCTTTTTCTCATCAGCTGTAGGAGTTTGGACTATCATTGGACCAGAAACTGACTGATTGATTGGTTGATTGATTTTCGACTTGAAGACTTGGGGACTCTTCAAGTGGCCAAGTTTGAAGACCTCCGAGCAAAGGTGGCTGGAGAATTTTGGGAACTGCAATCCACAAATCTTCAACTTGCCAAGTTTAAAGACTTCCAAGCAAAGGTGGCTGGAGAATTCTGGGAGTTGAAGTCCACTAGTCTTCAAGTGGCCAAGTTTGAAGACCTCCGAGCAAAGGTGGCTGGAGAATTTTGGGAATTGCAGTCCACAAATCTTCAACTTGCCAAGTTTAAAGACTTCTAAGCAAAGGTGGCTGGAGAATTCTGGGACTTGAAGTCCATTAGTCTTCATGTTGCCAAGTTTGAAGACCTCTGAGCATAGCTGGCTGGAGAATTCTGGGAGTTGAAGTCCACTAGTCTTCAAGTGGCCAAGTTTGAAGACCTCCGAGCAAAGGTGGCTGGAGAATTTTGGGAATTGAAGTCCACAAATCTTCAACTTGCCAAGTTTAAAGACTTCCAAGCAAAGGTGGCTGGAGAATTCTGGGAGTTGAAGTCCACAAGTCTTCAAGTGGCCAAGTTTGAAGACCTCTGATTTAGGAAGAAAGGGAGGGAGGAGGGAGGGATTGACTATCTGCTATCAATCTTAGTCGGGGATTTAGCAATTGCACCAATTCCATGAATGAATGCATTTATTTTATTTTATTTTATTTATTTATTATTAGAGTTGAAAGGGACCTTACAGGTCATCGAGTCCAACCCCCTGCTTAAGCAGGAAATCCTACATGCTGTGAAGGTGGCTAGCAGATCTATGTGCGGTCCTCCACTGCCCTCTACTGCACTGTTTCTTGGCAACATTCAGAATGGCTGGCTGGCTGAGGAATGCTGGGAGTTGAAGTCCACCCATCTGAAAAGCAAAGTGGCTCCTGAGGAATTCTGGGAGTTGAAGCCCACAGATCTTCAAGCATACCGGCTGGGGGATGCTGGGAACTGAAATCCACCCCCAAGCTGTCCACAGAATTCTGGGAGTTGAAGTCCACCAACTTCAAGTATACTTAGTGGGGAATGCTCAGAGTTGGAGTCCACCCATCTTAAAAGCAGGCCTCTGGAGGAATTCTGGGAGTTGAAGTCCACCATCTTCAAAGATACTAACTGGGGAATGCTGGCAATTGGAGTCCATCCATCTAAAAGCAAGCCCGCTGAGGAATTCTGGGAGTTGAAGTCCACCATCTTCAAGCATTTTGGCTGGGGAACGCTGGGAGTTGAGGTCCTCTCATCTAAAAAAACGTTACTTGTGGACATCAACTCCCAGAATTCTCCAGCCAGTTATGTCTCTGTTCTATTCTTTTCTATTCATAGGGCTGCCATAAAAAAGCTGCACATTTATGAACTGACCACTAGAGGGCAGAAAAGGATATTCTTTGCTGATACTTAGGGCAGGGTTTCTCAATCTTGCCCACTTGAAGATGTGTGGACTTCAACTCCCACAATTCCCAGAAATACTGATCTAGAGATTCACTGAAGTTTCAGCAAACCAGGTCAGTTGTGGACGATTTTACAACAAGTATCAATAAGCCAAGTACGGGTCAACCAGCTATGTGAATTGAGCCACTGCCTGGCTTCCTACTAATTTAATCTAATTTAATTAATTTTACTTCTATTCCGCCCAATCCCAATGGGACTCAGAATGGCTTACAACAGTAGATAGTACTTACAATAAACAAGGTCAAATATTAGTAATAAGAATAGTACTACACCTAGAGGAAGAGCTAGGCAACTATAGCAACTTTAAAACCTCTAGACTTCAATTCCCAGAATTCCTGAGCCAGCATGGTTGGCTCAGGAATTCTGGAGTTGGTCGTAAAGTTGCCCATCTCTGTCTAAGAATAAACTATAGTATCCCTTATTGCCTTATATTAACAGGGGTCTCCAACATTGGCAGCTTTAAGACTTTAAAAAAAATTGTCAAGTACGTATTGGTAATATACATACGGTAGATATAACATTGTTTATATCTATAAGATGGGTACTAATACCGTGTTTTCTCGAAAACAAGACATTGTCTTATATTAATTTTTGCTCCAAAAGTTGTGCTACATCTTATTTTCGGGGGGTGCCTCATATTTCTCAAATAAGACAAATTCACAGGCACAAAAGCTGACACTCCCAGAGAAAGTGTACCGTACGGTACACTAATTACGGTACGGTACCTGTCAGTATGGCACCCACACACACAAATGACGGCACTTATATGGTACAACAGTATACTCCCGCTATTGGAGCTTCCGGCCACCAGAGGAACTAAAGTCTGCGCACTGTAGTGGAGACTGTAATGGCAGTGAGACAGCAGCAGACTATGTCTGCTGTACTGGACGGTACAAAGCGATGGAAGGGGCCAGCAGGGGACGCCACATTATTACGGTACCGGTATGAACAGCTTTGAATGGTACCGTATGTTTTTCCACCGTACCGTATGTAAACTTGACTACGCCTTATTTTTGGGGGGTGCCTTATATTAGCAAATTCTGCAAAACCTCTGACATGCCTTACTTTCGGGGTACATCGTATTTTCGGGGAAATAGGGTAAGAGAGAAGAGGTTGCTCTTCTCTGCACTCTTTCTAGAGTCTCAACATCCTTTTTACATCGTGGTGACCAAAACTGAATGCAGTATTTATTTATTTGTTTGTTTGTTTGTTTATTGGACTTGTATGCCGCCTCTCTTCGTATTCCTTATTCCAAGTGTGGCCTTACCAAGGCCTTATAACGCGGTATTATCACTTCATGTGATCTTGATTTTATCCCTCTGACAATGCGGCCTAGAACTGTGTTGGCTTTTTTGGCAGCTGCTGTACATGGCTGGCTCATGTTTAAATGGTTGTCCACTAGGACTCCAAAGTCCCTCTCACAGTTACTACTGTTGAGTTATTTTGCTTCAAAATGACTTCCAAAGAGCAACAAAAAGGAGAGGACATTCTTCTCTTTTTTGTTGAATTGCAGGTTGCCTTTATCGCTGGTGAAACTTCCTGGAGTTAATCTTATCAGTCTGCAGTGAAAATGTTTGCTTAAAAAAATGACAGTCAAATTCTGCCTTATAACCACTTTCCATTACGTGAGAAGGTTAAATTCCAGAGCAAACACACCGACAAAGGGTGAATGGCAAGAAAAGGTACAAGTCGAATACACACCTGGATAAGATTTATGAGCAGGGCCAATACACTCTTGCAAATTAATGCTCACTTTTTCTCCAGATTTATGCAGCAGAACCTAAGTAACTTTCTTGTCACGCGGCAGAAAGGCTCTGAATTGCCATGATAAAAGGACAATGTTTATTATTATTATTATTATTATTATTATTATTATTATTATTATTATTATTATTAATTAGATTTGTATGCCGCCCCTCTCCGTAGACTCGGGGTGGCTTAAATTCTCACCTTTCAATCAGCTCAAGGATTGACTGCAATTATTCCATGGCCTGTTTTGCTATACAGTGATCTCTCGATTAGCGCGGGGGTTACGTTCCAAGACCTCCCGCGCTAACCGATTTCCGCGTTATACTGGATGCGGAAGTAAAACCACCATCTGCGCATGTGCGCCATTTTTTTTCATGGCCGCACATGCGCAGATGGTGGAGTTTGCGTGTGGGCGGCGGGGAAGACCAAGGGAAGATTCCTTCAGCCGCCCAACAGCTGATCTGCTCCGCAGCGCGGAAGCAGCGAGGAGCCGAAGATGGGGTAAAGGCAAAGGGGAAACCCCATCTTCGGCTCCTCGCTGCTGCCGCGCTGCGGAGCGGATCAGGTGTTGGGCGGCTGAAGGAACCTTCCCTTGGTCTTCCCGCCAGATCGCTGACGGAATGCTGAGCCTCCCGTTCTCCCCCACCTCGCCCCTTCCGGTTTCGGCGGTTTCGCAGCGCTGGCTGTCAACTTTGCTTTTTAGCACTGGGGAGGCAAGTCAGCTCCTGCCCAGTTTTAAAAAGAAAAGTTGACAGCCAGCGATTGTTCCGCTGCCGCCAGCATGGCCTGGCTGGCAGCGGAAGATGTAACCTTCGCAACCTCGGAGAGCTTCCTGGGCATGAAAGCTCACGAAAACCAGGAAGCTCTCTGAGGTTGCGAAGGAGCCCACGATCACTCGGCTGCAAGCGGGAGGAAGGCGAATCCCACGGGGCTGGGCTCGGTTATCCCCTCGGCTCCCCTCCTACCAGCCCCGCCGCGGAACGCTCCATTCTGTTCCCTGCCGGCCCGATTGAGCGGCCCGCGGTCTCCATTCAGGGAACAGAATGGAGCCTTCCGCGGCGGGGCTGGTAGGAGGGGAGCCGGGGGGATAACCGAGCCCAGCCCCGTGGGATTCGCCTTCCTCCCGCTTGCAGCCGAGTGATCGTGGGCTCCTTCGCAACCTCAGAGAGCTTCCTGGTTTTCGTGAGCTTTCATGCCCAGGAAGCTCTCCGAGGTTGCGAAGGAGCCCAGGATCACTCGGCTGCCGGCGGCAGGAAAACGAATGTCACGGGGCTGGGCTCGTCTCCCCCCCATAGCAGCCCCGCCGCGGAAGGCTCCATTCTGTTCCCTGCCGGCCCGATTGGGCGGCCGGCGGTCTCCATTCAGGGAACAGAATGGAGCCTTCCGCGGCGGGGCTGGGGGAGCCGAGCCCAGCCCCGTGACATTCGCTTTCCTGCCACCCGCAGCCGAGTGATCGTGGGCTCCTTCGCAACCTCAGAGAGCTTCCTGGTTTTCGTGAGCTTTCATGCCCAGGAAGCTCTCCGAGGTTGCGAAGGAGCCCAGGATCACTCGGCTGCGGGTGGCAGGAAAGCGAATGTCACGGGGCTGGGCTCGGCTCCCCCAGCCCCGCCGCGGAAGGCTCCATTCTGTTCCCTGAATGGAGACCGCCGGCCGCTCAATCGGGCCGGCAGGGAACAGAATGGAGCCTTCCGCGGCGGGGCTGCTATGGGGGGGGAGCCGAGCCCAGCCCCGTGACATTCGTTTTCCTGCCGCCGGCAGCCGAGTGATCCTGGGCTCCTTCGCAACCTCGGAGAGCTTCCTGGGCATGAAAGCTCACGAAAACCAGGAAGCTCTCTGAGGTTGCGAAGGAGCCCACGATCACTCGGCTGCGGGTGGCAGGAAAGCGAATGTCACGGGGCTGGGCTCGTCTCCCCCAGCCCCGCCGCGGAAGGCTCCATTCTGTTCCCTGCCGGCCCGATTGAGCGGCCGGCGGTCTCCATTCAGGGAACAGAATGGAGCCTTCCGCGGCGGGGCTGGGGGAGCCGAGCCCAGCCCCGTGACATTCGCTTTCCTGCCACCCGCAGCCGAGTGATCCTGGGCTCCTTCGCAACCTCGGAGAGCTTCCTGGGCATGAAAGCTCACGAAAACCAGGAAGCTCTCTGAGGTTGCGAAGGAGCCCACGATCACTCGGCTGCGGGTGGCAGGAAAGCGAATGTCACGGGGCTGGGCTCGGCTCCCCCAGCCCCGCCGCGGAAGGCTCCATTCTGTTCCCTGCCGGCCCGATTGAGCGGCCGGCGGTCTAAATAAAAAAAAATTTATTTTTTAATATTTTTTTTTTAAATAATATTTTTTGAAAAACCGCGTTGCAGCGTTTCGCGCTAATCGAGAACGCGCAAGTCGAGGGACCACTGTACTGTAGTTGTTAAGCCAACTTTCAGTTCTTACATGAATTGGTCCTCACATTTACAATTGTCTCCGTGGTCATGTGATTAAAATACAGGGGTTTGGCAATTGGCATGTATTTATGACACTGGCAGCGTCCTGGGGTCATGTGACCATTTATGACCTTCCCTGCTCGCTTCCTGCAAACAAAATCAATGGGGAAGCCAGATTCACTTAATGACCATGTGACTGAGACATTGCAGTGATTTGTTTCACCACAGTGGCAAAAAAGTTGGGTATGACTCACAACCACCACCTAGATTTGCAATGGAAATTCTAGTCCCACTAGTGATCGTAATTCTGGGCCTTGTGATTCTGGTACTGTACAAAATCAAGCAGGGATTCTCTTGAGCTTCTTTCCCTGTTTCTTGGGACCGCACCATCTTTTCTGCAAGTCTCCTTTTAGCAACTTCTGTTGCACAAATCCCAGCGGCCAGTTAGGTCCCACAGAGTTGGCCTTCTCCGGGTCCTGTCGACTAAACAATGTCAGCTGGTGGAAGGGGAAGAGCTTTCTCTGTGGTGGCCCTGACCCTGTGGAACCAGCTCCCCCCGTAAATTAGGATTGCCCCCACCTTGCCTTTCGTAAACTCTTTAAAACCCACCTCTGCCATCAGGCATGGGGGAACTGAGATATCTCCCCTTGCCTATGTAATTTTATGTATGGTATGTTTGTGTGTATGCTTTTTAAATAATGGGTTTTTAGACTTTTAATATTAGATTTGTTATTTTAGACTTTTAATATTAGATTTGTTACTGTATATTGTTTTATTACTGCTGTGAGCCGCCCTGAGTCTGCGGAGAGGGGCGGCATACAAATCTAATAATAATAATAATAATAATAATAATAATAATAATAACAACAACAACAACAACAACAACTTCCTCTCTTATCCGAAGTTCAGTTCTCCGTTTGGTCAGAGATGCCTGTGAGAATCAGCAGAGGTGCTAAATTACGATTAACATGGTTGAAACTAGGGGTCGGACTCGGCAACCTTAAACACTCAAGGAGCCACACAGGTCCTAACCGGAAGCCCCCTCCCCTGTTCAATTCTGGAGCCGACTGGAAGTCTGGTTTCCCCACCATAGTCTCCTCCTAGCGCGGTGTCCTTTTTCCTCTACCTATCCTAACCAAAAGCCTTATCAATTGTGGAGCTGACCGGAAAACCCGCCCCTGGCCATAGAGTCCCCTCCTGGCATGTCCTGCTTCTCCCTACCCTAACTGGAAGCTCCTCTCAAAATTGTGGTGCCGACCAGCAACAGGGAGTCCCAGCAGAGGGGTGAAAGAGCCGCATGTGGCTCCAGAGCTACAGGTTGCTGAACTCTGGTTTAACCAAATGCTTCCTTGTAGTTGGGAAAATCCCAGCTTTCAATAAAATATCATTTTTCAGGGCTACTGAGTATCTGGGAGAGGTAGGAAGTGAAGGGAGGAGGACACAATGAACCCTGCCTTGCAACATTATGCTGGAAACCATATGATTTATGTTCTCATGTTCAGTGTTGAGAGACAAGCATTTCTCATCCTTTCGTCACAATGGTTTGTAACTACGCTGGAAGTGACAATACATAGATGAGGAAATACCCATATGGTTTTTCAACGGATACAGTACTGCTCAACCTAAAAACATTCATTTAGTGATCATTTATTAAATGCTCACTATATCTTATATAAGATACATATAGATTATATATTTATAAATTTATAAATTTAGCATATTTTTGCTGTTAGTGAAAAGGGAGACTTCCTTTTCACTTCCAACAAAAGTGAATACTATCATGTAGTTTACATATATATAAAATCTACATGATATGTACTGTATTCACTTTTGTTGTGAGCCGCCCTGAGTCTGAGGAATGGGGCACCATAGAAATCTAATAGATACTGTAGATAGATAGATAGATAGATAGATAGATAGATAGATAGATAGATAGATAGATAGATAGATAGATAGATAGATAGATTTCAAATTATGTTGACATTGAAAAAAGTAACATGAACATTTTTCCTACTTACATCCGTTATAGCATTATTAGTTATTGTCAGGAAATTTCTTCTTAGTTCTAGATTGCTTCTCTCTCTATTTAGTTTCCATCCGTTGCTTCTTGTTCTGCCTTCATGTGCTTTGGACAATAGCTTGACTCCCTCTTCTTTGTGGCTGCCCCTGAGATGTTGGAAGGCTGCTATCATGTCAGCCCCGGTCCTTCTTTTCACTAGACTTGGCATAGTGAATCCCAGCAATCATTCTTTAGACAGACCCAATTCCTACAACCACTCTTTGTGTGTTTTAACTTTCAGTCCCCTAATTAATTCATTTATAAAATGGCAATCTATCAAGATAATAAAAAGACCAGTGACTTATGATAGATGACATATTTTAATTTTTTGGATGGACTGATTACACGCCGTCCCATTGTTGTCAACTCTTGTGAATCACACAGGTAGAACAGTTACAATATTTAGAATACAGATGCTAAGATGTTACAGCTGCATTCTTCAGACTTGATTATTTTAAGAAATGGAGGTTTTAACTCCCAGAATTACGGATCTTCTGGAAGTTGAAGTTCACATAGTTTCAAGTTACGGAAACACTGATGTAGAGAGTGATCGAGTTGCCATTAGTTCTAGTACAAAAATATCTTCAAAGGGGAATCTTTGGGTACTCTCTATCCTCTATTGAAGCAATGGACAGAAACTAATCAACGAGAGAAGCAACTAAGGAGAAATTTCCTAAAAGTGAGGATCAGAATCAGCTGGAAGTGACCTTGGAGGTCTTCTAGTCCAACCCCCTGTTCATGCAGGAGATACTGTTTCAGTCATGTGACTGTCCAGTCTCTTTTTAAAAACCTCCATTGATGAAGTCTCTATGATTTCTGGTGGCAAGCTGTTCCACTGGTTAACTGCCTTCATTGTTTGTAACAATTGCCATAATCTGACTTCCCCTTTTGACTTTGCTTGTCGGAAGGTTGTAAAAGGGAATCACATGACCCCAGGACACTGCAACTGTCATAAATATGAGGCACCCCAATTTTTTATCATGTGACCATTGGGCAAGCTTCAACAGTCATGCTACTTTTTTTTCAGCACCGTCATAATTTCGAATGGTCACTAAATGAACTGATAAGTCAAGGACTACAAGGGGCTGGGCAGCATAGGTCAAATAAACAAATAATAGATTAGAATAGAATAGAATTTTATTGGCCAAGTGTGATTGAACACACAAATATTGGTGCATATACTCTCTTATAATTGAATAAACAAATAAATAAATGTACATATGTATAGATACAGCTCTCTTACACAATGACTGTTATCATTGGTTGATGTCCCTGTATAAATTTGGCAGAGGCCACAAAGAATATACAGTGCTCAAAAAAATAAAGGGAACACTTAAGCAACACAATATAACTCCAAGTAAATCAAACTTCTTTGAAATCAGTGTCTACTAAGGAAGCAACATTGATTGACAGTCAATTTCACACACTGTTGTGCATATTCAACTTTGTACAGAACTAAGTATTCAATGAGAATATTTCATTCATTCAGATCTAGGATGTGTTCTTTGAGTGTTCCCTTTATTTTTTTGAGCAGTGAATTTATTTCTGAAAAGCTCTGGGAAATTCAGAGGTAAATTCCCAGTCTTCTAGAAACTAATTCATGCCATTTATTACATCCACCACCTGTCAGAAATGGCGTAGGCAGGGTCTCCTGCTTTGTGGGGGGGGGGTTGGACTAGATGACCTTCAAGGTCCCTTACAATTCTTGTTATTCTGTATTCTACCTTGTACATTATGTTTTTTTTAATTTATTTATTCTTTGTCCAATATACAATACATATAGAAGAGAGTAGGCATTAAGTAATATATATAAAGATAGAAGGAAAAAGAGGATATACGGTATATGATATAAGAGATAAGGAGAGAATATATATGATATATGTATACAGTATATATATATATATATATGTATGTAGATTGTTCTGAGTTCGGGTTTTGCCCCGTGTAATATTTTGAGTGTCTATGCGACGTTTCGGTGAAATCACATTCACCATCATCTGGCTGAAGTTTTAAGCTTCGTGCTGCTGTAAATATGTATATGTATATAGATAGATAGATAGATAGATAGATATGTATGTTTATGCTGCCCAATCAGAGAAGTTGAAAAAAAGGAATGGAGAAAAGATTTCCACCACCAGTTCTTAAAAATAATAAAAAGAACAACGGAACACATTCCCTATTTTAGATTTAAAAACAACAACAACGAGGGGGGACACGAATAAGAAATTCGCCTCAGCGAATCTATACTGACGCATGCGCATCGCCCACCTGACGAGGTCGACCTCGCACCGGAAGTGAGGGCTGGCCGAACGCCTCTCGTTCTCCACAGCTTGAGGGAGAGGGGGGAGGGGCGGACGAGTGACCCCGCCAGGGGGCGGGGCCGAGCTTTGAAAGAAGAGGAGGGGTCAGTTAATTGGCGACGTCACGTGATTCGGAATGGAGGTGGCGGCAGCAGCTGAGGCGAACATCTTCCTCAGGAGTCGGCGGGGGCGGCGCTGCTGTTGCGACGGCCGCGGCTGCTGCTAGTCCAGGGGAACCGGCGGCCGCGACGGCGGCAGCCGCCTGAGGCGACCGACTGTTGCGGGGCACGGGCGGCGGCGGCGTCCGCCATGGACTGAGGAGACCGCGATGGGCAACAAGGAGTCGCGCATCGGCTTCCTCACCTACGACGAGGCCCTGCGGAGGGGTGAGTGGGGAGAGCTGGCCGCCGAGGAGGCGGGTATGCAAAACGAACGTTCGGAGCTCCCTGATTGGCTTGGGCGGCGGGCATGCTAATTAATATGTAAATAAGAAAGAGAGAGTCGGAGGGGCGCCGGGTTGGCAGGGAGCAGCGACCTCTCCGTGTGGGCGGGGCTAAGCTAAGGAGGCATGCGAAAAGGGGGAGGGGCTTAGGGGAGTGAAGGGCTGCCTTCTCGCCCTCTGGGAGAATAGAGCGCAGCTCCCATCATCCACAGCTCCCATCATCCACAGCTCCCATCATCCGCGGCCACCCTGCTGGGTGGTTAACATGGCAGAGTGGCAGATGAGATGATGGGAGGTGGAGATTTAACCTTTTTGGAGCCCATCAGGTGGGGAGGGAGAGGGCTGGGTAGCAATGGAGATGGAGAGGGGGCTGGGGAGGGTGGGATGACTCTGGGGCAGCCGTGGGGAAGGACTCTGCGCCGGCCAAGGCAGCATTGCTGGAGTGCTTGGCATCTCCTGATGTGGAATATTTTATTTATTTATTTACTTTGTCAAAACATGTGCAAGATAGCAGGTATTGGTATAAACATAAACATAAACATAAGCAAAGTGGGTATAAATAAATTTGGACACAAATGTCATTGAAACGGATGTCCAAGTGCTGCCTCTATGTTGGTTGAGGCAGGCAGGGTTCCCTTGGGTCCCATTTGTTGGGGGTCAAGGGAAAGGGAGTGTTTTGCCTTCCCTTTTGGCTCAAGATCCCCATATACAATTGGTGGGCCATTGTGTGACACAGAATGCTGGACTCGATGGGCTTTGGCCCGATTCAGTATGGCTCTTCTTATGTTCTTATGACAGTAGGACAGGGATGGTTGGCACAGTGGTGCTCTTATGCACGCCCTTTGCAGACCTCTTAGGAATGGGGTGAGGTCGACAATGTACAGTCTAAGGGTAAAATTTTGGGGGGTTAGGGATGAAAGCCCAGAGTCAGGTAGTGAATTCCAGGCATTGACCACTCTGTTGCTAAAGTCGTATTTTCTGCAGTCGAGATGGGTGTGTGGGGTTGACCTGTGATCTTCAGTGGATGTTGGGGGTAGGTGGGTGGGTACCATCACTGTTCTGCAAGAGAGAATGTTCTGGATGGGGTTCTGTTTGGAGCTGCTTCAAAAGTTGGACATTTTCAGCCATGGTTGTTCCAAAAGGCAGCTTGACGGGGTTTGTTTCCCTTGAAAATATTTCCCTTATCATCCAAGGAGCTTCTTCAGTTCATTCTTCAGAAGCTTCTGGGATGAGAAGCGAAACATTTTTCAAGGAGGGGAGGGGGAAAAAAAGCAGTTTGCCTTTTGGGACATATTTACAGAAAGGTTAACAACGCACCACCCTGTTGGCTATAGGGGGTCCAGGATTAAGGTTGTTACAGTGCCGAGGCTGTTGTGGGGTTGGGCGGAGCTGCCGATCTTCATGTTTTTATGGGGTGAGGGAGTGACAATAGATGTTGATTAGGTCTTGGAATGAAGCCCGCATGGCCGAGAAGAGACTATGATTGATGACATCTTGGGAAATGGAGGGTTTATTGCTCAGATGAGTACCGAGATAAAATACTTGCATAGATACATGAAAGGGCTAGATATTCATATATATGTGTGTGTGTGTGTGTGTGTGTTAATTACTCATAGGCTTGGTGTATTGGAGAGTATAGAACAGATCTTGCTGTGATTACAGCCATTGCCGTATGGTAAGGTCCCTTGGAGGAAAATCTCATTAATCTGGTATTTGCTGATTTGTTTTATTGGTGGTTATAATTGGTTGCTTGTTAATGGTGTTGTTAGCTACTGGGTAATGGAATATTGACCTAATAAAAAGTACTTAAAAGCACAGAAAATAACCTACGGTGCCTTATAACAGGCCATTATAAGAGCGGCGTAACCTTAAGAACTAGCTGTTCAGTGTTCTTGTTTCCTCTTTTCTTCCCTACTTGTTTTCCTTGTGTCTTATCTCCTTATACGCCACGAGCCAAGCCTGCGGGCACAGACTATCTCATTCTGTTTATCTCTCAGCCCCTCTGGAAGCCGGTTTCCAACCCTGGGGATAGAAGTGCTTTCAATACGTCCCTCAAAGCGATGCAGGGATGATCTGTGGGGGTTCCCAAGGCTCAAAGTGTGGCAGCGGTAGTGGTCTGCAGGTCCTTGAGATGATAAATGATGGTTGAGCTTGTAAGACAGGAGGAGTGGAATGCATTGGAGGGGATCTTGGAGGTCTTCTGGCTCGGGAGTCTCCAACCTTGCCAAGTTTAAGACTTGTGGACTTCAACTCCCAGAATTCCAAAGCTGGCTGAGGAACTCTGGGAGTTGAAGTCCACAAGTTTTAAAGTTGCCAAGGTTGGAGACCCCTGTTTTAGTCCAGGGTCGGGGTTTCAGGGCCTGGCTCAAAGGAAGAGAAATGTCCTTTCCTCCAGCGAGTGCTTTTCAAAACAAAATATCCAAGAGGTAACCTGAGGTTAGAACAGGGAGAATGGTGGATTTCATTCAGGGGCCCCATGCCAAATCATTCCAGTCACAGAGACACAATGAGTGAATCGACTCACAGCTGACATCCTGGCTGCCAATGAGAGCAAACACGCCGCCTCCATCTTGGCTCAGTTGGGTGGCTGTTGTTTCACTCCAGGATGGCGCGTTCCAGCTTCCCAGCCATAGCAGTTATTTAGCAGCTGGAGAAGAACAGGCTAATTCTGCTTTAGGGGAAGCTGGGGGGCATTGCATCAAAAGCAGAAGCCCGATGGGGATGAAGTTCCTGGAAGCAGGGGGATGTGGCAGGAAGGTGAGATGAAGCGGATGTAGTACAACAGGCCACCAGTTAGCAATGGACGAACTGGGGGATATTGTTGAACGGAGATGGGGATAAATGTATGTGCAGAAAAAAAGGGGTGAGTGAGAAAAGGACGTTGAGAAAGAGAGAATGGAGCATTGTTGAAACATGACCAGATTATCTCAGGGACCGCCTTCTGCTGCACGAATCCCAGCAACCAGTTAGCTCCCACAGAGTGGGTCTTCTCCGGGTCCCGTCAACTAAACAATGTCGCTTGGCGGGACCCAGAGGAAGAGCCTTCTCTGTGGCGGCCCCGGCCCTCTGGAACCAACTCCCCCCAGAGATTAGAATTGCCCCCACCCTCCTTGCCTTTCGAAAGCTGCTTAAAACCCACCTCTGCCGCCAGGCATGGGAAACTGAGATACTCTTTCCCCCTAGGCCTTTACAATTTTATGCATGGTATGTCTGTATGTATGTTTGGTTTTATAATAAGGGTTTTAACTGTTTTAATATTGGATTTTTATATGCTGTTTTTATTACTGTTGTTAGCCGCCTTGAGTCTAGGGAGAGGGGCGGCATACAAATCCAATAAATAAATAAATAAATGACTAGAGGTTTATCATAACTGTAACTGAATTCTGGAGCCATAGCTCATTGGGGTGAGGGAGTGTGACAAAGCCCCATTGAAAATTGCCGTTGGGTTGCCCCCTTGCAGGCACCAGCATCTGAAGCGGTTCAGTCTTGTGTTTTTATTTATCAAACAAACATACAGCCACCCAACTCACACTTAGGTGACTCCAAATGATTTACAGCCTGGCTGGAAAATTCTGGGAGTTGAAGTCCACAAGTCTTAAAGTGGCCAAGCTTGAAGACCTGCTTTAAAGTGTTTCTGCCATGGAGCAACTCAGGTCCGTATGAAGTGTCTTTCTGTACTTAACAACACTATTGATTGATTGATTGATTGGATTTGTATGCCGCCCCTCTCCGCAGACTCGGGGCGGCTAACAACAGTAATAAAAACAGCATATAACAATCCAATATTAAAACAGTTAAAAACCCTTATTATAAAACCAAACATACATACAGACATACCATGCATAAAATTGTAAAGGCTTAGAGGGAAAGAGTATCTCAGTTCCCCCATGCCTGGCAGCAGAGGTGGGTTTTAAGAAGCTTACGAAAGGCAAGGAGAGTGGGGGCAATTCTAATCTCTGGGGGGAGTTGGTTCCAGAGGGTCGGGGCCGCCCCGGAGAAGGCTCTTCCCCTGGGTCCCGCCAAGCGACATTGTTTAGTTGACGGGACCCAGAGAAGACCCACTGTGTGGGACCTAACTGGTTGCTGGGATTCGTGCACTATGATGGACCAGTTTGTGCCTTAAGATGGCACCTTGATCTTTCTGGAAGTCCCTGGTCATTGAAGAGCAAATAGCTTCAAACTTTTGGACTGAAACATTATGGTGTTAGTAATGGGCCTTATGGATTTTCCATGAGCTGTGATGTTAGAGGCTGGTGGTAAACTCCGCCCCATTTTGCTGTAAACTTTTCATCCACCGATTTATGCTGCCAGAATGTGACCTGGGTGGAGTACGCATGCCAGGCCTTAGCAAAGCTTTTCTTTCCAAATAAACATTCTAGGCCACTGGTTCCAATCATTTGGTGGTGCAAATCTTCGAATTAAAGCACCATCCATGGATGGCTACCTAATCTCTCGGAATGTGAAGGGAAGCTGTCAACTCTCTGGGTCAGTTCACTGTGAAAAAAAAAATATAAAGTTCAATTGGAATCTGACTTTCTGTGACTTATTTCAGGTTTGGTAACCTGCATTATGAAACCAAGGAAGTCCGAGGCAGCTTCTGTATAATATCTTTTGAGCAATTTGGAGAGAGCTAACCTATCCCTTCTCAGTTTTCTCAAATCAAAGTATAGTCAGGGCCTTCAATGTCTGTTTCTCCGTCTCTGTCTGTCTACCATGTTTTATATTTTTTTGAACCCTGAAATAAGCACTTGGCCTTATTGCCATGCACTCAAAAGCTTGATTGGGCTTATCAGGGGAGGTCTTATTTGGGGGGAAACATTATCTATCTATCTATCTATCTATCTATCTATCTATCTATCTATCTATCTATCTATCTCTCTATCCTATCTATCTATCTATCTATCTATCCGATCTATCATCTATCTATCTATCTATCTATCTATCTATCTATCTATCTATCTATCTACCTACCTACCTACCTATCATCTATCTATCTATCTATCTATCTATCTATCCATCCATCTATCTATCTTATCTATTTATCTATCTATCTATCATCTATCTATCTATCTAATCTATCTATCTATCTATCTATCTATCTATCTATCTATCTACCTACCTATCATCTATCTATCTATCTATCTATCTATCCATCCATCTATCTATCTTATCTATTTATCTATCTATCTATCATCTATCTATCTATCTATCTATCTATCTAATCTATCATCTATCTATCTATCTATCTAATCTGTCATCTATCTATCTATCTATCCTATCATCTATCTATCTATCCTATCTATCATCTATCTATCATCTATCTATCATCTATCTATCTACCTACCTACCTACCTACCTACCTATCTACCTATCTATCATTGACTGACTGACTGACCGACTGACTAGCTAATGAGTAAGTAATATGCCAACCATCTTGGCTAGAAGCAATTCTAGGTGGCTTACGATCAATAAAAAGCAAGATAAACAGTGAGCATTCCTGGTAAGACTAAAAGATGATTTAAAATTGACAGTGGTTTTTGTTGTTGTTGTGTTGAGCTAGTTTTGTTTATACTTGCTCGCCTTTGTCAAGCCTACTGCAGTTTGTCTGAACATTTCAGTTTAGTGCCAAGAACTGGATGCAATATTTAAAATGATCTTTAACACAAATTGCAACCGTTGCTTTCAATAATTCGAGACCTTATATTTCTCTGGTGTCTGCATCTCTTTTTGCAGCCATGTTGCTGACTCATCCTCAATTTGTAGTCCAACTAATAGTCCAAGATCCTTTCACAAGCATTATTGTCAAGGAGCTATCCTCTATTTTTTTAGCTTTGCCTTTGAGGTGTATGTCTGTATGTATGCGTATGTCCATCCTTTACCCAGATTTTCTGTCTTCTGTGCAGCCATACTGGCTTTTTCTGCCATCTTTCATTTTTTTAAGTACAGTATTTGAAATCGTGCTTGTATGATGTGAGCTGCGTTCTTTTGCCTGTTGCTTTCTCAGGCATATCATAGCTGCTTGCTTCTCTATCTGTATGAGTCTTCGGATAGGGGCGGCATACAAATCTAATTTATTATTATTATTATATCTCAGGGACCGCCTTCTGCTGCACGAATCCCAGCAACCAGTTAGCTCCCACAGAGTGGGTCTTCTCTGGGTCCCGTCAACTAAACAATGTCGCTTGGCGGGACCCAGGGGAAGAGCCTTCTCTGTGGTGGCCCCGGCCCTCTGGAACCAACTCCCCCCGGAGATTAGTATTGCCCCCACCCTCCTTGCCTTTCGTAAGCTTCTTAAAACCCACCTCTGCTGCCAGGCATGGGGGAACTGAGATACTCTTTCCCTCTAAGCCTTTACAATTTTATGCATGGTATGTCTGTATGTATGTTTGGTTTTATAATAAGGGTTTTTAACTGTTTTAATATTGGATTGTTATATGCTGTTTTTATTACTGTTGTTAGCCGCCCCGAGTCTACGGAGAGGAGCGGCATACAAATCCAATAGATAGATAGATAGATAGATAGATAGATAGATAGATAGATAGATAGATAGATAGATAGATAGATAGATAGAATGAATAAAATCATTATCTGAGATGAAGCTGTCTGCCTAGGACCTTGGGGGTGAGAAGCAACTGCCATGTTAATAATTTCAACTTATGTTTGAATCTCTTCTGGTCCTTTTCAAAACTCCTTCATGACTCCAGGAGTTGTAATCTCAGTACATCTGGAAGATGCTGGGTTGGAGAATGCTAGAGCAATATATAGTTCATTGAAATATAATTTGCGATGGTTTGAATCATTTTTGTGGTTGCTAATTGCTTCCAAGTTTTTCTTCCCGAAATATAAATACACACGTGGCTGTGCCAGATTTGAGCAACATTCCTGAATGAATATTTGTTGCAATTAAAAGTTTGGAGCTGAACTTCAGCTTCCCTATGTTGAAATCCAGCCCGGTTCCAATTATGAAACATATCTCTTGTTTTTTTAATAAGAGGAACCAAGATGTCATAATGTTTATTGGCAGAAGGTTCACAGGCAGGACTACAGGAGAAGGATGCGATTATTCAATGAAAAGGAAGAGGAAGGGGGGGGGGGGGAAGTACTAAAATGGTAATTTTCTTAAACTTTTCACTAGCTAGTCTCCTGGGGCAAGGGAGACCAATTTCTAGCCAACTAAAACAGCAGAGCTTTTCAGATGTTGATGATGTGCTCTTTGTCTGTGTGGATCACAAGTGTCTCTCCAGTGTGTCTGAAATCAACTTATTCTTTTGTTGTTTTATTTACAAACCAGACGTAGTTGGCTGCAATTATTTCAAATTGAAATGTTTTTATATTGATTCATGCTTGTTTTTTGTTGTGAGCCGCCCTGAGTCCCTCCAGCAGTGAATGTGAACCTTTTTTTTCTCGGGTGTAGAAAGACTGTGCACGTATGCTATCGCACATGCGTAAGTGCCCACACCCATAATTCAGTGCCTGGGGAGGGAGAAAACAGATTCCCCTACCTCCTGGAGGCATAGAAATGGCCTGTTTCCCAACTTCTGGTGGGCCCAGTAGGCTCTTGTTTCGCCCTCCCCAGGTTCCAAAGACTTCCCTGGAGCCAGGGGAGGGTAAAAATGCCCCCCATCCCCCTGGAGGCTCTCTGGAAGCCAAACATGCCCTCACAGAGCCTCTGTGTGAGCCAAAAACCAGCTGGACGGCACACACATGCACGTTGTAGCTGAGTTAGACCAACGGCTTGTGTGCCAGCAGATATGGCTCCACGTGCCACCTGTGGCATCCGTGCCATAGGTTTGCCATCACTGCCCTAGGGAGTTGGACGGCATAGAAATATAATTAAAACAATTCGTTTAAAGCTTGGAGTTAATGTTTGAACTAGTGCAGTGGTTCCCAAACGTTTTCAGTCCACTGCCCCCTTGGTGCTACAAATTCATCCACAGTGCCCCACCCCCATCCCCTGCAGGTGGGCATGGCTTGGTGGTCAGGTGAACCGAGTGGGCTTGGCCAACATGTAAAATGTGGTGAAATTCACTTAAAAACGCTCTTGTTTAACAACCAAAATTTTGGGCCCCATTGTGGTCATAATTTCTTTCTTTCTTTCTTTCTTTCTTTCTTTCTTTCTTTCCTTCCTTCCTTCCTTCCTTCCCTTCCCTTCCTTTCCCTTCCTTCCCTTCCTTCCCTTCCCTTCCTTCCTACCTTCCCTTCCTTCCTCCCTCTCTCCTTCCTTCTTTCTTTCTCTTCCTACCTTCCAACCATCTTTCTTTCTTTCTGTCTTCTGTCGGACCCCTGAGGCCAGTGGAGCTCCGTTCCTGCACACCCCAAAGCTTCCTGGCCTGCACTGGTGGGGCCTTTGATGAGTAGGGAAAAAGGTCTCCGAGCCTCACCAGGAAGGTAAGCTGTGCGCTGGCCAGGCCCATGCACTCCTGCTCACCCCTCGCTCCAGCCGTCTCCCAGGAAGTTTGTAGGAAGTGGCAGTGGCTGGCAGTGAGTGGAGCTGGACAGGACGGAGCCACTGGTGCAGCAATGCCCAGCAAGGAAGGCCGGGTGGGGAGGCATGGCCGATTGTCTTGTTCACGGCGCTGTGGGGCAATTGGGCTGGAAGAAGCGCGGTTGACCGGGGCCAGGGAAGCGCAGCCTTTTGAGCCGTCTCTTGGCTTGCTCTCCATCCTGGAGGGCCGTGTACCACCCCCCACCAATCCTCCATACAAACCACCTGCCCCATTTCTGCAAAAGCAGAAGCCTGGAAGAAAAAGGCTACCTTCCATGCATGCCTCCTCTGTTCAGCTCCGCGGGACTTGGGGCTCTGAAGCAGCCCACTGGCTTCCGACTCATAGAAACATAGAAGACTGACGGCAGAAAAAGACCTCATGGTCCATCTAGTCTGCCCTTATACTATTTTTTGTATTGTATCTTAGGATGGATATGTATGTTTATCCCAGGCATGTTTGAATTCAGTTACTGTGGATTTACCAACCACGTCTTCTGGAAGTTTGTTCCAAGGATCTACTACTCTTTCAGTAAAATAATATTTTTTCATGTTGCTTTTGATCTTTCCCCCAACTAACGTCAGATTGTGCCCCCTTGTTCTTGTGTTCACTTTCCTATTAAAAACACTTCCCTCCTGAACCTTATTTAGCCCTTTGACATATTTAAATGTTTCGATCATGTGCTGCGGGCCGAGTTCCCAGAGTGGCGCTGACGATCGGCTGGGCTGATCCGCAAGGAGAGAAGGCAGGGGGCCAGGTGAAAAGCCAGTGGGATGCTTTGGAGCCCCAAGTGCCTCGGAGCCAGCAGAGGTGGAAGGCGGCCTTTTCTGCAGCATCCCCCTCCCCTCTTTGGATTGCGCCCCTGAAAAGGGGGGCTCTGTGAAGTAGACCCAGAGACAGGGTTTGGAGCAATCGGTACTTTTATTCAGCTCAGAGAACAAGTGACAGCTCAGCAAGGTAAAGTGACAATTCAGCGAGTACCGACTGACTCTGGCTGGAGAAACCGCTCCTTTTATATATTTGCGGTTCCCGCCAAAGCCAGAGCCGGCCGCGTCTGAGCCAATCAGGAGCGACTTCCTGCTTGGGCTCAGACAGCGCCGAAAGAGGAACAAACTATTTACAGAGTTACAAGGTAGCCATTACAGGATACAACACCCCTCCCCTCATAGTTGGACACATCCATCAAGAAAGCCATGTGACAAAGTCGTCCAATCGGTGGGGCCTCCGAGGAGCTCGCGCTGACCTGCGCAGTTCAATTTCTCCTTCGCCACCGACTGTGGAGGATGGCTCGCCGCTGTTCTCCCGGTGTTGTGGACTTGGCCTGGCGGGCCCAACGAAGGCTTCGGAGGACGAGGATGGTTCGGCGTCGCTGGATGGTTCCCCCTGGCCCGATAAGTCTCTTTGCGTGTCTCTTATTTCGGGCAATGTACTAAAGTCTGTTGAAGGGGGAGAGTCCATGTCAGCGGTTTGTGGCAATTGATTTTCTGTTCGCTTCCGAATGTGGTCTATGTGTCGTTTCCACAAACGACCATCCTCTAGTTTAACAACATAGGTCTTAGGTGCATTTTGCTTAACAATAATTCCCTTCATCCAGTTTACATTTCCATCAAAACTTTTTACATATACATTTTGTCCCAAATACATTTCTCTTTCAGGTTTTGTACACATTTGGTTATTATTAACACAGAACCTTGGGTTTAACCTGTCTAGAGGTGACCTCAATTTCCTTCCCATCAATAACTCTGCAGGGCTTACATGTGTGTGCGAGTTAGGGGTAATGTGTTGGGTGAGTAAGAATTGGTCCAAGTTCTGTTGCACATCCCCAGGGCCTGATCTGCGCAATGCCTCCTTTGCCACCCGTACGTAACGTTCTGCCAATCCGTTAGCCCAGGGCGAATAAGGCGAGATGAGGGCATGCCTGACCCCTAGGCCATCTAGGAACAATTCGAATTGCCTGGCTGTTAGCTGTGGCCCATTGTCAGACACTAAGAGATCCGGGCAACCATGGGATGCAAACAGTCTGCTCAATACCTTGATAGTGGCACTTGTGGTTATGTTGTTCATTGCTATTATTTCCAACCATTTTGAGAAAGCATCAACCACTATCAAAAAATACTGAGACCCCACTGGGCCAGCAAAATCAATGTGGATTCTAGACCAAGGACCAGCAGGCTGTTCCCACTCAGCCGGAGTTGTTTTGGGGGGACTGGGTCGTGACTCTTGGCACGGATCACACTTTGAAACCCAATTTTCAATATCAGCATCTAGCCCTGGCCACCATAAATGCCCCCTTGCCAGGCTCTTCATCCTGACAATCCCAGGATGACCCACATGTAACATTTTGAGTACCTTTCCCCTTAGGCTTTTGGGAATGATCACTCTATCCCCCCACAGTAAACAACCTTTCACATACGATAATTCAAGTCTTTTGTTTTTAAAATCACACAATTCAGTTTTCACAACATCATTTTGCCATCCCTTTAGAACACAGTTCACCACTTGTTTAAGGATTTGATCTTGCTGCGTGTGTGCAGCTACCTCTTTTGCTGTGGTTAGTGGGTTTTCCTCGAGTTCTATCATTAACACATCTGTGGAAGGAACAGGGTCTTCCACTAAGTCTGCTATGGGGCATCTGCTTAGGCCGTCTGCATGATTGATTTCCTTCCCCCCCTTGTGGGTGAGCTCATACTGATACCCTGAGAGGAAAAGAGCCCATCTGATTAGTCTTGGAGACATGAAAGGTGGAGTGGGCTTGTTGGGGGCTAGCAGGCCTAGTAAGGGTTTGTGGTCCGTGACTAGCTCAAAGCTTCTTCCAAAAATGTAATTGTGAAACTTCTTTACCCCTGCCACTAATGCTAGAGCCTCCTTGTCTAACTGGCTATAATTCCTTTCTGTGCTGGTCATGGTTCTAGAAAAAAATGCTATTGGGGCCTCTGTCTTATTAGGTAGAACGTGAGCTAGGACTCCTCCTATGCCGTACGGCGAAGCGTCGCACGTGAGCCTAATGGGTAGTGAAGCACTATATTGGACTACTACACTTTTAGAGGTTAATAAATTTTTTATTTGAGAAAAAGCTTCACGTTCAGTTTTCCCCCATGTCCAGCGGGCTTCCTTCTGGAGTAAACGATGGAGAGGCTCTGCTACTGTTGCCTTCTGCTTTAAAAAAACGGAATAAAAATTAAGGAGGCCCAAAAATGCCTGCAACTCATTCTTATCTCGTGGCTCTGGGGCTTCTCTAATTGCTCTCAGCTTCTCTGTTGTGGGGTGGATACCTTCCTTATCTATTTTATATCCTAGGAATTCTATACTGTTGGTTCCCCAGACACATTTATCAGGCTTGATTCTTAAACCTTTGTCCTGTAACCTCTTAAGTACTTCCCTTATTCTTTTGTTTACTTGTTCCTGGTTTTCCCCTGCAATTAAGATGTCATCAAAGTATGGAATGGCCCCATTTACCCCTGACAATAGGCGTTCCATGATGCTCTGGAATATTCCTGGGGCTATGCTTACCCCAAACTGTAACCTCGTGCATTTGAAAGCCCCCCTGTGCGTTACAATTGTTTGAGCGTTTGCTGTTTGTTCATCGACCGGAAGTTGCTGGTAAGCTTGCGCCAGGTCGATCTTTGCGAACCTTTTCCCCTCCCCCAGGGAGTGTAGCAGTTGTTGCACAACCGGGATGGGGTAGGGGTGGTGTTGGAGTGCCTTGTTTAGGGTTGATTTGTAATCAGCGCAGACTCTTAAGGAGCCATCTGGCTTCAGAGGGGTAACTATGGGAGTTTCCCATGGCCCCTGCTCCACAGGGACCAAAATACCTTGGCTAATGAGTTTGTCCAGCTGTATATCTAGTTTGGGGAGGAGCGGCAGGGGGACCCTGCGAGGTTTTAGTCTGATCGGTGGGACCTTGGGGTCAATAGAGAAAGATATAGGGGGCCCCTTATACAATCCCAGTGTGGGGCTGAACACTTCAGGGAACTCTTTCACAAAGTTAGGCATATCATAACAGTTTACATTACACACACCCGAAATTTCGATCCCCAGTGGTTCCATCCATGCTAAACCCAGAAGAGAGTGCTTGGCCCCTGTTACAATAAGCATGGGAAGGGTACATTTAACATTCTTGAATGCGATAGGTACATTTGCTGTTCCCAAGACCGAGATTACTCCCCCCTGAAAGTCTCTAATCACCAAAGAGGTTTGATTTAGGTCAGCCTTAGATACATTAGGCATATACAGTTTAAATTTTTCCCAGGGCATGATGGTATATCTAGAGCCCGTATCCAGCTCCATTGAGCAAGGTTGGTTATTGAGTAACAGTGATATAACAATTTTAGCCCCCTTTTTGGTTGCCGTGTTATTCACGGAAAATTGAGAGTTACCTCTATAGTAGTCGCGGTTAGCGGTTGAGTAGTTCCTTTGACCCGCGTTGCGGAATGGTCTCCTTTCTCGCGCTTGGGGGGTCTGGTTTTGAGGTCGCTGGTATTGCGGTGTGGCAAATGTGTCCTCTGGCGCTGTTGCTCTGCATGCGATGGCGATGTGGCCTCTCCGGTTGCAACGGCGGCATGTAGCGTCTCGGAAGGGGCATCGATGGCGCTGGTGATTTCCCCGGCAGCCCGCGCAGGGGGCTGGGTGAGTAGCTCTCAGGTGTCTCGGCTGGTCTTGCACCAGGAGGCAGTTGTCTCCGCTGGAACTTTGTTGGCTGGGGTTGTCTGTTTCCACGGCGCTGGGAGACGCGGAGTCGATTTTCGCAATGATTTCTCGCCTTCCGTGCTCTTTCAATTCTCTCGCCGCCGCGTCGGCTGCTTCTGCGGTTTGCGCCAGTTTAATTACGGTTTGTAGAGTCGGCTCTTCTTCGATGAGGAGTTTATTTCTCACCGTGTTGTTTTTCATGCCGAAAACGAGGGCGTCGGTGAGGCGAGCTTCCGGGTCTTTAAACTTGCATTGAGCAAGTACCGTTCGCAGCCGCGTTGTAAACTGGCTGATCGACTCGGTTTCCCTCTGAACCATCATGTGGAATTGGTGCCGAAATACCATGGCTGGTTTGGTCGGCTTGAAGTGGCTCGCCAGTTTTTGTTGTAGGACGTCCCACGCTGTGGCTCTTGCTTGTTCTGGTTCGGTGAGAGTTTGGGCTAGTCTGCGGATTTCTGCGCCGCAGTAGTTAAGGAAAATAGCCCGTCTGCGATCGGCTTCGGCGTCCTGCATTCCCGCCGCCTCGAGGAAGATCTCGAAGGTGGCCATGTACTCGTCCCATGTCGATTTCTCGGGATCGAAGAGTTCCGGAGCCTGACCGATCTGGATTTTGTCCATGTTGCACGCGAAGTTTCTTCCGTCCGTTCGTCGCCAGTGAAGTAGACCCAGAGACAGGGTTTGGAGCAATCGGTACTTTTATTCAGCTCAGAGAACAAGTGACAGCTCAGCAAGGTAAAGTGACAATTCAGCGAGTACCGACTGACTCTGGCTGGAGAAACCGCTCCTTTTATATATTTGCGGTTCCCGCCAAAGCCAGAGCCGGCCGCGTCTGAGCCAATCAGGAGCGACTTCCTGCTTGGGCTCAGACAGCGCCGAAAGAGGAACAAACTATTTACAGAGTTACAAGGTAGCCATTACAGGATACAACACTCTGCCTTTGCAGAAACGGGGTACGCGCATGTGGAGCAGCCCCAGGACATTAACTTGCCCGTTCACCACCTCTCTCAGCGTCTGCATTTCCACCAAGAGCTGCCCCCCACCCACCCTCAAGCCGGGCCGGGCTGGGCTGGACGCTGTCTTCAGAAGGTAAGCGGCTGGGGGGGGCGCTGCTGAGAAGGCCATGTGGAAGGCTGCCAAGCATGACACGGCTGTGGAGAAGGGAGTTTGTATCTATCTATCTATCTATCTATCTATCTATCTATCTATCTATCTATCTATCTATCTATCTATCATTCGCTCCTTCGTTTGTTTATTTGTTTGTTTGTTTGTTCATTCAACTTCTATGCCGCCCAATCCCAAAGGACTCAGGGAGGCTTACAAAATAATATGATACAATACAAAAGATACGAGCAATAAAAGAAGTCGAATATAATCTCTAAAACTAACCTCGTGATAAAACCCATTTATATAAACAGAGTGGGCTGTTACCTCCCTTCCTAGCTGCCCCAATGTGCTTTCCTGCCCTCCACGTGGCGTCTTAGCGCCCCCTACTGCCCTTTGTGCCTCTTAATGCCCCCCCCCCCCCAGCCATCTCACTGCCTCCCTGGGTGCAGTACCACCCACTTTGGGAACCACTGGTCTAGTGGTTAAGGCACCGGTCTAGAAGCCAGGATGTGAGTTCTAGTCCCACTTTAGGCATGAAAGACAGCTGGGTGACTTTGGACCAGTCCCTCTTAATCCCCTCAACCCACCTCACAGGGAAAAATAGGGAAGACGGAGGCCTAGAATTGTGTGTTCAGCACCTTGAATATTTACACAAATCATAAAAATAAATGAATAAATTAGGATGATGGATGGATATATATGTGCTTGTCTGGCTATATGTGTTTTGTGCCAATGATTTCCAAGTGAACGGTGTCCACCCATTCAGGTTTAAGCTATTGTAAATATTCCTGTCCACATTCATTCCTCAGTTATGTGGGCTGTGGCTGCAGCCTAACCCACTGGCTTTAATCATCCTTTTCAAAGAGGCTTCCCTCCCCTTCTGAATTGCTCTTCTCTGAAAAGAGCAGTAAGGTGCTTTTTACAGATGGGAGCCTGGCCGAAACGTGCTCGCTTAGCCAGTTAAATCATTCTTCTGAGTACAAAAAGAAGTGATGAAAACACCCACTTCTGCTGTGTTGCCTTGTGCTCTGTAGGTGAGGTGGCAGGTCTACATTGCAGCGAAATAAAACCGTGGTTTTGCGTAATGTACCCTGGTGGAAATCTCCTTCCAAAGGTTATATGTCTGGGGGAGCTTTCTCTTTTTAGAGCAACCCTCTTCCCCAAAATCAAATTGCAACGGCTCTTGGGTGGAAGAGACTTTTATTTATTTATTATTTATTATTTTATTTATTTATTGGATTTGTATGCCGCCCCTCTCCGGAGACATGGGGCGGCTAACAGCAATAACAAGACAGTGTACAATAATAATCCAATACTAAAAACGATTAAAAACCCATTAATATAAAAACCAAACATACATACAGACATACCATGCATAAAATTGTAAAGGCCTAGGGGGAATGAGTATCTCAATTCCCCCATGCCTGGCGGCAGAGGTGGGTTTTAAGTAGCTTACGAAAGGCAAGGAGGGTGGGGGCAATTCTAATTTCTAGGAGTAGTTGGTTCCAGAGGGCCGGGGCCGCCACAGAGAAGGCTCTTCCCCTGGGTCCCGCCAAGCGGCATTGTTTAGTTGACGGGACCCGGAGGAGACCCACTCTGTGGGACCTAACTGGTCGCTGGGATTCGTGCAGCAGAAGGCGGTCCCTGAGATAATCTGGTCCGGTGCCAAGAAGGGATTTATAGGTCATAATCAATACTTTGAATTGTGACCAGAAACTGATCGGCAACCAATGCAGACTGCGGAGTGTTGGTGTAACATGGGCATATTTGGGAAAGCCCATGATTGCTCTCGCAGCTGCATTCTGCACGACTTCCAGGGTGAGTTGCCATAAGGGAAAATCTCAGCTTGTGAAAAAATAAGCAGTGTTTTCTTTTAGATCCTTTCATTCATTTGTTCATTTTAGGACGGCTGGTTATGCAACTAAGTTTGGTTTGTTTTTAATTTTTAACCATTCAGTCGTATCCGACTCTTTGTGATTTTATAGGCAAGTGCTGTGCGTGCTACCAACGCAGCTTCTTTCAATCGTTGGATGTTCAACTTTGCATCCGATTTGACGTTATCAACCCACCGTCTTCTTTCCTTCCCCTTTCATCACAACAAGTAGAAACAGTTTTAGTCACTTATTTATTTTTTATTATTATTAATCAGATTTGTATGCCGCCCCTCTCCGCAGACTCGGGGGGGCTAACAACAATAAAAAGACAATGTAAACAAATCTAATATTAAAAATAATCTAAAAAGCCCCAATTTAAAGGACCAATCATACATACAAACTTATCACTTTCTCTTAAAATACAATAAATGATTGCTTCTTCCCATAACCCATCTCTTATCTATAGAAGGTAAAGGTAAAAGGTTTCCTTAAAGCCTCGTTTAGTCCTGATTGACAAAAGTCCATTAAAAGTTTCCTGAGATGACAACGCATGTTATTTTAACCTGGGTCAAATACACCAACTTTAGATTACATTACTTTAAGATAATGTTAACATCCAAACATCTTGATTTCTTTCAGGGTGGATAAAAATCGATGGTTTTTTTTAAAAAAAAAAATTAAATCAGATTTTTAAAATTTAAATGAGATGTTTTTTTATTTTTCTCAAAATAAAATGCTTTTGCAGTAAAAATCTATCAAGATAGTTTTCTGTTTAAGATAACATTAATAATTTTGTTTATTCAGCATGAAATGGTTATGTTAGCATGAGGCTGTAGATTCCACAACATTGAGATTCTCGGTAAGTCAACAGCAGGTCAGAGGAGTAGCAGAGATGACAGCTGTTCTTTATAAATTATTATTTAAATCAGGTTGATTTAAATCAAGCCTTTATACTAGTGATTTAAATCATGGCTTAAATCGACTTGAGTTAGATCACATCCAACCTGATTTCTTTTCATTTTTGTCTCTTTGTCCGAGTCTGCGGAGAGGGGCGGCATACAAATCCAATAAATAATAAATAATAATAATAATAATAATAATAATAATAATAATAATAATCTCTCAAAATTCTTCGAAGCTTACAATGTTACCTTTATAAATCCAATATAGGAAGGTTATCTGGGTCACTCTTTAGATTTGTTTTTTGTTTTTTGTCATACTTACCGGTAATTGTTTAAATATTGTATGTTCCATTTAATAATTTAATTATTAAGAAAACAGCCAGTTTTATTTGTGGAACCCGTGTAGCATTTTATTCCATGATGAAATCTACTTGTCTTCTGTACTGGTTCAGAAGTGCAAACGCCACCATTGCATGGGCTTTTTCACCCTTTGTGCATGCACAGAGGTGGATGGGCAGAGCCCCATCCTGCCACCACTACCGGTTCTCCAAACCATGGGAGGCCACCGCTACTGGTATGGCCGCACTGGGCTGAACCGGTAGCATTTCTGTCAGAAATAAGTTCATTTCTGAAGGTAATATCACAATGCAAGTAAATTATTTGTAACCATGGGAGAGGCTGATGTAAGCCATAATCGGCATGTAATCATGGGTTTGCTAATTGTGCTGCAACCTGATTGGCTGTATCCTATATAAGGAGGAACACCCTTGCATGAGAGGGGTTTGTTACAGAGAATGGTTTGATACAGAGTGGTTTGTTATATATAGAGTGGTTTGTAGTTTAGTGGTTAGTGCTTAGTGGTTGCAGTAGTGGATATTGTAAGAGTTATATAATAATAATAATAATAATAATAATAATAATAATAATAATTATTATTATTATTATTATTATTATTATAATTGGATTTGTATATCGCCCCTCTCCGTAGACTCGGGGCGGCTAACAACAGTAATAAAATACATCATATAAATCCAATATTAAAACAACTAAAAAACCCTTATTGTAAAACCAAACATCCCTACAAACAAACATAACATGCATAAATTGTAAAGACCTAGGGGGAAAGAATATCTCAGTTCCCCCATACCTGACGGCAGAGGTGGGTTTTCAGGAGCTTACGAAAGGCAAGGAGGGTGGGGGCAATTCTAATCTCCGGGGGGGGAGTTGGTTCCAGAGGGTCAGGGCCGCCAAAGAGAAGGCTTTTCCCCTGGGCCCCGCCAAACAACATTGTTTTGTTGACGGGACCCGGAGAAGACCCACTCTGTGGGACCTAACCAGTCGCTGGGATTCATGCAGCAGAAGGCGGTCTCGTAGATACCCTGGTCCGGTGCCATGAAGGGCTTTATAGGTAATAGGTATATGAAAGTATTGTATGATAGTTTATTTAGAGAAGCAGTTTGATAAAAAGAAGTAAATATATTTTTACAAGAAAGCCTGCTGTTGTGTTTCATTGCAGACTTCAATTGGGTATAGTGGTTACCTGTGGCTACTTGGTGGGTTAACAAAACTCTATTCTGCCCAACAATTTCACCCCTGCCTTATTCCGTATCATTCTTGTTTATGATTTCAGTTTCATAAAGCCTCAGTTTTGCCTGTTGAAACTTGTTCCTCTTATATAATATCCATGCATATAGGCAGGCACTATTAAAATTAACTTCTGGATCCATTGTTCAAAAACATCCTTCCCTACATCCAGTGTTAAGATATTTTGCTCCAATGGCTGCTAATAAATTTAAGTATTCTTCTCCTTTAATTGTAAACTTCAGTTCCTTTTGGTTCCCTTCTAATGTGCAACCTTCGAATTCCCATCTTATCATTTTTTTAAAAAGAACTGAAAACAAAGGCATTTTCTCATGAAAAGGATTCTTATAATGATGGTCCTTGACTTATGGCCATTTATTGGTTTGGACTTATGATCACCTTGGAAAACTTACTTACTTATTTATTTATCAGATTTGTATGCCGCCCGTCTCCGCAGACTTGGGGCGGCTAACAGCAATAATAATACAATGTAAACAAAACTAATATTTAAGTTAATTTAAAAAACCCCAATTTAAAAACCAATCATACATACTGACATACCATGCATAAATTTTATAAGCCTAGGGGGAGGGAAAATCTCAATTCCCCCATGCCTGACGACAGGTGGGTTTTAAGGAGCTTACGAAAGGCAAGGAGGGTGGGGGCAACTCTGATATCTGGGGGGAGTTGGTTCCAAAGGGTCGGGGCTGCCACAGAGAAGGCTCTTCCCCTGGGTCCCGCCAAATGACACTGTTTAGTTGACGGGACCCGGAGAAGGCCAACTCTGTGGGACCTAACTGGTCGCTGGGATTCGTGCGGCAGAATGCGGTCCCGGAGATATTCTGGTCCGGTGCCATGAAGATGGGAACTGATGGGAAGATGCAGAAAAAACATGCATTTTGATCTATAAAGATACTGCCACCTTTGAGTGAAGCTTGAGATTTCATGAAAATTTGCTTTCTTGGCATAGCATTCCTTTGTTTATCATTTTGACTTTGCAGTTTATCTTACAGGGCTGGATTTTCTGGCAGCCTCCCATTAAAGTACTTACCAGGTGTGACCCTGGGTAGTGATTTAAGAACTATCGAAGTTGGTGAGATGCTGACACACTGTAGGCCATCAGAATTGAGAATGAATGAATGAATTGAGACCAAATTCTTGACTAGATTGATAACAATGCATTTGTATTTATGTATTTATTAGATTTGTATGCCGCCCCTCTCCGAAGACTCGGGGCGGCTCACAACAATAATAGAAACAATATTCCAGAGAAAACAAATCTAATATTAAAAAGCACATAAAACCCTATCATATTTAAAAAAGCAAACAACATATACATACCAAAACATAAATATAAAAAAGCCTGGGGGAAAGGTGTCTCAACTCCCCCATGCCTGGCGGTATAGATGGGTCTTGAGTAATTTACGAAAGACAAGGAGTATGGGGGCAGTTCTAATCTCTGGGGGGAGTTGATTCCAGAGGGCTGGGGTTGCCACAGAGAAGGCTCTTCCCCTGGGGCCTGCCAAACGACATTGTTTGATCAGGGGTATCAAACTCGATTTCATGGTGGGCCACATCATTTATTTATTTATTTATTTATTTCTCCAGCAGACTCAGGGCGGTGTACAAGGTAAAACAAGATACACAATCTTAAAACTCCAGATATTAAAAACCATTCATCCAGATTCATCCAATATCACAGACATACAACAGAGTGTCAAAGTTCAACGGCCCAAGGGTTGAGCAGAGTGCAAACCTTCAACGGTCCAAAACCAAACATCAGGGTTGCGTTTGACCTCAGGGGGTTGCAGTGGGCGTGGCCAGTTTGAAGTCACTCGTGTTGGGGACACCTGTGGTGGCGCAAGCAAAAACAGGCTCCCGAGCTCTCTTTTTTGGGCTGTGACAGCTTCCTGCCAACCGTGCCATGAAAACAGAGCTTGACAGGGTTGTGTGCTCCATTTTTGTTGGCAGAGGCACCACAGGCCGATCCGTTGCTGTTTCCAGGTCGGCCTGGTGGGTCAGATCTAAGAGATTAGGATTGCCCCCACCCTCCTTGCCTTTCGCAAACTCCTTAAAACCCACCTCTGCCGTCAGGCATGGGGGAACTGAAACATCTCCCCCTTGCCCATGTTGTTTTGGTGTTAGATTGATTGTGTGCTTGTTTTTTTAATATTCTGGGGTTGTTTTTTTATGAATTTTTTAGCTTAACATTGTAATTGGATTGGTGGGTATTGGATTTGTTATTATGTACTGTTTTTACTTTGTTGTGAGCCGCCCCGAGTTTGCGGAGAGGGGCGGCATATAAATCCAATAAATCTAATCTAATCTAAGCATCTCAGGTCCTGGATCCGGTCCCTGGGCCTTGAGTTAGATGGACTACAAACAAAGATTTCCGAGTCCTTGAAGAGGGTGGCATATAAACCCAATTAATTAATTAATTAATTAATTCTCTCTATGCTTCTTTTTGGACAGAAATATTCCACAGGACTCTCTTCTGGTTCCTTATTTGTATCAATGATTTGGATGATGGAGTTATGGAGATGACACAACAATTTGGGTGGCATGAATTTGCAGATGACACATAAATAGGAGGGGCAGCTCATACGTCACACGAAAGTGATTCAGAAAGATCCAGGGCAGTCTTAAGGATAGATTGAAAAGCATATGATGGAGTCTGAGAAATGCTGCAAAGTTCTGAATCGGAATAGGAAAAAACCCCCGTAAGGCATGAATATAAGATGGCACAAAGATCTGGCTTGATGGGTTCTGGTGTCCTTGGCAATCTCAAGTGAAACATGAGCTAGACGTAGCACCCAGTTCCTAAAAAGGCCAATGCCATTTTGTGGGACAAAGTCTAGGCCATGAAAAGTAATTGCTCCCCAATGAAGGAGAATATTTGTAGCTCAGGGTTAAAAGGTGGGATCCTTGGCATTCTCTGAGCTTGGTCGCTTCTGTCTATCTGTCTGTCTGTCCGTCCGTCTCTATCTATCTTTCCATCTATCTATCTATCTATCTATCTATCTATCTATCTATCTATCATCTATCTATCATCTATCTATCTATCTATCTATCTATCTATCATCTATCTATCATCTATCTATCTATCTATCTATCTATCTATCTATCTATCTATCATCTATCTATCTATTATCTATCATCTATCTATCATCTATCTATCTATCTATCTATCTATCATCTATCTATCTATCTATTTATCTATCTATCTATCATCTATCTATCTATCTATTTATCTATCTATCTATCATCTATCTATCTATCTATCTATCTATTATCTATCATCTATCTATCTAGTCTGTCTGTTCGTTCTGCCGGGCTCTCTGATAGGAGCCTCCCGAAAATTCAAGGGTACAAATTTCAGACACACACACACACACACACACACACATTTGAAAATTCAAAACAATGTTCTTTATCACAAAATTCAAAATAAACAAAGCACTCTTTTTGTATTGCAAAGAGCACTCTTCCCAAAACAACCGGGTAGTCTGTACAATTTCCCTTAAGCAGTCATTAAGTACTTAGCTAGCAGCTGTGAAGAAACTTCACACCCCTTCTTCTTCCAACGAAGTGAGACACACACACACACACACACACACACACGTTGCTCTGCTTTGGTTTCAAAGGCGTGAAAAACCAACAAAGTCCAGCAACACAAGATTCCTGACGAACTGCAATCAGATATTCTTCCACAACGGCCAAACCCACATGCTGCTATTTATAGCAGCAGCCCTAATTACTGGAGCCCCACCCAAACACAGGTGGCCTCCCTTATTTCCTGTAATATGTTCTTACTTGGTCTGTTCTACGCATAATTCTGCGCTTGCGTGGGTCCAAAACGTCGTCATCCGAATCAAAGGAAGATAAGGGAGATTGACTGCCTGGACTGTGTGCCAAGCCCTCCTCTGCCGAGTCACTCCCATCTTCTTCTTCTTCATCCGAGGAAACTAAACTCTGAACTGATTCTGTCGGCAATAACACATGCCTGTGACATGTTGAATTTTCCCCTGCATCCTCCTCCCCATTCCCTGGGGCAGGAGCTGGGCCAGAGCCAACCACAATACTATCTATCTATCTTCCTTCTATTTCAGATGTTTAATTTAACAGTTAGGTAATAGCATCAGTGCTAGGAGAGAGTAGGGTTTGCTCCACATTTATGCACTTGCACCATCAGTGTTGGTGGGAGGAGTGTTCTTGGTGGTTCCTTGATTAGGCTTGTGATTGATCTTTCAGTTGGTTGATGAAAGTGACATAGGGGAAGGTTTGGTAGGGAAGGTTTGCCTATTTGCCGATGACTCTAAAGTGTGCAATAGGGTTGATATTCCTGGAGGCGTCTGTAATATGGTAAATGATTTAGCTTTACTAGATAAATGGTCAAAGCAATGGAAACTGCAGTTTAATGTTTCCAAATGTAAAATAATGCACTTGGGGAAAAGGAATCCTCAATCTGAGTATTGTATCGGCAGTTCTGTGTTAGCAAATACTTCAGAAGAAAAGGATTTAGGGGTAGTGATTTCTGACAGTCTCAAAATGGGTGAACAGTGCAATCAGGCGGTAGGGAAAGCAAGTAGGATGCTTGGCTGCATAGCTAGAGGTATAACAACCAGGAAGAGGGAGATTATGATCCCGCTATATAGAATGCTGGTGAGACCACATTTGGAATACAGTGTTCCCTCGACTTTCGCGGGGGATGTGTTCCAAGACCACCCGCGAAAGTCGAATTTCCGCGAAGTAGAGATGCGGAAGTAAATACACTATTTTTGACTATGAACAGTATCACAAGCCTTCCCTTAACACTTTAAACCCCTAAATTACAATTTCCCATTCCCTTAGCAACCATTTAGATTATTACTCACCATGTTTATTCATTAAAGTTTATTTTAAAAAAATATTTATTAAAGGCGGACGAAAGTTTAGCGATGACATATGACATCATCGGGCGGGAAAAACCGTGGTCTAGGGGAAAAAACAGCGAAGTATTTTTTTCAATTAATATTTTTGAAAAATCGTGGTATAGACTTTTTGCGAAGTTCGAACCCGCAAAAATCGAGGGAACACTGTACTGTGTTCAGTTCTGGAGACCTCACCTACAAAAAGATATTGACAAAATTGAACGGGTCCAAAGACGGGCTACAAGAATGGTGGAAGGTCTTAAGCATAAAACATATCAGGAAAGACTTAATGAACTCAATCTGTATAGTCTGGAGGACAGAAGGAAAAGGGGGGACATGATCGAAACATTTAAATATGTTAAAGGGTTAAATAAGGTCCAGGAGGGAAGTGTTTTTAATAGGAAAGTGAACACAAGGACAAGGGGACACAATCTGAAGTTAGTTGGGGAAAAGATCAAAAGCAACATGAGAAAATATTATTTGACTGAAAAAGTAGTAGATCCTTGGAACAAACTTCCAGCAGACGTGGTAGATAAATCCTCAGTAACTGAATTTAAACATGCCTAGGATAAACATATATCCATCCTAAGATAAAATACAGAAAATAGTATAAGGGCAGACTAGATGGACCAGGAGGTCTTTTTCTGCCGTCAGACTTCTATGTTTCTATGTTTCTATGAAAGGACTGCAAGGAAGCAACCAAGCTCTGAGAGCACCAAACACCACTCAATTGTTCCATGAACTACTCTGCTCTTGTCAGATGCCATTTTGGGCATCTCTGCTCTACAAGAACCATGGTAAATTGCTGCAAATTCCAGAGGAGGCTATCAAGATGGTGAAAAGTCTGAAGCTATGAGGAAAAGTCAAAGGAATTAAATAAGTTTAGCGTACAGAAGAGACCAGAGAGAAGAGACGACTTACCAGGGTTTTAAGTTTCTGAAGGGGTTGCCATATGGTGTAGAGCAGTGGTTCCCAAACTTGGCAACTTTAAGACTTGTGGACTTCAACTCCCAGAATTCTCCAGCCAGCATAGCTTAGCTACAGTATGCATAGCATAGCATAGCATAGCATAGCTGGCTGGAGAATTCTGGGAGTTGAAGTCCACCAGTCTTAAATTTGCCAAGTTTGGGAACCACTGGTGTAAAGCATATTTATTTATTTTATTTATTTATTAATCAGATTTGTATGCCGCCCCTCTCCGCAGACTCGGGGCGGCTCACAGCAATAATAATACAATGTAAGCAAATCTAATATTTAAGTTTAAGTTAATTTAAAATCCCAATTTAAAAACCAACCATACACACTAACATACCATGCATAAATTTTATAAGCCTAGGGGGAGGGAAAATCTCAATTCCCCCATGCCTGACGACAGAGGTGGGTTTTAAGGAGCTTATGAAAGGCAAGGAGGGTGGGGGCAATTCTGGCTGAGGAATTCTGGGAGTTGAAGTCCACAGTTCGTAAAATTGTCATGGTTGGAGACCCCTGGTGTAGAGAACCAGGAAGTAATCTAAAGAACAAGGAGTTCTATAGAAGCTGATGTCTAGGTGTAAAGGGGTATGAATGTTTTTAATGTTGATAATGGCCAGGTAACATTTGGAAGTAGATCGGGGAAAGACGTTTCCCTAAACCCTAAGAAGGAAGAGGAGGTTCAACTTAAACAAACTTGAAATATTTTGTTATTATACAGCCCATCACGATAGAAATAATTCTAGCCTTCCTGTGGAGTAGATTTTGTGATCTGGTCAGGTGTGACCGACATAGATAATGGACCTCTCCTTTATTTCCCCAGAGAGCGGGACCAGAACTAATGGGTTGAAAACAAGAGAAAGGTTCAGACTAGACACCAGGAGAACATACATAGAAACATAGAAGACTGACGGCAGAAAAAGACCTCATGATCCATCTAGTCTGCCCTTTTACTATTTTTTGTATTTTATCTTAGGATGGATCTATGTTTATCCCAGGCATGTTTAAATTCAGTGACTGTGGATTTACCAACCATGTCTGCTGGAAGTTTGTTCCAAGGATCTATTACTCTTTCAGTAAAATAATATTTTCTCATGTTGCTTTTGATCTTTCCCCCAATTAACCTCAGATTGTGTCTCCTTGTTCTTGTGTTCACTTTCCTATTAAAAACACTTCCCTCCTGAACTTTATTTAACCCTTTGACATATTAAATGTTTCGATCATGTCCCCCCTTTCCCTTCTGTCTTCTAGACCAGTGATTTTCAACCTTTTTTGAGCCGCGGCACATTTTTTACATTTACAAAACCCTGGGGCACATTGAGCGGGGGGAGGGTGGGCGCTATAAAAAGTTTGGACAAAAAAATTCTCTCTCTCTCTCACTCCCTTTCGCTCTATTTCTCACTCACTCACTCTTTCTCTCCCTTCTTTCTCTTTTCATCCCTCTTTCTTTCTCTTCCTTCCTTCCTCTCTCTTTTGCTCTCTTTCTCTCTCCCCTCCCTCCCTCTATGTCTTTCTCTCTCTCCTTCCCTCCCTCCCTCTCTCTCTCTCTTGCTTTCTTTCTCTCTCTCTCTCTTGCTTTCTCTCTCTCTCTTGTTCTCTTTCTCTCTCTTGCTTTCTTTCTCTCTCTGAGCTTCGCGGCACACCTGACCATGCACTGGTTGAAAAACACTGCTCTAGACTATACAAATTGAATTCATGAAGTCTTTCCTGATACGTTTTATGCTTAAGACCTTCCACCATTCTTCTAGCCCGTCTTTGGACCCGTTCAATTTTGTCAATATCTTTTTGTAGGTGAGGTCTCCAGAACTGAACACAGTATTCCAAATGTGGGTCCAAATATACCAGCTGGTGTAATAGACTTCCCTGTGAAGGGATGCGGTGGCTAAGATGCTGAGCTTGTCAATCAGAAAGTTGGCAACGGTTTATATCCCTAGCACCGCGTAATGGGGTGAGCTCCCATTAATTGTCCTAGCTTCTGCCAACCTAGCAGTTCGAAAGCATGTAAAAAAAAAATGCAAGTAGAAAAATAGGGCCCCCTTTGGTGGGAAGATAACAGTGTTCCATGTGCGCCTTTGATGTTGAGTCATGCCGGCCACATAACCATGGAGATGTCTTCGGACAGCGCTGGCTCTTTGGCTTTGAAATGGAAATGAACACTGCCCCCTAGAGTCAGGAAGTGATAAGTTATTTAGAAGTGCTTAGAAGTGGTCAGCTCAACAGGCATCCATCCGAAATGTTTTAGTGCATGGTTAGATTCAGTGATGTCTGTGCTTCCTTTCAGCTGTGTGATTCTAGGCCTCTTAACTTTGTTCTGCAGCCTGAATAAATAGGCATATTTAAAGGATTTCTTTTTTTAAAAAAATCTTCTCCAGGGGAATAAAAACAGACATCCTTAGATTAGCCCAGAGGCATAACTAGCTTAGCATTCTGTTCCAGTCAGCCAGAAGCCTCTGAGAAACTGATAATCAGGATATGAATATAACAAGCAGCATCTGACTTCTGTACCCAGTTACAAGGGAGGACAGTTCCGTTTCTTCTGAGTGTAATAAATAATGGATTGTGGAAACGTGCCAACCAGCAAACAGTGCCGAATTAGACATTTAGGTCCTTCAATGTGCCTTTCCGTGCAAATTCCCAGAGCGATATTTCAGTATACAAAACAAGAAACATTTAGGAAAGAAGCAGACTCCTATATGTGTGGATGGAGCTGGTTGAGATGTCTTGGGGAGCGAACCTCTCTGCATTTCACAGATAATCCTTGACTTACGATCTCAATTGAGCCCAGGATTTATGTTGCTATGTAGGACAGTTGTTATTATTATTATTATTATTATTATTATTAATTAAATTTGTATGCCGCCCCTCTCCGTAGACTCGGGGCGGCTCACAACAATAGTGGCAAAACAATGTAATATAAATCTAACAATTTAAACTAAAAACCCATAATTTAAAAACATGCACACAACACATCATACATAAACAATATGGGCCTGGGGAAGTTATTTCAGTTTCCCCCGTGCCTGACGGCACAGGTGGGTTTTAAGGAGTTTATGAAAGGCAAAGAGGGTGGGGGCAATTCTAATCTCAGGGGGGAGCTGGTTCCAGAGGGTCGGGGCCGCCACAGAGAAGGCTCTTCCCCTGGGACCCGCCAGACGACATTGTTTAGTCGACGGGACCCAGAGGAGACCAACTCTGTGGGACCTAATTGGTCGCTGGGATTCGTGCGGCAGAAGGCGGTCCCGGAGATATTCTGGTCCGATACCATGAAGGGCTTTAACCCGTCTGTTAAGTGAAGTTTGCCCCATTTCACGACTGTCTCTTAACAAAGCTGTTAAACCAGTGTTTCCCAACCTTGTCAACTTGAAGATATCAAGACTTCAACTCCCAGAATTCTGGGAGTTGAAGTCCAAGTATCTTTAAGTTGCCAAGGTTGGGAAACACTGTGTTAAACAATGCAGTTGTTAAGGTAAGTAACACGGTTGTTGAGGGAATCTGGCTTCCCCATTGACTTTGCTTGTCAAAAGGTTGCAAAAGAGGATCACAGCAGTGGTGGGATTCTAATGTTTTTATTACTGCTTCTGGGGGTATGGCTTGGTGGGCATGGCAGGGGAAGGATACTGCAAAATCCCCTTTTCCTCCCGATCGGCTGGGACTCAGGAAGCAAAGGGGGTTGAACTCGATGGCCTTCATGATCCCTTTCAACTCTAACAATAAATGAATGAATGAATGAATGAATGAATGAATGAATGAATGAATGAATGAATGGGGGCAGGACCAAACAGAGGTGGTATTGACTGGTTTTCTGAACTACTCAAAATTTCTGCTACCGGTTCTCCACATCTACCTCTGGATCACAGGACCCGGGGACAATGCAATCATCATAAATGCTTAACAATTACCAAGCAACTAAATTTTGATGATGTGATCCTAGGGATGGTGCAATGGTTATATGTATGAAAATCGGCCCTAAGTCATCTTTTTCAGTGCCGTTACAGTATCGAACGGTCATTAAATGACTTGTTGTATGTTGAGGACAACCTGTATAGGGCAAGGGCTATTATAGAAAATGCTGTCCTTCTAGAAAAGCTCTTGTAGCTCAAAGGTCTCCAACCTTGGCAAATACAGGGGGTGGACAAAAAATGGAAACACTTGACATATTGGCATCATAATGTTTGAACATGTTCAAATCAATCAAAACTTGACATATTTTAATGTTTTTTTAAAACTACCTTTTATTTTTACAGAGATTTAAGGAAATTGGTTATAACCTTCTAGAAATGGCAGACCTGTCAGACTTTCAAAGAGGCCAAGTTGTTGGTGCTCGAATGGCAGGCGCTAGTGTAACAGAAAGTGCCCGAATGTTTGGCGTTTCAAGAGGTAATATCTCAAAAGTAATGGCTGCACAGGTCTGGTCGAAAGTCGAAGTTGTCTGAGAGAGACAGTCGGACTCTAAAGCGAATTGTTAGAGCGGATCGCAAGACCACAGCTCCTAAAAATCACTGCAGAGCTCAATAGACACGTACAGAACCCAGTTTCCACAAAAACTGTTTGAAAGGAGCTTCACAAATCTGGATTCCATGGAAGAGCTGCAAAGTGTTTCCATTTTTTTGTCCACCCCCTGTACCTGTATATAAATCTAAACAAAGTAATACTGTTGAGAAAGAATATGAGGAGTTTTGATGATTGGAAAGAGCTGCTGAATTGTGGGGTCCTTGATTGCTCTTTGAGCTCAGTTTTTACCGCAGACATTTCATGACCCAAATAGGTAACGTCTTCAGTTCTAGAAGGGAGTGGAGTTTGATCTCTGTTTATATACAAAGGACATGATTTGACTGTTTATGGCAGTGGTCTTGGTGGTTCTTTTATTAGACTGAGTTGCTGAACCGTACATAGAAACATAGAAGTCTGACGGCAGAAAAAGACCTCATGGTCCATCTAGTCTGCCCTTATACTATTTTCTGTATTTTATCTTAGGATGGATATATGTTTATCCCAGGCATGTTTAAATTCAGTGACCGTGGATTTATCTACCACGTCTGCTGGAAGTTTGTTCCAAGGATCCACTACTCTTTCAGTAAAATAATATTTTCTCATGTTGCTTTTGATCTTTCCCCCAACTAACTTCAGATTGTGTCCCCTTGTTCTTGTGTTCACTTTCCTATTAAAAACACTTCCCTCCTGAACCTTATTTAACCCTTTGACATATTTAAATGTCCCCCCTTTCCCTTCTGTCCTCCAGACTATACAGATTGAGTTCATGAAGTCTTTCCTGATACGTTTTATGCTTAAGACCTTCCACCATTTTTGTAGCTCGTCTTTGGACCTGTTCAACTTTATCAATATCTTCTTGTAGGTGAGGTCTCCAAAACTGAACACAGTACTCCAAATGTGGTCTCACCACGCTCTATATAGCGGGATCATAATCTCCCCCTTCCTGCTTGTTATACCTCTAGTGAAAAGAAACAAACTGCATTTCAGTTCATATTTCCTCCTAACCCTGCACTTTTGAATCATTGGCAGCCCAGGTATGACAGTTTCGAGGGAGGTTTTATCATTGTTTCTGCTATTAGAAGGCTGGGCCTAAACAGGTTCTTTCTTCCTCAGCTCTGCTGAAGACAAAATAAGCCGGAGAGTAAACACTGAAAGAGCAAGGGTGGCTTTTGTGGCTTTCTGTGTCCTTATTCATCTTGCAGGTTCTGTAATTGACTGAGCTAGCTAAGCTTCTTTCCTTAGTCTTCTAGAAATGTCACACTTGTTCAAATATTAATAACTTGGGCTATTCCATTAGCCGCCAAAGCCCGTAGAGCCACACAGCCTTCACCTTTCTAAAGGTTACCCTTCTACTTCCTACTAATTTGTTCGCTAGCACTGCGCAGGTAATCCTCGACTTACGGGCTACAATTGAGCCCGAAATTTATGTTGCTAAGCGCGACGGTTGTGTGAACTTTGCTCCATTTCAGATCATCGAAAAATGATTTAGGAGACTACGGCAGCTGCCTTCCGACGGATCAGGAATCTTCAAGCCTTGAAATCTAATTGTGTTTTCCTTCATCTTATTCGTCACATCACACAGCAGTGTTGTTGCTGTAATCCTTTTAATATCACAGAGAAAGGGCCGACAGCAATTGTGGAGAGTGAGCGGGAGAGGCCAAAAGACGTCTGAGTCAGGGCAATTTTTACTTATTTATTTATTTATTTGCAGTCTACTATCAGTGTTTAGTCAGGTCGCAAATTGCCCTGGGTGTGGCGTCAATATATTTAGACCTATGATACTTCCCATAATTCTACATTAAAAGGGTGTGAATGTTATAATGGATGACTAGGAAGAGACCACAGAGGTCATAAAGGCACCATAAAAATCATAGAAATCATATCTCTGATCTACAGAGGAACCATGGTAATGCGGTGGCTGGAATGCAGGATTGCAGGCTAATTCGACAGGAAGGTCTCAACTACTACCTAGCACTGATGGTATTGCCAAGTTAGGTAATGAAATGGCTGCATAAAAAATAACCAGGCTCAAAGAGCACCCAGAACCCTACAATTCCAAGCTACAAATTTATTTATTTATTTATTTATTTCCTTCCTTCCTTCCTTCCTTCCTTCTTTCATTCAATTTCTATGCCGCCCTTTTCCTGAGACTCAGGGCGGCTTACAATATAAATTACAGTGATACCTTGTCTTACGAACTTAATTAGTTCCAGGACGAGGTTCGTAAGGTGAAAAGTTTGTAAGACAAAACTATGTTTCCAATAGGAATCAATGGAAAAGCGATTAATGCGTGCAAGCCCCAAATTCACCCCTTTTGCCAGATGAAGCGCCCGTTTTTGTGCTGCTGGGATTTCCCTGAGGCTCCCTCCATGGGAAACCCCACCTCCAGACCTCTGCTGCAGGGGAATCCCAGCATCGCAAAAACAAGCGCTTTGCTGGCAACGGAAGGTCCGGAGATAGGATTTCCCAGTGAGGGGAACCTTCACCTGGCAACGGAAGTCCATAGGTGGGGCATCCCAGCGGTGGCAGCAGGTTCGTAAGGTGAAAATAGTTCGGAAGACAAGGCAAAAAAATCTTAAACCCCTGGTTCGTATCTCGAAAAGTTTGTATGACGAGGGGTTCGGAAGACGAGGTATCACTTTATACTGTATAGAAATCAGAATTAATCTAAAACAAACCAATCTAATAAAAACGTAAAAACAGCCTCAACTTTGCTCTGTTATTCTTAGCAACTGATAGATTAAGACATTGTTGGAGGAGAGCTGGGTTAGTCCTTCTAGACTATTGGATTAAGTTGAGTCTGGCTACCTGACTGGAAGGAATGATGCTAAAATATTGGGAATTTTTGTATAGATTTTTTTTTTGTTCTCTGCGTACAGTACTAAGTGATTTGTGCCGTTTTTTTGCCATTGTAACAAAAATTAGAAAAGATGAGTTTTCAAGAAAAAGCTGAAGCCATGTGATACAATTTATTTATTTCATTTTATTATTTTATTTTATTTTATGCCACCCTTCCCCTTAGACTCAGGGTAGCTTACAACATGTTGGCAATAGCACTTTTTAACAGAGCTAGGCTATTGCCCCCACAATCCGGGTCCTCATTTTACCCACCTCGGAAGGATGGAAGGCTGAGTCCACCTTGAGCCGGTGATGAGATTTGAACCGCTGACCTGCAGATCTAGCAGTCAGCTTTAGTGGCCTGCAGTACTGCACTCTACCCACTGCGCCACCTCGTTTTTGTTAGTTTGTTGTTAGTTGCGAAGTCTTATTTCGACCCATTGTGATCTCATGGACAACTTTCCTCCAGCCCTTCCTGTCCTCTACCATCCCCCAGAGACCATTAAAACTCAAGTCTATTGCTTCAGTGACCCCATCCAGCTACCTCGTTCTCTGTCGTCCCTTTCTTCTTTTGCCCTCCATCTTTCCCAGCATTAGGCTCTTCTCCAGGGAGTCCTTCCTTCTCATTAGGTGACCAAAGTCTTTGAGTTTCATCTTCAGGATCTGGCCTTCTAAAGAGCAGTCAGGGTTGATCTCCTCTAGGAGTGACCGGTTGGATGGCCTTGCAGTCCAAGGGACTCACAGGAGTCTTTTCCAGCACCATAGTTCAAAGGCCTCCATTCTTTGGCGCTCAGCTTTTCTTATGGTCCATCTTTCAGAGCAATACATTGCAACTGGGAAAACCATCGCCTTGACTACATGCACTTTTGTTGGCCTTCTATAGAATGCCTAAGTTCACCCGTTAAGGGCGACATTTTGTACACCATTTTATCCTCAAAAAGAGGATAAATCAGCACCTAAAAAACAATAACTTATTGGACCCAAATCAGCATGGCTTTACTGAAGGCAAATAGGCGTTGATTGCTTACCTGAACGCCTCTTCTCGTACGGTGAGCGGGTACAGCAGTCACATGGGTTGCTCATGTCCAATCCGGTGGAACTGAGCCTAGTATTAAAAAAGCTTGCCGGATCCGCCCCTTCCCCAGAATTCGCGAATCCATAGACTAGGCTCAGTTGTGAAGCTCTTTAGTGTTCAACTCTCATTGTTAGAGGAAGAAAGATATAGAAAGGTAAAGAAGACACATATAAGGGCGGGAAGTGACTGCTGTACCCGCTCACCGTACGAGAAGAGGCGTTCAGGTAAGCAATCAACGCCTATTCTCCGTACTGAAGGAGCGGGTCCAGCAGTCACATGGGACATACCCAATAGATGGTCCCTAGGGTGGGATTAGCTTGCTATCGTGTGAGATAACGGATTGGAGTACCCTTCTGCCGAAGGCAGCGTCCGCTGAAGCGTAAGAATCAATTTTGTAGTGCCTGATGAAGGAATTTGGCGAGGCCCAAGTGGCTGCTTTGCAGACCTCCTCCAACGGGGCTTGAGTCGCCCAAGCGGCCGAGGTGGCTGCGCTCCTGGTGGAATGCGCTGTGATGTTCCTTGGAACTGAGAGGGAGGCCGACTCATAGGCCTTAGATATAGTCCCTCTGATCCAACGGCCTATTACTGTTGAAGACACTTTGGCCCCCATGACTCTGGGATGATAGGCTACAAAGAGTGCTTCTGACCTCCGAAAGGGTCCTGTGCGTTGGATATATATTCTCAGCGCTCTGGTGAGATCCAGGGTGTGCCATCTAATTGCCAAGGGATGGTCTCGTTGGAGGCAGAAGGAAGGTAGGACAATATCCTGAGATCTGTGGAACATGGAACTGACCTTGGGTAAGAAGGTGGGGTCCAGTCGCAAGACTACCTTGTCCTGATGGAATTGACAAAGGTCCTGCCTGATTGAGAGGGCAGCCAGCTCCGAAATGCGTCGGGCAGAGGTAATAGCCACCAGGAATGCTACCTTAAAGGATAGGTACCTGAGGGACGCCGATTTTAGGGGTTCGTATGGTGCCTGCGTGAGGGAATGGAGAACCCGTGGCAAATCCCAGGAAGGATACCTGTGGACCTTGGAAGGTCTGAGATTGGCTATGCCCTTGAGGAATTCCTGAACTTCAGGGAAGGATCGGAGAGGCTGTCTGCGGGGACCCCCTAGGACAGATGAAATGGCTGCCAGATGACGCCGGAGGGTGCTGGTGGAAAGTCCTTTATGGAAGCCTTGCATAAGGAAGGAAATAATTCTGTGTATGGGGATGCACAGAGGGGAGAGACCTTCCTGTAGACACCACTGGTGAAACTTGGACCACGTGTGGTCGTAGATTCGATTGGTCGAACCCCTTCTGGCCTTTAAAATGACCTCCACTGAATCGGGGTCATGACCACGCAGTTCTAGATCTCTCCTGATAACAGCCAGGCGGTGAGGTGGAACCACTCCGGGTCTGGATGGAAAGAGGCCCCCTGCCGCAGCATATCCCCCGAAACGGGGAGTCGCCAAGGGTCCTGGACGGACAGCTGTTGGAGATCCGCGAACCAGGGCCGGCGGGGCCAATGAGGGGCGATTATGATTACTCGGGCCCTCTCGGTGAGGACCTTGTGAATCACGTCCGGGAGGATTGGAATTGGAGGAAATGCGTAGAGTAGGCCTGGAGGCCATGGACTCCGGAGGGCATTGATTGCTTCCGCTCCCGGGGATGGAAATCTGGAATAGAAGCGAGGGAGTTGGGCGTTCGCATTGGTCGCGAAGAGATCCAGGATTGGTAGGCCGAATCTGAGGGTGATTTGATGGAACAGGTCCTGATGGAGGTTCCACTCTCCTGGGTCTATCGTTGCTCGGGATAGCCAATCCGCCTGGACGTTGAGACTCCCCGAGATGTGATCGGCTAGGAGCGACTGCAGATGTTTTTCCGCCCAAAGGCCCAACTTGAGGGCCTCCCTCATGAGAGCCTTGGATCTCGTGCCTCCCTGTCTGCAGATATGGCTTTTTGTGGCAATGTTGTCGGTGAGAATGAGAACGTGCCGGTTGGGGATGCGAGGAGAGAAATGCTTCAGAGCCAGGGAAACGGCTCTTAACTCTAGCCAATTGATTGGCCTGGAAGCTTCCTCCGGGGACCACGTGCCCTGGGCTATCATCCCCTGGGCGTGGGCGCCCCATCCCGATAGACTGGCATCTGTGGTGATGACAAATTGATCCGGGCACCTGAACGGGGATCCTTTGACCATGGCCGGAGACTTCCACCACTTGAAGGATCTGCGAACACTCAGTGGGATGACAATGCGTCGATTTGAGTTGCTGTGCCCCGATCTCTGAAAAGGCAACAGGAGCCACTGGAGTTCCCTAGCATGAAGGCGAGCCCAGGGAATGATGCCTATGCATGACACCATCTTCCCCAAAAGGGAAGATAGAGTAACTATGGATACTGAAGCATTAGATAAAATGTTAGAAATTAACTCCACTATACTGAGTTTTCTCTCGGGAGAGAGAAAAACCTGGGAGGATTCTGAATCAATAATGGATCCCAGGTGAGAAATGGATGTGGAAGGTTGGAGGTGACTTTTATCAAAGTTGATGGAAAATCCATGGTCCTGAAGGACTGACATGGTGACCGAAAGGTCTGTTTTCACTCTCTCTAGGGAGTTCCCATGAATCAAAATATCATCAAGATAACATAAAATGTGGATGGGAGACGCCCGGATATAGGCCGCCAGGGACCCCAAGAGCTTTGTAAAGACTCGAGGGGCCGAGGAAAGGCCAAATGGCATCGCCCTATACTGGAAATGCCTGCCTTGAAAGGAAAAACGTAAAAATTTTCTGTGGCATTTGGCTATAGGAATGTGAAGGTAGGCCTCAGTGAGGTCTAAGGAGACCATGAAATCTCCCGAATGAATGGCGGCCAAAATAGAAGACAAGGAGTGCATCTTAAACTTCCTATATTTGATGAATAGGTTTAGTTTCTTTAAATCCAAAATAGCTCTCCAACCTCCGGAGGACTTTGGAACCATAAATAGGATGGAGTAAAAACCTAGGCCCTTCTGATCGGAAGGGACCGGTTGAATGGCTCTGATGGACAATAGATGAGAAATGGCCTCCTCCATACGGTTACAATCTGAGGATGACCTGGGAGAAGGGCAGGAAATAAAACGTTTAGGGGGAGGAGAAATAAATTCTAAAAGAAGGCCTGATTGAACAGTGTCAATGACCCAAGGGTCCTTGGAGGTGAGACGCCAATTAGAGGCGAAATGAGCTAGGCGACCCCCTATGGGAATGGAGGTAAGATTACCATCTAGGTTTTTTTGAAGCCCTGTTAGAGGAAGCTCCCCTTTGGAAGCGAAACCCTCTACCCCTGGAGTTCCTACCTTGGGAACGAAAGCGGGGGGAATACTGACCTGGAGATCTCTGATAGGAAGCCGCTTGATCTTGCTGGCGCCCTGAGCGACGAAAGGACTGCGTTTTGGTAGCCTTTTTTGTGGTTGGACCCAAAACTTTCTTCTTGTCCGTGGTCTCCGTGAGGAGTGGATCCAGAAGATCACCGAAGAGAAGGTCGCGCTTTAAGGGGCCCTGGGATAACTGCCACTTTTGGCGAACTCCCGCTTGCCAAGGGCGAATCCATAGGAGTCTTCTTGCCGTTGTAGAAGCTGCAATAGACTTAGCAGAAAATCTAGTAGATTGCAAGGTGGCCTCAGCCACGTACTGGGCAGCTGCAAAGACCTTGTTGAAGTCTTGTTGACCTCTCAAGTCATCGGGAGGAATATGCTGTTGAAGTTGGCGAAGCCACAGCAGCGTGGCTCTGGAGAAAAAGGAAGCCGCTGCAGAACTTTTAATGGCCCAGGAATCAGCGGTGAATCCTCTTTTGAGCATTTGCTCAATGCGCTTGTCCTCTGGGCAGAGGACTTCCTCCGCCTCGCCTGGCACAGCCGCTGCCGAGTGAAGAATCTTGACAGGTTCATCTGGTTTGGGAAAGGATAGAAGCTCTTCATAGGAAGAGGAAAGTTTGTACAACTTTCTATCCTTGGTGGAGGGATTAAGGCCAGATGCTGGAAATTCCCACTGTTTGAGTAAGGCATCTTTAAACAATTTAGGCATAGGAATTACCTCGTTATCCTCCTGTTCCTCTGTGAAGTAAGGTAAATTCTCCTCTGGGGGATCAGTGGAAGTGGAGGATTGTTTCTCCTGGGCCGCTAATCCCGTAGAAATTCTAGCTTTGAGGAGGAGAGATTTGAATAATTGAGAGGGAAAAATAGTAATTGGAGGAGGAACCTTTATTTGGGATTCCTCATCATCTGATAAGCCTTGAAAAGCATCCTCATCATCCTCTATATCCTCATATTCATCCTGGGAGGAATCTGAATCATCCTGAATAGGAGCTCTGACCGCTGGGGAAGAACCCAAGGGGCGGGGAGGAGCGAGAAGGAGGAAGAGGTAAGGGAGGCTCATTGATGGTGGAGAGTTTGGCATCAATGGCTTTGGACAGCACAGCAAATATAGACTGGAACTCAGGAGGTAAACTGGAAATATCAGCAGGAATGGCAGAAGAATTCCTAAAGGCCTGGGAAGATCCTGGCTGGGGGGAATCTTCAATAATATCTGGTTCCTCTGGACCTATGCCCCATAGGTTAGGTTGGGGTCTGTCTAGGTTTGGCTCATCCAGAGATAACACAGGGACCCCAGAAGGAGGTAGACTAGAAGCCTCTGGGGGGTCTTGACTACTGATTACTTGGGCCTGCACTTTCAAACGTTTTGCTGATTTGTCATGGATTTTTTGTAGGGCTAGGTCCCTTCTCTTCTCGGCCCTGGTGACCTTGGTCGAGGGGCGGGCCCCTGGAGAAGAGGAGGAAGAGGCCTGGGGGATACTAGTAATTTCATCGCCTGTAGGCCTGGCCTCTCTGGGACCTTTAGTTGTGCCTCTCTTGGGAAAAGTAGCCATAGTCTGACAATTAACAGAAGACAAGGCTGAGCCAATAACTGAATAATAAGGAGAAGAATTTCAAGGACTTCCCAAGAGGAATGGATCCTGCTTCGAGGCCTCGAAGCTGCTGAAACTTGAGGACAATCTGGGCAAACCCAGAGTTCGTGCCCCCAAATCCAGCGGGGCCAGCCTCCCTAAACTTTGTAATTAAGTAAACCAAGGCACTCTGGTTGGAGGCTTAGCCGGTGGAGAATTTAGCCTGGGACCCCCAAGGCCCGCTCCGGGATCCACGCGGTGGACTGAGGCCTACGGGGCTGGCAGGAGGCCAACACGAGAGGCCTAGATTTAAAAAGGGCGCGAAGGCCTTCGCGCCGAAAAAATCGCCCCGTAAATACTTAAAGGGGAAGCGATCGACTAAGTCCAGGAGACTAGAAGGCGTCTCACTCCGCAGGAGGTATTTCTTAAGCCCTTAAATATTTTGTATACAATAAATAATCAATAAATCAATATATAAATACTTGCACCAGGACCTCCAGGCCAAAGGATTAGAAGAATCCACAAGCGGCCGCAGGAATCGTAACCGGCAAAAACCGCCGGGGGAAAACGAAACCGCAACTTCTCCCAAGGAAAAAAGCCGAGCCGCTTTATTTTTTTCTTTTTTTCTTTTAAACGGCTGGCGCAATTAGTGCAAGTAAATGAATAAAGACAATAAATCTTACTACTTTTTGAAGGAAAGATCGAAGGGAAGGTGTTAGAATGTTGAACGAGCTATCACAATACAACCGCAGGATATGCGAACTGAGCGAATTCTGGGGAAGGGGCGGATCCGGCAAGCTTTTTTAATACTAGGCTCAGTTCCACCGGATTGGACATGAGCAACCCATGTGACTGCTGGACCCGCTCCTTCAGTACGGAGAATCATGTCAGACTAATCTCATTGATTTATTTGACTATGTCACAAAGGTGTTGGATCAAGGTGGTGCCGTGGATATTGCCTATCTGGACTTCAGCAAAGCCCTTGATACGGTTCCACATAAAGATCGGTCGGGCAGTAGGAAAAGCAAGTAGGATGCTTGGCTGCATAGCTAGAAGTATAACAAGCAGGAAGAGGGAGATTGTGATCCCCTTATATAGAGCGCTGGTGAGACCACATTTGGAATACTGTGTTCAGTTCTGGAGACCTCACCTACAAAAAGATATTGACAAAATTGAACGGGTCCAAAGACGGGCTACAAGAATGGTGGAAGGTCTTAAGCATAAAACGTATCAGGAAAGACTCCATGAACTCAATCTGTATAGTCTGGAGGACAGAAGGAAAAGGGGGCACATCATCGAAACATTTAAATATGTTAAAGGGTTCAATAAGGTTCAGGAGGGAAGTGTTTTTAATAGGAAAGTGAACACAAGAACAAGGGGACACAATCTGAAGTTAGTTTAGTTTAATCAGATTTGTATGCCGCCCCTCTCCGCAGACTCGGGGCGGCTCACAAATCTGGGGGAAAGATCAAAAGCAACGTGAGAAAATATTATTTCACTGAAAGAGTAGTAGATCCTTGGAACAAACTTCCAGCAGACGTGGTTGGTAAATCCACAGTAACTGAATTTAAACATGCCTGGGATAAACATATATCCATTGTAAGATAGAATACAGGAAATAGTATAAGGGCAGACTAGATGGACCATGAGGTCTTTTTCTGCCGTCAGCCTTCTATGTTTCTATGTTTCAAATATGGCAACATATCAAAATACTCACCATGGGTAAATTAGATTTTGAAGATGATAGAACTAACAGCAAATCTGACCTGTTTGATCAGGAATGAGACAATAAATACTTTATAAACGATTGGAAATGTTCTATGGACTTGTTGCTGAAAATGGAAAAAAAAGTGTAATGGTGTTTTCTGGATTTGATGATTAGAAATATATTGAATAAGGGGCTGAATGAGTTATTGTAATGTTAAGGAGGAAGGAAGGACTTCATAACTGTTATAAAACAAGCTAAAAATAGCTTCTTGTATGTACAGCATGCCATCCTATATTACTTGGGAAAACATTCAGCTCTAAAGTCTGCTTTTTAACTTTTCCCCGCAACTTTTCTCTTTTTTCTTCCTTTTTATATACTTCTGTATTCTTTTCTTTATGTATTTTATATAGTTTAAATTTCTACATCCTACATCTGTAGCTGTTCAAAATCGCTTGGATAGTGAGACAGACCATGTATAAATTTAATAAATATTTACCTTTTAGCTATGTAAAATTTTTAAATAAAGTTATTTATTTCCTTGTATTTCATTAAAATATGCTAAGCCCTGTAGTTTTAAAGGGATAGCCCCGAGGGTGGGGAAGATCTTGCATCTCATTGTCTTCTGAAAAAGACATGCCTGAAAGAGAATTTGAGGCTAAGGACAACCTGCAGGATACCTTAGGATTTTATGACATACCTGTAATTTATCATTTTTTTAAGAAAAAGTAAAATAAAAACACAGTTCTTAATGGTATAATTCTCCTTTTTTTACATTAAAGGATACTCAAAAAAAACCCCCAGCTTCATGTAATAATTGCCTGTTACTAGGGTTACTGGTTTCTTTGGACGTTTGTTCCTTGTTGGTAAGAGAAGAAACTTGATTTGTTGGCATTCTGGTAACAGCAGCTATTGTAATGGTTGATGAGATAATAACCTGCAATTGAGGTCACCTAAGAACATGAAGGTGAGGGAAGAAGCTGTTGAAAACACAACAGGAGGTTACAAAATCAGGTTGTGATCAAGTTAGAAACAAAACCATTGGATAACCATTTGTCTGAAGTAGTGTAAGCTCTCCTGCCCAAGCAGGGGGTTGGACTAGAAGACCTCCAAGGTCCCTTCCTACTCTATTATTATTATTAAAACAAACTTGAATTTATTAAAATTTTTGTCTTTTCAAGCAACTTTGCAAAGCTATAAAGGAAGAGTTGAAGCAGTCTTTCTTTCTTTCCTTCTTTCCTTCTTTCCTTCTTTCCTTCCTTCCTTCCTTCCTTCCTTCCTTCCTTTCTTGGATTTGCATGCCGCCTCTCTCCGCAGACTCGGGGCGGCTAACAACAATGGTAAAACAACATATAACAATCCAATTTAATAAAACAACTAAAAACCCTCATTATAAAACCAATCATACACACAAACATACCATGCATAACTTGTAATGGCCTGGGGGAAGGAATATCTTAACTTCCCCATGCCTGGCGACCAGGGTGGGTCTTGAGTAATTTGCGAAAGACAAGGAGGGTGGGGGCCGTTCTAATCTCTGGGGGGAGTTGATTCCAGAGGGCCGGGGCCGCCACAGAGAAGGCTGTTCCCCTGGGGCCCGCCAAACGACATTGTTTGGTCGACGGGACCCGTAGAAGGCCAACTCTGTGGGACCTTATCGGCCGCTGGGATTTGTGCGGTCCTCGACTTACAACAGTTCATTTACTGACCAAGAGAAAAGAGACTTATCGCCATTTTTCACACTTACAACCTTTGCGGCATCTCCATCATCACGTAATTTACACTGTGATGCTTGACATCTGACTCACATTTATGACGGTTGCAGTGTCCCGGAGTCACCTGATCCCCTTTTGGGACCTTTTGATAGACAAAGTCAATTGGGAAACCTGATTCACTTAACAACCAATTTTACTAATTTAAAAACTGATGTGATTTGCTAACCAAATGTGGCGAGAAAAGTCATTGTAGGGCAAAACTCACTTCACAAATTTTTCACTTAGCAACCTAAATTTTGGGATCTACCTGATCATATGCTGAGGACTGCCTATATCTGTTGGTGCAGTGTTTCTCAACCTGAAGACATGTGGACTTCAATTCCCAGAATCCTCTTAGCCAGCCAGCTGGGGAATTCTGGGAGCTGAAGTCCAGATGTCTCCCAAGTTGCTGAGAAGCACCTAGTGTGTCACAAGCTAAAACTATTGCTGAGTTGGCTTGCCCAGGAAAAGAAATATGATTAGCTTTTGGCAAATTACTAGTTATAAGCCACAGCTCCCTTTGTTTATTTTTAATGTAGGTGTCTCTTTCACAGAAAAGGGTGTTAGCCCTTAAAGTAAATACCTATTTTTTTTAAAGACAAAACATGAGTGTGCAGCAGTGACGAAACTCACGCTATGCATAATAGAAATTTAAACAAGGATGGCTTCATAGATCTGATATTATACACAGCAAGACAAATACAAATCTTTAAGAGTATGGTTTCCAAAGTTTCTGTCAATAAACACCATAAATTGGAGTACAAAGAAAATGAAAGTCAGAAATCAAATATCTACCATATTTTTTGGAGTATAAGATGCACCGGAATATAAAACGCACCTTAGTTTTGGGGGAGGAAAATAGGGAAAAGAATCTGCTTATCAGTCCTTAGTCTGGTTAGATTCAGCACATTATTTTATCCCCTGGTTAAGGGCTTGATTTTTAAAAAATTCTGAGAGAGTAACAATGAAAGAGCTTGCAAGCCAGTAAAAGCTGGGAACATCATTAGCACCTGGAAAGAAACATTTGGAGCAAGTAAGCAATGGAAAAAACCCTGCAAAGACTTAATGCTTGGAAACATAGAAACATAGAAGACTGACGGCAGAAAAAGACCTCATGGTCCATCTAGTCTGCCCTTATACTATTTCCTGTATTTTATCTTACAATGGATATATGTTTATCCCAGGCATGTTTAAATTCAGGTACTGTGGATTTACCAACCACGTCTGCTGGAAGTTTGTTCCAAGGATCTACTACTCTTTCAGTGAAATAATATTTTCTCACCTTGCTTTTGATCTTTCACCCAACTAACTTCAGATTGTGTCCCCTTGTTCTTGTGTTCACTTCCCTATTAAAAACACTTCCCTCCTGGACCTTATTTAACCCTTTGACATATTTAAATGTTTTGATCATGTCCCCCCCTTTTCCTTCTGTCCTCCAGACTGTACTGATTGAGTTCATTAAGTCTTTCCTGATACGTTTTATGCTTAAGACCTTCCACCATTCTTGTAGCCCGTCTTTGGACCCGTTCAATTTTGTCAATATCTTTTTGTAGGTGAGGTCTCCAGAACTGAACACAGTATTCCAAATGTGGTCTCACCAGCGCTCTATATAAGGGGATCACAATCTCCCTCTTCCTGCTTGTTATACCTCTAGCTATGCAGCCAAGCATCCTACTTGCTTTCCCTACTGCCCGACCACACTGCTCACCCATTTTGAGACTGTCAGAAATCACGACCCCTAAATCCTTCTCTTCTGAAGTTTTTGCTAACAGAACATTCTTCTTTGTGGAGAGTAACAGTGAAAGAGCTTGCAAGTGGGTAAGAGCTGGGAACATTGTTAGCAAGTGGGCTAGGGCTGGAAAGAAACATTTGGAGCAAGTAAAATAGTGGGAAAAAATCCTACAAAAACAGGGTTTGGAATCCATTCTTTACAGAGAGTAACAATGAAAGAGCTTGGGTACATTGATGGCACCTGGTTAGGGCTGGAAAGAAATACGTATCTGGAGCAAGTAAAGCAATGAAAAACCCCCCTACAAAGACAGGGTTTGGAATACATTCTTGGTAGAGAGTAACAATGAAAGAGCTTGCAAGCCAGTAAAAGCTGGGAACATTGTTAGCACCTGGTTAGGGATGGAAAGAAACATTTGGAGCAAATAGAGAATGAAAAAAAAAATCAAAGACAGGGTTTGGAATACATTCTTGGCAGAGATTAATAATGAAAGAGCTTGCAAACCAGTAAGAACTGGGAACATTGTTAGCACCTGGTTAGGGCTAGAAAGAAACTTACTCAGAACAAGTTAGAGCAATGGAAAAAAACCCTGCAAAGACTTAGAGCTTGGAAAACATTTTTGCAGAGAGAAACAGTGAAAGAGCCTGCAAGGTAAGAGCTGGAAAGATCGTTAGCAGCTAGTTAGGGCTGGAAAGAAACTTATTTCGAGCAAGTTTGAGCCATGGAAAAAACCCTGCAAAGACTTAGGGCTTGGAAAACGTTCTTTTTTGCAGAGAGTAACAATGAAAGAGCTTGCAAAGCCGGCAAGAGCTGGGAAGATCGTTAGCAGCAAGTTAGGGCTGGAATGAAACTTATTTTGAGCAAGTTAGAGCAATGGAAAAAACCCTGCAAACACTTAGGGTTTGGAAAACATTCTTCGCAGAGAGAAACAATGAAAGAGCCTGCAAGGTAAGAGCTGGGAAGATTGTTAACAGCTAGTTAGGGTTGGGGAAAAAAGCTACATTCAGAGACGCACGCAAATGATCAGCCTCTTTTAGGGAGGAAAAAGGTGCGTCTTATACTCCGAAAAATACGGTATATTGTTTTTAGCCATTATTCTTTTCTTTTTCAATATTTATAAATAATGTAGTGGCAATTTTGGCACTGACCTCAGAAATGTACACTTCTTTGTTATATCTTAAAAACATCTCAAAGTACTTTGCTGGGATGTTATTTTTATTAATATTGAGCATTAATGGGAATTAATAATTTTAATAACTTACTGGTATTATCTTTTTGAAAAAGAGATCTTTGTTTTAAGAAAATAAAACATTAAAAAAAATACAAAATATGACACTTAAAATTAGTTTTGTCTCCTGAATATTCTTAAATGGCATCACAGAGAGTTAATTTTATTTTAAGGGTGCTTAAGGATCATAGAGCTACTGGATTTCTAATTTTCTCTGCTTATTATTTAATAGGTTTCTGTTGGAAACGGCAGGCTGAAACGGCAATTTACTGTAGTAAAGTCTTGAAAAGCTAATCATTTATTTATTTATTTTGTCCAATACACAATGAGGGTTTTAGTGGGTTTATTTATTTATTTATTTATTGGATTTGTATGCTGCCCCTCTCCGGAGACTCGGGGCGGCTAACAGCAACAATAAAGCAGTGTACAATAGTAGTCTGATGTTAGAAACAATTAAAAACCCATTAATATAAAAAACCAAACATACATACATACATACCATGCATAGAATTGTAAAGGCCTAGGGGGAAGAGGGTCTCAATTCCCCCATGCCTGACGGCAGAGGTGGGTTTTAAGCAGCTTACGAAAGGCAAGGAGGGTGGGGGCAATTCTAATCTTTGGGGGGAGTTGGTTCCAGAGGGCCGGGGCCGCCACAGAGAAGGCTCTTCCCCTGGGTCCCGCCAAGCGACATTCTTTAGTTGACGGGACCCGGAGAAGATCCACTCTGTGGGACCTAACTGGTCGCTGGGATTCGTGCAGCAGAAGGCGGTCCCTGAGATAATCTGGTCCGGTGCCATGAAGGGCTTTATAGGTCATAACCAACACTTTGAATTGTGATCGGAAACCGATCGGCAACCAATGCAGACTGCGGAGTGTTGGTGTAACATGGGCATATTTGGGAAAGCCCATGATTGCTCTCGCAGCTGCATTCTGCACGATCTGAAGTTTCCGAACACTTTTCAAAGGTAGCCCCATGTAGAGAGCATTACAGTAGTCGAGTTTCGAGGTGATGAGGGCATGAGTGACCGTGAGCAGTGACTCCTGGTCCAAGTAGGGTCGCAACTGGTGCACAAGGTGAACCTGGGCAAACGCCCCCCTCGCCACAGCTGAAAGATGTTTCTCTAATGTGAGCTGTGGGTTAAGGAGGACGCCCAAGTTGCGAACCTTCTCTGAGGGGACCAGTGATTCTCCCCCTAGGGCAGGGGTAGGGAACGTTGGCTCTTCTGTGACTTGTGGACTTCAACTCCCAGAATTCTTGAGCTAGCATGATTGGCTCAGGAATTCTGGGAGTTGAAGTCCACAAGTCATAGAAGAGCCAACGTTCCCTACCCCTGCCCTAGGGTAATGGACGGACAGATGGAATTGTCCTTGGGAGGTAAGACCCACAGCCACTCCGTCTTGTCTGGGTTGAGCTTAAGTTTGTTGACACTCATCCAGGCCCCAACATCCTCCAGGCACCGGCACATCACTTCCACTGCTTCGTTGGCTGGACATGGGGTGGAGATATATAACTGGGTATCATCGGCGTATTGATGATACCTCACTCCATGCCCTTGGATGATCTCACTCAGTGGTTTCATGTAGATATTAAATAATTATATATATCTATATACACAGAGTAAAATACATGATGAAGGTTATGGAGGAGATACTCATAGTAAAATATATCTAAGAAAGAATAGAAAAGAAGATATAGTAATAGAACATATCAATGAAAGAACAGAAGAAGAGATATAGGAATAGAAGAAAGTTATAGGAGATATAGGGTAAAGTGTTGGGGGTTTGCGGATGACACTATGGAGTCCGGTAATGAGTTCCACGCTTCGACCACTCGGTTACTGAAGTCATATTGTTTACAGTCAGGTTTGGAGCAGTTAATATTAAGTTTAAATCTGTTGAGTCCTCTTGTGTTGTTGTGGTTGAAGCTGAAGTAGTCGCCGACAGGCAGTGTTAGAACTTGTCAGCATTTTGAGGGAAGGTCAGTAGGCCAGGCTAGAGAAGTACAAAAAGCAGTTTGCATTTCATTCAAATGAAAATATTATGGTGTCCGGGTCCTCATTTTACCCACCTCCGAAGGATGGAAGGCTGAGTCAACCTTGAGCTGGTGATGAGATTTGAACCGCTGACCTTCAGATCTACAATCAGCTTCAGTGGCCTGCAGTACAGCACTCTACCTGCTGCACCACCCTGGCTCTTTTTGTAACTATCACTAAATAAATGGTTATAAGTTAAGGACTACCTGTATCTATAGAAACTTGAAATAAAATATGTTTCATAACCATGGTTACTGCAATATTTTCAACCCACTCCCCACCTCCAAAGAGTTGCTTGGCCGATAAAAAACATTAAAGTCATACCAGGACAATTCTTAAACCTTTGCAAGTCATGGAATGGAGCTGGATAGTAATGGGTGGATAGCAGTGGATAGTAATTGGATGCTGTGCAGGTTTCAGGAATGTTCAGTTTAGATGTCTATGGATATTCTCCGTCATCCAGGTCATGATTGCCCCAAAGTTGCTTTTTCAAGAGGCAACTGGACTTGGTTGTTTCCTCGAAGACCTTTTGCTTCTCATCCAAAAGGCTTCTTGGTGGGGAATCTTCGCCGACTGACTTGGATTGTTGAACTTGATCACTTTGCGCCTGTCCCTATTATCGTTTGATTGTTGGAGGTATGACAGAGTTGTATGAGATGGGTTTTCTGTGATATGTTTTAAGTCAAGGGGTTTTATAGTGATGTTTTATCTAATTTTAATTTCTTCCATTGTTCTGTATTAATATATGCAGCTGCGAGAGCTATCATGGGCCTTCCTAAATATGCCCATGTCACACCAACACTCCGCAGTCTGCATTGGTTGCCGATCGGTTTCCGATCACAATTCAAAGTGTTGGTTATGACCTATAAAGCCCTTCATGGCATCGGACCAGAATATATCCGGGACTGTCTTCTGCCGCACGAATCCCAGCGATCAGTTAGGTCCTACAGAGTTGGCCTTCTCCGGGTCCTGTCGACTAAACAATGTCGTTTGGTGGGACCCAGGGGAAGAGCCTTCTCTGTGGCAGCCCCGACCCTCTGGAACCAACTCCCCATAGATATCAGAATTGCCCCTACCCTCCTTGCCTTTCGTAAGCTCCTTAAAACCCATCTCTGTAGTCAGGCATGGGGGAACTGAGATATTCTTTTCCCCCTAGGCTTATAAAATTTATGCATGGTATGTCTGTATGTATGATTGGTTTCTTAAATTGGGTTTGTTTTACATTACTTTTAATATTTGATTTGTTCATATTGTCTTTTTACTGTTGTTAGCCGCCCCGAGTCTACGGAGAGGGGCGGCATACAAATCAAATCAAATAAAATAAAATAAAATGAAATAAATAAATAAATAAATAAATGTTGTAAGCCGTCCTGAGTCTCAGGAGAAGGGCGGCTTAGAAATCGAATGAATGAATGAATGAATGGATGAATGAACGAACGGAAGGATTGAAATAAAATCATCACCGCCATTCCTTGCCTTCCAATCCACCTTCAGGCAGCTAGTTATGATCACTCTCTCCTAGGCCACTAGGAGTTTTATCTCTACCCTCAGGGTCACTTGAAAAGTGCAAATGGGTGTGGAACCTTCTTGGAATTGCTAAAAATTTCCACACCCATTTGCACTATTCAGGTGATCCTGAGGGCAGAGATAAACACTCCGAGCATCCTCCAGGACTCTCAGAGAGAGGGCTAATGACCAGATGACTGCAAGGAATGTCAACCTTTCCATACCCCACCCTTCAGTCAGAACTAAAGCTTCTTGGATGAGAAGTCATTGTGGGTGCTTCATCCTTGGAGGCTTTTAAGGAGAGCTTGGACAGTCACTTGTCTGAAATGGTATAGATCTGCCTGGACTAGAAGACCTCCTTCCAGCTCTATTCTGATTGATTGATTGATTGATTGATTGATTAGCGAAAGGTCTGAAGGGAAAACCCAAGTCCATTTGCCTCTTGAAATATTTATTATTATTATTATTATTATTATTATTATTATTATTATTATTTATTTATTTATTAGATTTGTATGCCGCTTCTCTCCATAGACTCGGGGCGGCTCACAACAATAACAAAGACAATGTAAGAACAAATCTAATAATTTAAAAAACACTAAAACCCCAATTATTAAAAGCAAACATACACACAAACATACCATATATAAAATGTATAGGCCCGGGGGAGATGTCTCAGTTCCCCCATGCCTGATGGCAGAGATGGGTCTTAAGAACTTTATGAAAAGCAAGGAGGGTGGGGGCAGTTCTGATCTCCGGGGGGAGCTGGTTCCAGAGGGTCGGGGCCGCCACAGAGAAGGCTCTTCTCCTGGGTCCCGCCAAACAACATTGTTTAGTCGATGGGACCCGGAGAAGGCCAACTCTGTGGGACCTAACCAGTCGCTGGGATTCGTGTGGCAGAAGGCGGTCCCGGAGATATTCTGGTCCGATGCCATGAAGGGCTTTATAGGGCATAACCAACACTTTGAATTGTGACCGGAAATTGATCAGCAACCAATGCAGACTGCGGAGTGTTGGTGTAACATGGGCATATCTGGGGAAGCCCATGATTGCTCTCGCAGCTGCATTCTGCACGATCTGAAGTTTCCGAATAGCACCTTTGGGACAATTGATCCATTTTGATTGATCCTTTGGATGCCGAGGCAAGGAATGGCGGTGATGATTTTATTTCCAATCCACCTTATTTGCTCAGTTGGTGAAAATAAACAGGTAGTCTTTGACTTGATATGTCACGTGACACCATGAGTTTGACACTCCTGCCCTGACAATTTGCTATTGTCAATTTATAATAGGGTCTAACTCTCATTATTCTTAGGTAGCCTAAGCATGTTGGCCTGGACCGTGTCTGGTTTAGAAGCTGATTACGGAAAGGAATAGAATAGAATAGAATTTTATTGGCCAAGTGTGATTGGACACACAAGGAATTTGTTTTGGTGCACATGTTCTCAGCGTGGAGTGGATAGCAGAGAATATTTGTAGCTCAGGGTTGAACTGTGGAGTCCTTGACGCCCTCTGAGTTTTCTGGGAGACGTTTCATCACCAAACTAAGTAACGTCAAGCTCAAACTCAATCCAGACGAGATGGAGTGGCTGTGGGTTTTGCCTCCCAAGGACAATTCCATCTGTCCGTCCATTACGGGGGAATTATTGACACCCTCAGAGAGGGTTCGCAACTTGGGCGTCCTCCTCGATCCACAGCTAACATTGGAACACCATCTCTCGGCTGTGGCGAGGAGGGCGTTTGCCCAGGTTCGCCTGGTGCACCAGTTGCGGCCCTACTTGGACAGGGGGTCATTGCTCACAGTCGCTCATGCCCTTATCACCTCGAGGTTTGACTACTGCAACGCTCTCTACATGGGGCTACCTTTGAAAAGTGTTCGGAAACTTCAGGTCGTGCAGAATGCGGCCGCGAGAGCTATTGTGGGGCTTCCTAGATTTGCCCACGTTTCTACAACACTCCGTGGCCTGCACTGGCTGCCGATCAGTTTCCGGTCACAATTCAAAGTGTTGGCAATGACCTTTAAAGCCCTACATGGCATTGGACCAGAATATCTCCGGAATCGCCTTCTACCGCATGAATCCCAGCGGCCAATAAGGTCCCACAGAGTTGGCCTTCTCCGGGTCCCGTCGACCAAACAATGTCGTTTGGCGGGGCCCAGGGGAAGAGCCTTCTCTGTGGCGGCCCCGGCCCTCTGGAATCAACTCCCCCCGGAGATTAGAACGGCCCCCACCCTCCTTGTCTTTCGCAAGTTACTCAAGACCCACCTATATCGCCAGGCATGGGGGAATTAAGACATCTGCCCCAGGCTTTCTTATATTTCATGTTTGGTGTGTATGTGCTGTATGTTTTTTAATTATTGGGGTTTTTATATATTTTTATTATTAGATTTGTCCCATTGTTATACTGTTTTTATTACTGTTGTGAGCCGCCCCGAGTCTTCGGAGAGGGGCGGCATACAAATCTAATAAATAACAACAACAACAACAACAACAACAACAACAACAATAATAATAACATCGTTAGTTCTAGAAGGCAGTGGGGTTTGTAAAGAGAAGGGAGATGTGGAAGAGAAGGAGGAGGACTGGGAAGGACTCTGAGCTTTGATGATGTTAAGAAATGCATCCGTGCGCAATGCTTAGTATAATGTAGTAAGCAGTATAATGATTACATAATGATTGCATTGGCTAGGGTAGGGCAATACTTTTTCAGGGGGGGAAAAAAGGACTTTGTTCGAAAGAGTCCTGCTATTTCTTGCTATTTCTATTCCTTATCAGCAGCCTCATTCTGTTGGACGGTTGTCAGTGAAGAAACAGCTTAGGTACTGTTCCTATTGCTGTTTATCAGCAGTGACCTCTTGAGTTGATGGTTCTTGAAGTTCATTTTTGTTTTACACAGGACAGCCCTAAATCTACTCACTCCTATGTGTGCAGTTAAGGTGTAGAAATACTTTTCTTTTTGAAATGAAAAACCAGTGGTTTCAATATGTGTTTGAATAACTTTATGTACCGTAATTTTTGGAGTATGATACACACTGGAGTATAAGACGCACCTTAGTTTTGGGGGAGGAAAACAGGGAAAAAATAATCTGCCTACTGTTGTGGTTAGCTCTGGCCCAGCTCCTGCCCCAAGGACTGTGGATGTTTTGCCCCCAGTGGAATCTGATAATGAAGGCTCCTCTGACCAAGAAGACATGAGTGACAGGGAGGAGCAGAGTGTGGCAGACAGCTCAGAAGGAGATCAATTATCTAGCTCCTCCTTGTATTCAGAACAAGAGTTAATGATACAGCCACGCATGCGGAGAGCGATGCATAGGCAACAACAACTGAGAGATTATTATCAAAGAAAATGAGGCCACCTGTGGTTGGGTGGGGCTGTGGTCATTAGTGAGGCTGCTATAAAGAGCAGCCTGTGGGTTTGGCCATTGTGGAGGATTATCTGATTGTTGTGTTTCATGACTGCTTTACTGACTTTGACCTTTTGTGTGCTGATTTTCCCCCGCTTTGAAACTAAACCAGGGTAAAGTGTGTTTCACTTTGTGAAAGAAGGACTGTGAATTGCCTCACAGCTGCAAGCTAAGTATCACAGAACTGATAAGGGACTTGTACAAATTACCAGTTTGTTTGGAGACCAGTGCTCTTTGCTATACCAAAAGAGGTCTTGGTTTAAATGAATTTTCCTTATAAAGAACATTGTTTTGAATTTTCAAACGTGTGTGTGTCTAAAATTTGTACCTGTGAATTTTTGGGAGGATTCTACCAGAGAGCCTGACAGAACACCTAGTAGTTTTTATCTGGCTACTCCTTTGTTTGGTCAGCTTCAGCGCATCAGTTTGCTGGTTTTGAGCACCCGTGCATGCTTTTTATCCCCTGATTGGAGATAAAAAACAGTTTCTAAAACACGTCACTTATCTCTCCTTTCAGAGGGAAACAATGAGAAAAGCAGACAAAGGGAAGATCATTGGGTAGCAAAGCACAGAAAATCACTTCACTGCTAGCACCTTGCTAGGGCTAAAAAAGGCAGAGGATCGCTTTCTAGCAAAGCAAGCTAGTTAGGGCTGAAAAAAGCTTAGTAAAAGCTACATTTGGAGTATAAGACGCACCCTGATTTTCAGCCTTTTTTGAGGGGAAAGATGCATCTTATACTCACAAAAATATGGCATTTATAGGTTTATGACCTTCACTCACTCAGCCTCCCCCTTTATTTATGGAGATTCTCAGTCATTCACAAACTTCTTGTGACTTCTTGCTGTCTGTCCCTGAGTTCTGGAGGATAAGGATAATAAATAACGGACGTCTGGTTTGCCCGTTGTGCTGTTTTTCACACTCTGGAGCCTTCAGGGAAGCTTGCATTGGCTGCCGATCAGTTTCCGGACACAATTCAAAGTGTTGGTTATGACCTTTAAAGCCCTACATGGCAATGGACCAGATTACCTCCGGAACCGCCTGCTACCGCACGAATCCCAGCGACCGATAAGATCCCACAGAGTTGGCCTTCGCCGGGTCCCGTCGACTAAACAATGTCGTTTGGCGGGCCCCAGGGGAAGAGCCTTCTCTGTGGTGGCCCCGGCCCTCTGGAACCAACTCCCCCCAGAGATTAGAACTGCCCCCACCCTCCCTGTCTTTCGTAAACTACTCAAGACTCATTTATACCGCCAGGCGTGGGGGAGTTGAGATAGCTCTTCCCCCTAGGCCATTACAAGTTATGCATGGTATGTTTGCGTGTATGTTTAGTTTTATAATAGGGGTTTTTAGTTGTTTTTATTATTGGATTGTACATGTTGTGTTTATTATTGTTGTTAGCCGCCCCGAGTCTGCAGAGAGGGGCGGCATACAAATCCAATAAATTATTATTATATTATTAATTCCTGAAGTGAGTGCAAAAAACAGCCCAAAGGGCAATCTGGAAGTCATTTTTCCAAACTTCTGGTTTGCCCATTGGGGAGTTTTTTGCACTCCGGGGCTTCAGGGGAGCTTCCCTGAAGCCTCTGGAGGGCAAAATGGCCTTCCCCAAGGCCAGAAACCAGCTGGCTAACATGCGCATGCGTGCTGGGGCTAACATAGGGCAACATCTTGCGTGTCCTTCGATATGGCTCCCCGTATCACCTGTGGTACATGTGCCATAGGTTCACCATCATGAACATGGGCTGTAATAGCAGAAACATTTCTCTGGAACAAACTTCTGCTGGAAGTTTGTTCCAAGGATCTACTACTCTTTCAGTAAAACATGAGAAAATATTATTTTACTGAAAGAGTAGTAGATGCTTGGAACAAACTTCCAGCAGACGTGGTAGATAAATCCACAGTAACTGAATTTAAACATGCCTGGGATAAACATATATCCATCCTAAGATAAAATACAGAAAATACTATAAGGGCAGACTAGATGGACCATGAGGTCTTTTTCTGCCGTAAGACTTCTATGTTTCTATGTAATCCTGCAAGTCTGAACGGTAAAATATTTAAACTTTCCTCCCTTTTATAACCTTCTTAGTTAAGGACAATTGCCTGAAGCATTCTGGCAGCTGAAAGGGAGTGGGAAGAGGCATGTGCCCCATTTTTGGTAATAGAGGCACCATGAGCCAGGCCTTTGTTGGTGATTGGTGGGGCCGTGGGGAAGGGCCTTCTCTGTGGCAGCACCGGCTCTCTGGAACCAATTACCCCCTGAGATCTGTACTGCCCCCACCCTACTGACCTTCTGAAAAGCCTTAAAACCTGGCTCTGCCGGAAGACCTTGGGCCGTCAAGCGTTTTTATTAAAGGGTTTTTTAATTGATTTTTTAAAATTGTTTTTAGATGATGTTATTACTGTAAGCTGTCCAGAGTCCTTTGGGAGTTGGGTAGCATATAAATTAGGTAGACACGATAGATGGATGGATGATATGTACCATGGCACCGGACCAGGGTATCTATGAGACCGCCTTCTGCCGCACGAATCCCAGCGACCGGTTAGATCCCACAGAGTGGGCCTTCTCCGGGTCCCGTCAACAAAACAATGTCGCTTGTCGGGGCCCAGGGGAAAAGCCTTCTCTGTGGTGGCCCCGACCCTCTGGAACCAACTCCCCCCCAGAGATTAGAATTGCCCCCACCCTCCTTGCCTTTCATAAGCTCCTTAAAACCCACCTCTGTCGTCAGGCATGGGGGAACTGAGACATTCTTTCCCCCTAGGCCTTTATAATTTATGCATGGTATGTTTGTTTGTTTGTTTGTTTGTATGGATGCTTAGTTTTATAATAAGGGTTTTTTAGTTGTTTTTAGTATTGGATTTACATGATGTTTTTTATTAATGTTATTAGCCGCCCCGAGTCTACAGAGAGGGGCGGCATACAAATCCAATAAGTAAGTAAGTAAGTAAGTAAGTAAGTAAGTAAGTAAGTAAGTAAGTAAGTAAGTAAGTATCTAGGAAGAGATAGTTTAGTTAGTTAGTTAGTTAGTTAGTTAGTTAGTTAGTTAGTTAGTTAGTTAGTTAGAGACAGAGACAGAGACAGAGAGACAGAGAGGGACAGAGAGATGATAGAGATTTCTAGGCTGTTCCCATGGGCCAGAAGTAGGTCTTGAGTTTGACACTCCTGCTCTAGAGCCTTTTGGAGGCTTGCCATGTTCAGGGGGCAAATGAGTGGATTTTAATTGCCTTGCATTCAGGGAGTTCACTCCGTTGAGGAAAACCACCAGATTTTGGAGGCATGCTTGCATTCCGCTGGTAGGTAACTTGATCCAGACCAGCTGGAAGGATCCCAGAACGTGCTTGATTCCGTTTTATCACAGCTTGCTTTTGAAAAAAACCTCGCATTGATTATTCATTACAGGTAACTTTATTCCCCCATCTTCCAGCCAGGTTTCTTTGCCAATGGAAAAGAATTCCCTCCAATCCTCCAATCTGCTTCCTGGGTGGGGATAGGATAGGACAGGATAGGAGAGAATAGAACAGAACAGGACAGGACAGAACAACAGAATTGGAATATCTTTTAGTCCAGGAGTCTCCAACTGCAGTGATTCACTTAACAGGTGTGGCCAAAAAAAGTCGTAAAATGTGGCTAAGCTCACTTACCCTGGTGGGGGGGTATGTTGACCCCCTCAGAGAGGGTCCGTAACTTGAGCGTCCTCCTCGATCCACAGTTGACATTGAAACATCATCTTTCAGCTGTGGCGAGGAGGACATTTGCCCATGTTCACCTGGTGCACCAGTTGTGGCCCTATTTGGACCGGGAGTCACTGCTCACAATCACTCATGCCCTCATCACCTCGAGGTTCGATTACTGCAACGCTCTCTACATGGGGCTACCTTTGAAAAGTGTTCGGAAACTTCAGATCGTGCAGAATGCAGCCGCGAGAGCAATCATGGGCTTTCCCAAGTATGCCCATGTTTCACCAACACTCCGCAGTCTGCATTGGTTGACGATCAATTTCCGGTCGCAATTCAAAGTGTTGGTCATGACATTTAAATCCCTACATGGCAGGGGACCAGATTACCTCCGCAAACCACCTGCTACCGCACGAATCCCAGCGACCGATAAGGTCCCACAGAGTGGGCCTTCTCCGGGTCCTGTCGACTAAACAATGTCATTTGGCGGGCCCCAGGGGAAGAGCCTTCTCTGTGGTGGCCCCGGCCCTCTGGAACCAACTCCCCCTAGAGATTAGAATTGCCCCCACCCTCCCTGTCTTTCGTAAACTACTCAAGACTCATTTATACCGCCAGGCATGGGGGAGTTGAGATATTCCTTCCCCCTAGGCCATTACAAGTTATGCATGGTATGTTTGTTTGTATGTTTGGTTTCATAAATAAGGGTTTTTAGCTGTTTTATTATTGGATTGTCACATGCTGTTTTTATCAATGTTGTTAGCCACCCCGAGTCTACGGAAAGGGGCGGCATACAAATCCAATAAATAATAATAATAATAATAATAATAATAATAATAATAATAATAATAATAATAATTATTATTATTATTATTATTAACAACAAATGTCTCACTTAAAAACAGAAATTTTGGGCTCAATTGTGGTCGCAAGTCGAGGACTGTATGTACACTTAACAATTGTGTTATTAACCGCTGCAGTGACAGTAGCCAGTAAGGTTCTAAAATGGGGCAAAACTCCCTTATCAATTGTCTTGCTTAGCAATGGAAGTTCTGGGCTCCCTTATTGGTGGTCAGTTAAGGACTTACCTGTATCCTTTCCCCAGCTTTTTTAACAAGCGGTGTTCAGGCCTGGTGTTCCAGCCGGGTGGAATTCTAGCGTGGGAAGGCAAGATCTTACAGCTCCTCCACTCTGTGCTGGAATTCAGATTACAACATCTGCGATTTAGTAATGCTCTAGTTTAACCGCCCTCAGCCACAAGCATTTGTGTACAAGTGCTGTTGTGGGGGCAGGTCACACAGCGCTTGACTCTGGTGCTAAATGTGGGCACTGGTGCTGAGAGTAAGCCCTCCCTCGTAAAAAATTAAATAATAATGTTTCCCCCACCTTTTAATTATACTTAAGTCTTAAGTATAAAACGTATCAGGAAAAACCTGAACTCAATCTGTATAGTCTGGAGGACAGAAGGAAAAGGGGGGACATGATCGAAACATTTAAATATGTTAAAGGGTTAAATAAGGTCCAGGAGGGAAGTGTTTTTAATAGGAAAGTGAACACAAGAACAAGGGGACACAATCTGAAGTTAGTTGGGGGAAAGATCAAAAGCAACATGAGAAAATATTATTTTACTGAAAGAGTAGTAGATCCTTGGAACAAACTTCCAGCAGACGTGGTAGATAAATCCACAGTAACTGAATTTAAATATGCCTGGGATAAACATATATCCATCCTAAGATAAAATACAGAAAATAGTATAAGGGCAGACTAGATGGACCATGGGGTCTTTTTCTGCCGTCAGACTTCTAATATAGTCGTTTTGGACCAAAACCATCAAGCTAATACAGTAATTTGGTTTTTTTCTCCACCCTCGTAACGTCCGCAGAGTTCGTTAATACAATTTATTTATCCGTTCATCAGCTTTAAGAAGGAGATTTTGGTTTTGTGGGTGCCTATCGTTGAGTTTGGCTTTGGTTTGTGTAGATATTTTTGCATTTTGATTTTTTTTTTTAATTGTTTGGATTGTGCTGACAACCAGAGACCCTTGGGATTGGAGCAAATTACTAGTAGAAGAAAACGAATAACTATCAATGCTGTCAAAACAGATTGGTTGATTATGACGCAGTGTTGACTCTTAGCAACTAGGTAGGTAGGTTTTATCCACATTATATATACCATATCTATATATATCATATTGTAATATATATTTATATACGGCTCAAAAAAAAATAAAGGGAACACTTAAACAACACAATATAACTCCAAGTAAATCAAACTTCTGTGAAATCAAACCATCCACTTAGGAAGCAACACTGATTGACAAACAATTTCACTTGCTGTTGTGCACATTCAATTTTGTACAGAACAAAGTATTGAATAAAAATATTTCTTTCTTTCTTTCTTTTTTTGAATGTGAGAATATTTCATTCATTCAGATCTAGGATGTGTTCTTTGAGTGTTTCCTTTATTTTTTTGAGCAGCGTGCTTAAGTAGCAGTACCTCTACTTAAGAACGCCTCTACTTAAGAACTTCTCTAGATAAGAACTGGGTGTTCAAGATTTTTTTGCCTCTACTTAAGAACCGTTTTCTATTTAAGAACCCAAGCCCGGAAAAAATTATCAGGAAATTTGAGAGCGGCACGAACGCCTGGCCAGTTTCCTGCAATTTCCCCTTTAATCGCGGCCATCTCGGGCTTTTCTGGGCTGCCAGAGGAGCCTCTTCTCTGTCCAAAATGTGGATTTTGTTGTCTTCAAAAGAGCAGCCTGTGTCTTTCAAATGCAGACGGACTGCTGAATATAGCCGTGAAGTGTTTGTTCTCCTATGTTGTGCCATGTGCTTATGGAGTTGTGGTTTTGTTTCCCCAGTGCCCTTTCTCAATAGACGGGGAGGGGAGTGTGACATCATCCATCTCCAATTTACAACACAGTCCTTTCAACAGTTCCAAGAAGGCTCCACGCCCATTTGCACTCCTCAGCTGACCTTGATGACAAAGATAAACTCCCAGGCGACCTTAATGACCTGCTTAAAAAAATGCAAATGTCCAGCTGTCTGCAAGGAGTATATTCCCCAGCATCCAGCCAGAGCTGAAGAAGCTTCTTGGATAAGAAGGGAAACGTCTTCAAAGAAAAACTACCATATTTTTTGGAGTATAAGACCCACTAGAGCAGTGATGGCGAACCTATGGCACAAATGCCATAGGTGGCACATGGAGCCATATCTGCTGGCACCCAAGCTGTTGCCCTAGCTCAGCTCCAATGTGCATGGTGCTGGGCAGCCATTTTTAGTTTCCAGAGAGCCTCCAGGGGGCTGGGGGAGGGCATTTTTACCCTCCCCCAGCTCCAGGGAAGCCTTTGAAGCCTGGGGAGAGCAAAGTACAAGCCTACTCGGCCCATCAGAAGTTGGGAAACAGGCCATTTTCAGCCTCCAGAGAGCATCCACGGGGCAGAGGAAGCTGTTTTCGCCTTCCCCAGGCAATGAATTATGGGTGGGGGCACTCGCGCATGCACGATAGTGCTCGACCATGCTTTTTCGGTACCCGAGGAAAAAAAGGTTTGGCATAGAAACATAGAAGTCTGACGGCAGAAAAAGACCTCATGGTCCATCTAGTCTGCCCTTATACTATTTCCCATATTTTATCTTACAATGGATATATGTTTATCCCAGGCATGTTTAAATTCAGTTACTGTAGATTTACCAACCACGTCTGCTGGAAGTTTGTTCCAAGGATCTACTACTCTTTCAGTGAAATAATATTTTCTCACGTTGCTTTTGATCTTTCCCCCAACTAACTTCAGATTGTGTCCCCTTGTTCTTGCGTTCATTTTCCTATTAAAAACACTTCCCTCCTGAACCTTATTTAACCCTTTAACATATTTAAATGTTTCGATCATGTCCCCCCTTTTCCTTCTGTCCTCCAGACTATACAGATTGAGTTCATTAAGTCTGCACTAGAGTATAAGACGCACCTTAATTTTGGGGGAGGAAAATAGGGGAAAGAATCTGCTTACCAGATATTCTTCGGGCTAGCATCCTTAGTCTGGTCAGCTTCAGCACATTATTTTATCCCCTGGTTAGGGCTTTAAAAAAACCTTATTCAGAGAGAGTAACAATGAAAGCTTGCAAGCCAGTAAGAGCTGGGAACATCCTTAGTACTTGATTAGGGCTGGAAAGAAACATTTGGAGCAAGTTAGAGCAATGAAAAAAACCCTGCAAAGACTTAGGGCTTGGAAAACATTCTTCGCAAAGAGTCACAATGAAAGAACCTGGAAGGTTCATTTTCAGCAGTTCATTTTTAAGAGAAGATTGAACTGCCACTTGACTGGTGTACTATAGGGTTCCTGCTTGGGCCAACACAATCCTAAGCTGCATCAACAGGGGAATACACTCCAAGACCAGGGAAGTCTTAATACCACTCTACTACGCCCTGGTCCGACCACACCTGGAGTACTGTATTCAGTTCTGGTCACCACACTTCAAAAGAGACATTGAAACTCTGGAGAAGGTGCAAAAAAGAGCAACCAAGATGATTAAGGGATTGGAAACCAAGACTTACGAAGAGAGACTGAGGGAACTGGGCATGGATAGCCTAGAGAAAAGGAGGGCCAGAGCGGACATGATAGCAGTCTACAAGTTTACGAGGGAATGTCACAGAGAGGAGGGGATCACTTTATTCTTCAGGGCACCAGAGAGCTGGACGAGGAACAACGGCTGGAAGCTGACCAAGGAGAGATTCAACATGGAGATAAGGAGGAACTTACTGATGGTCAGAGCGATCAACCAATGGAACAACTTACCAGCGGACGTTGTGAACTCCAACACTCTGGACATTTTTAAGAGAAGATTGAACTGCCACTTGACTGGTGTGCTATAGGGTTCCTGCTTGGGCAGGGGGTTGAACTCGATGGCCTTCACGGTCCCTTTCAACTCTAACAATAAATAAAGTAAGTGAGTGAGAGAGAGAGAGAGAGAGAGAAAGAAAGAAAGAAAGAAAGAAAGAAAGAGCTGGAAAGATTATTAGCACCTAGTTAGGGCTGGAGAAAAATAGCTTTGAAAAAAGCTACATTTAGAGTATAAAACGCACCTGAATTTTCAGCTTCTTTTAGGGAGAAAAAAAGTGCGTCTTATACTCCAAAAGTAAGGTAGCTCTCTAGAAAAAGCACTTTTGGGAAACCATGACCTGGATGACTGAGAAACTCTATTGAGAGATCTGTGAAGGAGCTTCCAAAAATCCCATTCGAAAAATACACTCTCTTATGGTTGGTGTTTTGTAAGTTTTATGCCTGTAATGTCCCGCTTCTTCCTGCTGTCTCTTGCGCTATATTAAAACCAGACTTGTGGAAGCAAGCAGATGTTACACAAATAGTATTAAGCACGGGAAGTGAGGAAGTGTCTCGGAGTTGCTATTTTTGATATCCGTAGGCAACGTTCTCTTGAAAAACTTTGCCAAGGCTTTCTGTATACAGATGGGGATGTCTGTCCAGGGTAGAATGATGCATTGTGAGCAGAGCATGAAATCCCTCAACACTGTCAGACTTTCTACTAAATCTGCACTTCTGTTCTACTAGTTTTTCTCATCATTCCTATCACCCATTTTCCCCCATGTTGACTGTATGACTGTAACTTGTTGCGTATATCCTAAGATTTTTAAGATTTTTATTAATATTGCTTCTTCATTGCTTATTTGACCCCTATGACAATCATTAAGTGTTGTACCACATGATTCTTGACAAATGTATATTTTATTTTATGTACGTTGAGAGCATATGCACCAAGACAAATTCCTTGTGTGTCCAATCACACTTGGCCAATAAAAATTCTATTCTATTCTATTCTATTTAAGTCTGACGGCAGAAAAAGACCTCCTGGTCCATCTAGTCTGCCCTTATACTATTTTCTGTATTTTATCTTAGGATGGATATATGTTTATCCCAGGCATGTTTAAATTCAGTTACTGTGGATTTACCAACCACGTCTGCTGGAAGTTTGTTCCAAGCATCTACTACTCTTTCATTAAAATCATATTTTCTCATGTTGCTTTTGATCTTTCCCCCAACCAACTTCAGATTGTGCTCCCTTGTTCTTGTGTTAACTTTCCTATTAAAAACACTTTCCTTCCTGAACCTTATTTAACCCTTTAACATATTTAAATGTTTCGATCCTGTCCCCCCTTTCCTTCTGTCCTCCAGACTATACAGATTGAGTTCATGAAGTCTTTCCTGATACGTTTTATGCTTAAGACCTTCCACCATTCTTGTAGCCCGTCTTTGGACCTGTTCAATTTTGTCAATATCTTTTTGTAGGTGAGGTCTCCAGAACTGGACACAGTATTCCAAATGTGGTCTCACCAGCACTCTATATAGCGGGATCACAATCTCCCTCTTCCTGCTTGTTATACCTCTAGCTATGCAGCCAAGCTATTCCTCATATTTATTTTTTTGTATCCAACCTTCCTTAGTTTTACAAATAACTCAAGGTGGTGAATGCATGCAACACTCCTTCCTCCTCCTATTTGCCCCATAACAGCCACCGTGTGAATTGGGCTGGACTGAGAGAGAAGGACTTCCCCCAAAGCCATCCAGCTGGCTTTCGTGGCCTAAGGCGAAACTGGAACTCACAGCCGCCCTGTGATTGACTGAAAGTCACCCAGCTGGTTTTCTTGTCTAAGGCAGGAATAGAACTCACCGTCTCCTGATGATTTAATATCTATTTAATATCTACATAAAACCGCTGGGTGAGATCATCCAAGGGCATGGGGTGAGGTATCATCAATATGCGGATGATACTCAGTTGTACATCTCCACCCCATGTCCAGTCAATGAAGCAGTGGAAGTGATGTGCCGGTGCTTGGAGGCTGTTGGGGTCTGGATGGGTGTCAACAAGCTCAAACTCAATCCAGACAAAACGGAGTGGCTGTGGGTTTTGCCTCCCAAGGACAATTCCATCTGTCTGTCCATTACCCTGGGGGGGGGGGGAATTATTGACCCCCTCAGAGAGGGTTCGCAACTTGGGCATCCTCCTCGATCCACAGCTGACATTGGAACATCATCTTTCGGCTGTGGCGAGGGGGGCATTTGCCCAGGTTCGCCTGGTGCACCAGTTGCGGCCCTATTTGGACAGGGAGTCATTGCTCACAGTCGCTCATTCCCTTATCACCTCGAGGTTCGACTACTGCAACGCTCTCTACATGGGGCTACCTTTGAAAAGTGTTCGGAAACTTCAGATCGTGCAGAATGCAGCCACGAGAGCTATCGTGGGGCTTCCTAGATTCGCCCACGTTTCTACAACACTCCGTGGCCTGCACTGGCTGCCGATCGGTTTCCGGTCACAATTCAAAGTGTTGGTAATGACCTTTAAAGCCCTTCATGGCATTGGACCAGAATACCTCCGGAACCGCCTTCTACCGCACAAATTCCAGCGGCCCATAAGGTCCCACAGAGTTGGCCTTTTCCGGGTCTCGTCGACCAAACAATGTCGTTTGGTGGGCCCCAGGGGAAGAGCCTTCTCTGTGGCGGCCCCGGCTCTCTGGAATCAACTCCCCCCTGGAGATTAGAACGGCCCCCACCCTCCTTGTCTTTCGCAAGTTACTCAAGACCCACCTATATCGCCAGGCATGGGGGAATTAAGACATCTCCCCCAGGCTTTCTTATATTTTATGTTTGGTATGTATGTGTTGTATGGTTTTTAAATTGTTGGGGTTTTTTAATGTAATTTTATTATTAGATTTGTTCCACTGTTCTACTGTTTTTATTGTTGTTGTGAATTAAAACAACAAAATAAATAAAAAATATAAAATCTTGCTACATCTAGCAAAAATATACTGCTATTCTCTGGTTAGATAATCTATAGATTTGGAAATGTCCCAGCTGGAGTAGAGTCAGCTTCCTTCCTTCCACAGGGTGGAGCAAACTTGGCTTGTAAAAGTCCAACAGGTGTTGGCTAGATGATAACCTGCCGTACAATCAGCAGTGGGTTTTTTTATTCGTGTTTAACTGCTGTTAATTTGCATCATTCTCCCTCAAGGTGGATATAGCACCCAGGAACGGGTTAAATCCACCTGCTCTCTGATTGGACTGAGTCTGTCAAATCTGTTCAGGTCTCTTCCTTGTTACTATACTTGATAGCTTTTTCACTCAGTCACTGACCAATCTTTCCTCCTGGGCCATTAACCTATCCTTGGCTGTTATTCCACCTTGGTAGCCATGAGTTGAATTGGTTTGGTTAGCTGTAACCTGTATTTGATTTCTGGTATTGTGGATGGCATTCGGTTTCTGCAAACTGCAAACTGCCTTGTTTCCTTCGGGCTTGAGAGCAGGCTGTGCCTCTCATTGGTGCCTTTTGGGAGAGACGATTGTGAATTTAAGTTTCGGCTCGCAATTTCAGCCGGCTATAGTTTGATCATCAGATAGTCTAATTAGCCTGGTAGAAAGGCTCTGGCCTGTTTGACAGCCACAATGGCAGTTGTGGTGGCCATTGGATAGATTGGATAGTTCATTGTGTTTATTGTGGTTTTACTGTTCTTTATTAACTAATATTTGACTTTTGCTATATTTATTTGTTTGTTTGTTTGTTTATTTATTTATTTATTATTTAGATTTGTATGCCGCCCCTCTCCGCAGACTCGGGGCGGCTCACAGCAAGATACAGCAATTCATGACAAATCCAAATATAATTTAAAATATTTAAAAAGATTTAAAAAGAACCCCATTTACTAACAAACACACACACAAACATACCATGCATAAATTGTACATGCCAGGCCTGAAATATTGTAGTATTTACTGTGCCAGCGGTCATTTTAAATGCAATTTAGAAGCGAAAATGAGGCTTGAGTTTTAAATGGACATTTCTTTTCCTTCCGTGAGGCTTCACTCAAAGACAATTTTTTTGAGAGCTGTAAGGGTGTCTGTGTGTGCAATTTGGCTTTCCTTGTCCTCTCCAAGCGTTCATCTGCTCACGTAGCCCATCAGAAGCCCATGCTGGAGGCAACCTTCACTCCTACAGCCGCCAGCCTTAGGCCTTCGGAGGAGAGCCAGCAGATCTTGCCTGATAATAGGCAGGCCATTGCGCAAGAGGCTAAACGCCAGGGCTTTGCCGAGGGCCTTCACTAGTTCCGGCACGACTGCCATTGCAACAAAGGTAATCACAATGGACTCGGAATCGATTCAACCAGTTTACAACACATTATTATTATTATTATTATTATTATTATTATTATTATTATTTTTATTATTATTTATTATTAGATTTGTATGCCGCCCCTCTCCGTAGACTCGGGGCGGCTCACAACAACTGATGACTATGAGTAGAGATCATGAGATGATCAGTCTCAGTTGCTGTAGAAGCAGGGGATTCAGAGCTTGCACTCTCGGAGGATGACCCCAGGCCATTGGAGCAACCTTCTGTTGTGGCCCTGTTCCCCATTCATTTGTTTCAATCACGCCTGCACAAGGCAAAGATTGCGGCCGGTTTAGCTCCTGTATCATCTGAGCTGGAACAACAATCAACACAATCTTACCGATCCACATTTTTTGGAGCACCCCTCGAAGGAGGATGTAGTGCCATCTCCGAAATGGTTCATCAATATTATTACTCAACAGTGGTCGGCTCCAGGCTCAGAGCCCACCCCATCGACCTTAGAGAGAAAACTGGCTATCGACTTGGCAAAAGCTATTCAGGTGCCAACTATCGACTCCCCAGTAGTCAGTCTGCACAACTTTTCCACCATGCCGGGTGATCTTGCAGAAACCTTGTGACCGGAAGACCGCCGGTCCAAACAATCCTTACACCGTGCACACAAGCTGTGGTGGTGTGTGTTTTGTGCATCTACCATGGCTCTGTCAGCTTCCTCTGATGTGTGTCTGGAACAGGACATTAACAAATGGATCGCGGTGGCCCAATTGACAGAGAATGTCATTTGGTGCATCAGTGGCAGCACGGTGGATGCTGTGGATGCACAACACAAGTGGCGGTTGGCAACAGCATCCTTCGCTGGGGACCATTTATTTGCTGCCTATATGGAGCCACTGTTGATGGAATCTCAAGATCACCAGAAGATTCTCCCATTGATCTCCAGGTGGGGAGACTCTAGGCTGGCTCCATATTTCAAGCACTTGAATAATCGACCCTTGGGTATGGGTACCTTTTCCGGGCCTATGGGAGTTCTGGCCAAAGGCAGATGCCATGTAATGAAAGAGTGGACAGGGGTTGTTCTAAAGTAGATGGCCCTTTCGACGGGGAGGAAGTCATTCGTTCCCCCATCCCCAGTGAATGTATTCCCGAGCACCTCATCGGTAGCCAGCTGGCCTTTTTTTGCAGACCAATGGTGAGAATCCACTTTGTACACTTGGGTTTGAGAGACCATTCAGTCTGGTCTCTCTAGAATTCTGCTCCATTCCCCAAGTTTTGTCTCCGGTGTCTGGTTTCTAGGTTACTGGCCAAGAGGATCCTCATGGAGTCAGTTATTCAGCATTTGCTGGACATCCATGCCATCGAGACCGTCCCTGAGGACCAGAATATCTTCTGGACCACCTTCTGCCAGCAACCAATTAAGTCCCACAGAGTTGGCCTTCTCCGGGTCCCGTCGACTAAACAATGTCGTCCAGTGGGTCCCAGGGGAAGAGCCTTCTCGGTGATGGCCCCGACTCTCTGGAACCAGCTCCCTCCGGAGATTAGAACTGCCCCCACCCTCCTTGCCTTTTGTAAACTCCTTAAAACCCACCTCTGCCATCAGGTATGGAGGAATTGAGGCACACCCCCCCCAAGCCTATACAATTTATGTATGGTATGTTTGTGTGTATGTCTGTTTTAATAATGGGGTTTTAAAAAGTTTTTAAAATTTATTAGATTTGTTATGAATTGTTTCATTGTATGCTGTGAGCCGCCCCGAGTCTACGGAGAGGGGCGGCATACAAAATAAATAAATAAATAAATACACATACATACATACATACATACATACATACATACATACATAAATAAATGCAGACAATGTTTCTACTCAACATTGTTCGTAGTTCCCAAGGCCTTGAGGGGATGGAGAGCGGTTCTAGATCTAAAACCGTTGTGTCATATACAGCATAAACCAGTGAGGGTGAACCTATGGCATGGGTGCCACAGGTGGCATGCGGAGACATATCTGCTAGCACATGAACCATTGCAGTCGCTCAGCTCCAACATTCATGTGTGCGCCAGCCAGCTGATTTTTTGATTCACACAGAGGCTCTGGGAGGGCATTTTTGGCTTCCAGAGAGAACCTCCAGGGGGATGGAGAGGGCATTTTTACCCTCCCCCGACTCCAGGGAAGCCTTTGTAGCCTGGGGAGGGTGAAACGTAAGCCTACTGGACCCACCAGGTTTGAAAACAGGCCATTTCAGGCCTCCAGAGGGCCTCTAGGGGGTGGGGGAAGCTGTTTTCGCCCTCTCCAGACATTGAATTATGGGTATGAGCCCTTGCACGCCTTTCGGCATCTGAGAAAAAAAAAAGGTTCGCCATCACTGGTATAGACGGTTTAAAATGCCCTCACCATTGACCATCTTGGAGGGCATTTAGGGAGGGTGACTTCCTCACTTCTATTGACCTCACAGAGGCATATTTGCATGTGCCAATTGTCCCACATCATAGGCAGCTCTTGAGATTCCTAGCCAATGGAGCTCATTATCGATATAGGACCATGCCCTTTAAGCTCTTTTCTGCCCCTAGGGTCTTTACAAAATTGATGGTGGCTCTTGTGGCCGCTCTGAGGGCTTTACCCATGTGTGTCCAGTGTTACATGGATGACATATTAATTCAGTCTTCGTCCTACGTTCAGGCCCAAAGGGATTTGGAGATCATCATCCAGGTACTGGAGCACCACAGGTTCTCCATTAATCGGGAGAAAAGCCGCTTGATGCCAACTACTAGACTTCTCCATTTTGGGGCCATTATTGATTCAGTACAAGGTATGGTGTGTCTCTCCCCGGACCGTCAGGTTAGTGTTAAGAACATGGTAGGTACCATTCAGAGGGATAGGTCTGCGTCCGTAACAGACTTAGCCAAGGTCCTAGGAAAAATGGTATCCACATTTGCCATTGTACCATGGGCCCATGTCCATTTCTGAGACCTTCAATGGTTTCTCTTGACGTTTCAGAGGTCCAGCGGGGCACATCTCCGATCAGGGTTCAATTACGGACCAATGTCATCTCTTCTCCGTCATGGTGGAGCTTGTTCTGGGAGCCCGACCTGTCATCCATGGCAGCTTGTTCTGGGAGCCCAACTGTTTAGTCCTTACAACGGACGCAAGCCTAACAGGCTGGAGCGTGCATATTATTATTATTGTTGTTGTTGTTGTTGTTATTATTATTAATTAGATTTGTATGCCACCCCTTTCCGTAGACTCAGGGCGGCTCACAGCAATAATAAAAACAATGTACAATAGCAAATCTAATATATTTAAAAAATATCTAAAAACCCCTTATTTAAAAACAAGACATATGCACAAACATACCATACATAAATTATATAGGCCTGGGGAAGATGTCTCAATTCCCCCATGCCTGACGGCAGAGATGAGTTTTAAGAAGTTTACGAAAGGCAAGGAGGCTGGGGGCAATCCTAATCTCTGGGGGGGAGCTGGTTCCAGAGGGTTGGGACCGCTACAGAGAAGGCTCTTCTCCTGGGTCCCACCAGACGACATTGTTTAGTCGACGGGACCCGGAGAAGGCCGACTCTGTGGGACCTAACCGGTCGCTGGGATTTGTGCGGCAGAAGGCGGTCCCAGAGATATTCTGGTCCATGTCCACTCGGATGGTCCAGGGCCAGTGAGATGCTCTGGAATGCGAGCGCAGCATAAATTGGCTGGAGCTTCGGGCCATTCAAATATTTTCCTTTATTGAAGATTCAGTTAATGCAGCCTTTACAGTAAAGTAGAATCAACTCATCTGGTCCTATTTCCTGTCTAGTCTTCCTGGTAAGGCTGTGACTTCTACTCTGTGGTTTCTCTTACTCAGACGTTACTTTTGTTTTCATTCCAAACAGGCTACTAAGCTGAGTTTTTCTTCTCTTATGAGTGGTTTAGGGCAAGGAGACTTGTAGATTGGACCATGAGGTTGAATGCTGGCCCTTGGAAGCGATCTTGCATTTTATTTATTTTCATTTATTTATTCGATATTTTTATGCTCAGGGGGGCTTGCAACATGTTAACAATAACACTTTTTAACAGAGCCAGCCTATTGCCCCCACAATCCGGGTCCTCATTTTACCCATCTCGGAAGGATGGCTGAGTCAACCTTGAGCTGGTGATGAGATTTGAACTGCTGACCTGCAGATCTAGCAGTCAGCTTTAGTGACCTGCACTACTGCACTCTACCTGCTGCCCTAGTTTGCCTGCGATTACCGTAAAAACCTCATTTTTGAGGTTTCCCAATGACCTCATTTCTCTGACAGCTATCTAGCCCCTGTATAGGTTCCACATTGAGGTAGATAATTCCTGTGAAACAGTAACTATCAATGTTGACCTCATTTTAATAAGAGAGCTAGGCTCTTAATATCTATATTTTAATTTTTTTTAAAAAAACAATGTTTAACTTAAGGCACACATGCAGACTTGGAGAAATGTTGTGATTGATATAGATTGGTATTCCTGGAGGGGTCAGTAATATGGTAAATGATTTAGCTCTACTAGATAAATGGTCAAAGCAATGGAAACTGCAGTTTAATGTTTCCAAATGTAAAATAATGTACTTGGGGAAAAGGAATCCTCAATCTGAGTACAGTGTTCCCTCGATTTTCGCAGGGGATGCGTTCCGAGACCGCCCGCGAAAATCGAATTTCCGCGAAGTAGAGATGCGGAAGTAAATACACTATTTTTCGGTATGAACAGTGTCACAAGCCTTCCCTTAACACTTTAAACCCTTAAATTACAATTTCCCATCCCCTTAGCAACCATTTAGATTATTATTCACCATGTTTATTTATTAAAGTTTATTTAAAAAATATTTATTAAAGGCGGACGAAAGTTTGGCGATGACATATGACATCTCGGCCAGGAAAAACTGTGATATAGGGGAAAAACCCGCAAAGTATTTTTTAATTAATATTTTTGAAAAACCGTGGTATAGCCGTTTCGCAAAGTTCGAACCTGTGAAAATCGAGGGAACACTGTATTGCATTGGCAGTTCTGTGTTAGCAAAAACTTCAGAAGAGAAGGATTTAGAGGTAGTGATTTCTGACAGTCTCAAAATGGGTGAGCAGTGTGGTCGGGCGGTAGGGAAAGCAAGTAGGATGCTTGGCTGCGTAGCTAGAGGTATAACAAGCAGGAAGAGGGAGATTGTGATCCCCTTATATAGAGTGCTGGTGAGACCACATTTGGAATACTGTGTTCAGTTCTGGAGACCTCACCTACAAAAAGATATTGACAAAATTGAACGGGTCCAAAGACGGGCTACAAGAATGGTGGAAAGTCCTAAGCATAAAACATATCAGGAAAGAGTTAATGAACTCAATCTGTATAGTCTGGAGCAGCGTTTCCCAACCGGTGTGCCGCGGCACAGTGGTGTGCCGCGAGACATTGTCAGGTGTGCCGCGGCGAGAGGCGGCGGAGGAGAGTGGGCGGATTGGGTGGGCAATGGGGCAGGGCGGAGAAGCCAGGGGCGCGTTTGGCCGGAGGCACCGTGGGGAGGCAGGGGCAGCCGTGGCTCCCTTTACTCCTACTGCCGCACCACCCTGCCCCTGCTCCCCACGGTGCCTCCGGCCAAACGCGCCCCTGGCTTCTCCGTCCTGCCCCATTGCCTGCCCGATCCGCCCACTCTTCTCCGCCACCGCCTCCTGCCTTGGGGCGAGGAATCCGAGAGTCCGGGACTGTGTGGCTTTGCGCCATGAAGAGAAAACGGCCGACTTTTCCCTGCTGTCGTTTTCTCTTCATGGCGCAAAGCCAGGGCCGCCGATAGACGGGTACTACAGGGAGCGCGCTACCGGGCCCCGGGCAAATTGGGGCCCGCAGTCAGCGGCTCCTTGCACTGAGCTCCCGCTCGCAGCTGTCCCCTGGCTCCTGCTCGATGCCACGGTTTTCGGCGCTGTCCTGCTGGGCCCCAAAGATGGAAGGCAGGAAGGAGGAGAGCTCCATTCTTCTTGCCTTTTTCCCGCCTTCCTTCTTTGGGGCACAGCAGGACAGCGCCGAAAACCGCGGCATCGAGCAGAAGCCGGGGGACAGCTGCGAGCGGGAGCCCCAGGAGGGAAGTACCGGCAGCACCCCGCCCAGCTGAAGCTTCACTGGCGTCGGCGGCAAATGTCCTTTGTGGCCCGGTGGGAGGGGGGGGTTGCAGCGGCCGCAGGCAGTCGCAGGGAGATGGCGGCGGCGAGAGGGAGCTCCAGGTGGCGGCGAGAGGGAGCGCTCTCTCTCTCTCTCAGCTGACTGCAAGCGGGAGCCCTGACGTGGCGGTCAATTGAGAGAGAGAGAGAAAGAAAGAAAGAGAGACATATAAGAGAGGCAGAGAGAGAGAGAAATAGAGACATAGCAAGAAAGAGAGACAGCAAGAGAGGCAGAGAAAGAGAGAGAGAAAGAGAGACATAGCAAGAGAGGCAGAGAGAGAGAAAAAGAGAGACATAGCAAGAGAGGCAGAGAGAGAGAAAAAGAAAGAGAGACATAGCAAGAGAAAAAGAGAGACTTAGCAAGAGAGGCAGAGAGAGAAAGAGAAAGAAAGAGAGACATAGCAAGAGAGACAGAGAGAGAGAGAAAGAGAGACATAGCAAGAGAGAGAGAGAGAAAGAGGGACATAGCAAGAGAGGCAGAGAAAGAGAGACAGCAAGAGAGGCAGAGAAAGAGAGACATAGCAAGAGAGGCAGAGAGAGAGAAAAAGAAAGAGAGACATAGCAAGAGAAAAAGAGAGACTTAGCAAGAGAGGCAGAGAGAGAGAGAAAGAGAAAGAAAGAGAGACATATAAGAGAGGCAGAGAGAGAGAGAGAGAAAGAGAGACATAGCAAGAGAGGCAGAGAAAGAGAGACAGAGCAAGAAAGAGAGACAGCAAGAGAGGCAGAGAAAGAGAGAGAAAGAGACATAGCAAGAGAGGCAGAGAGAGAGAAAAAGAAAGAGAGACATAGCAAGATAAAAAGAGAGACTTAGCAAGAGAGGCAGAGAGAGAGAGAAAGAGAGACATAGCAGAAGAAGCAGAGAAAGAGAGACAGAGCAAGAAAGAGAGACAGCAAGAGAGGCAGAGAAAGAGAGAGAGAAAGAGAGACATAGCAAGAGAGGCAGAGAGAGAGAAAAAGAAAGAGAGACATAGCAAGAGAAAAAGAGAGACTTAGCAAGAGAGGCAGAGAGAGAGAAAGAGAAGGAAAGAGAGAAAGCAAGAGAGGCAAAGAGAAAGAAAGAGACATATAGCAAGACAGTGAAAGAGAGAGAGAGAAAAAAGCAAGAAAGAGATAGCAAGAGAGACAGAGAGAGATAGCAAGGGAGAGAGAAAGACAGAGGAAGGGAAGGAGGGAGAGAGAAAGAGAGCAAAAAAGAAAGGAAGAAAGAAAGACGGATGGAGAGAGAGAAAGAAGGGAAGGAAGGAAAAGAGAGAAAGAGGGAGAAATAGAGCGAAAGGGAGGAAGAGAGAGGGTTTTTTTGTCCAAACTTCTCCGTACTGAAGGAGCGGGTCCAGCAGTCACATGGGTTGCTCATGTCCAATCCGGTGGAACTGAGCCTAGTGTTAAAAAAGCTTGCTGGATCCGCCCCTTCCCCAGAATTCGCTCAGTTCGCATATCCTGCGGTTGTATTGTGATAGCTCGTTCAACATTCTAACACCTTCCCTTCGATCTTTCCTTCAAAACTAGTAAGAATTTTAGCCTTATTTGTTTACTTGCACTATTAGTGCCAGCCGTTTGCGGCTCGGCTTTTTTTCCTTTGGGAGAAGTTGCGGTTTCGTTTTCCCACGGCTTTTTGCCGTTTACGATCCCTGCGGCCGCTTGTGGATTCCTTTAATCCTTTGGCCTGGAGGTCTTGGTGCAAGTATTGCCTCATTATTTATAGTACTATTGTTAAAGGGCTTAAGAAATACCTCCTGCGGAGTGAGACGCTTGTTTCTAGTCTCCTGGACTTAGTCGATCGCTTCCCCTTTAAGAATTCTATTACGGAGCGATTTTTCGGCGCGAAGGCCTTCGCGCCCTTTTTTAATTTAGGCCTCTCGTGTTGGCCTTCTGCCAGCCGCGTAGGCCTTAGTCCACCGCTTGGATCCCGGAGTGGGCTTTGGGACGCTCAGGCTTAATTCTCCACCGGCTAAGCCTCCAACCAGAGTGCCTTGGTTACTTTAATTAAAGTTTAGGGAGGCTGGCCACGCTGTATTTGGGGACACGAACTCTGGGTTTGCCCAGATTGCCCTCAAGTCTCAGCAGCTCCGAGGCCTCGGAGCAGGATCCATTCCTCTTGGGAAGTCTTTGAAATCTTCTCCCTAATTATTCAGTTATTTGGCTCAGCCTTGTCTTCTGTTAATTGTCAGACTATGGCTACTTTTCCCAAGAGAGGCACCACTCAAGGTCCCAGAGAGGCCAGGCCTACAGGCGATGAGATTACCAGTATCCCCCAGGCCTCGACCTCCTCTTCTTCAGGGGCCCGCCCCTCGACCAAAGTCACCAGGGCTGAGAAGAGAAGGGACCAAGCCCTACAAAAAATCCATGACAAATCAGCAAAGCGTTTGAAAGTACAGGCCCAAGTACTCAGTAGCCATGACCCCCCAGAGGCTTCTAATCTGCCTTCTTCTGGGGTCACTGTGTTATCTCTGGATGAGCCAAACCTAGACAGACCCCAACCTAACCTATGGGGAGTAGGTCCAGAGGAACCAGATATTATGGAAGATTCCCCCCAGCCAGGATCCTCCCAGGCCTTCAGGGATTCTTCTGCCATTCCTGCTGATATTTCTAGTTTACCTCCTGAATTCCAATCTATTTTTTCTGTGTTATCCAAGGCCATTGATGCTAAACTCTCTACCATCAATGTGCTTCCCTTACCTCCTCCACCTCCTCGTCCCTCCCGCCCCTTGGGTTCTTCCCCATCGGTTAGAGCTCCTATTCAGGATGAATCAGATTCCTCTCAGGACGAATATGAGGATATGGAGGAGGATGAGGACCCCTTTCAAGGCCTTTCAGATGATGAGGAATCCCAAATAAAGGTTCCTTCTCCAATTACTATTTTTCCCTCTCAATTGTTCAAATCTCTCCTCCTCAAAGCTAGAATTTCTACGGGATTGGCGGCCCAGGAGAAACAGGCCTCCACATCCACTGATCCCCCGGAGGAGAATTTACCTTACTTCACAGAGGAACAGGAGGATAACGAGGTAATTCCTATGCCTAAATTGTTTAAAGATGCCTTACTTAAGCAGTGGGATTTTCCAGCTTCTGGGCTTAATCCCACAACCAAGGACAAAAAGTTGTACAGACTCTCCTCTTCCTATGAGGAGCTCCTATCCTTTCCTAAACCGGATGAACCTGTCAAGATCCTTCACTCGGCGGCTGCTGTGCCAGGCGAAGCAGAGGAAGTCCTCCGCCCAGAGGACAAGCGGATTGAACAGATGCTCAAAAGAGGATTCTCCGCAGATTCCTGGGCCATTAAAAGTTCTGCAGCGGCTTCCTTTTTCTCCAGAGCCATGCTCCTGTGGCTTCGCCAACTTCAACAGCATATTCCTCCCGATGACTTGAGAGGTCAACAAGACTTCAACAAGGTCTTTGCAGCTGCTCAGTACGTGGCTGATGCCACTTTACAATCTACTAGATTTTCTGCTAAGTCTATTGCAGCTTCTACAACAGCAAGAAGACTCCTATGGCTTCGTCCTTGGCAAGCAGGAGTACGTCAGAAATGGCAGTTATCTCTGGGACCCTTAAAGCGCGACCTTCTTTTCGGGGATCTTCTGGATCCGCTCCTCACGGAAACCACGGACAAGAAGAAAGTATTGGGTCCAACCACCAAAAAGGCCACCAAAACGCAGTCCTTTCGTCGCCCAGGGCGTCAACAAGATCAAGCGGCTTCCTATCAGAGATCTCCAGGTCAGTATTCCCCCCGCTTTCGTTCCCAAGGTAGGGTCTCCAGGGGCAGAGGTTTTCGCTTCCAAAGGGGAGCGTCCTCTAACAGGGCTTCAAAAAAACCTAGATGGTAGTTTTTCCTCGATTCCCATAGGTGGCCGCCTAGCCTATTTCGCCTCTAATTGGCGTCTCACCTCCAAGGACCCCTGGGTCATTGACACTGTTCAAAAAGGCCTTCTTTTAGAATTTATTTCTCCCCCCCCTAAACGTTTTATTTCCTGCCCTTCTCCCAGGTCCTCCTCAGGTTGTAACCGTATGGAGGAGGCCATTTCCCACTTATTGTCCATCAGAGCCATTCAACCGGTTCCCCCCGGTCAGAAGGGTCTAGGTTTTTACTCCATCCTATTTATGGTTCCAAAATCCTCCGGAGGTTGGAGAGCTATTTTGGATTTAAAGAAGCTAAACCTATTCATCAAATATAGGAAGTTTAAGATGCACTCCTTATCATCCATTTTGGCCGCCATCCACCCGGGAGATTTCATGGTCTCTTTAGACCTCACTGAGGCCTACCTCCATATTCCTATAGCCAAATGCCACAGAAAATTTTTACGTTTTTCTTTTCAGGGCAGGCATTTCCAGTATAGGGCGATGCCATTTGGCCTTTCCTCGGCCCCTCGGGTCTTTACAAAGCTCTTGGGGTCCCTGGCGGCCTATATCCGGGCGTCTCCCATCCACATCTTATGTTACCTTGATGATATTTTGGTTCATGGGAACTCCCTTGAGAAAGTGAAAACAGACCTTTCTGTCACCATGTCAGTTCTACAGAACCATGGTTTTTCCATCAACTTTGACAAAAGTCATCTCCAACCTTCCACATCCATTTTGCACCTGGGATCCGTTATTAATTCAGAATCCTCCCAGGTCTTTCTCTCTCCTGAGAGAAAAATCAGTATAGGGGAGTTAATTTCACGCATTTTATCTCAACCTTCAGTTTCCATAGTATCCCTGTCCTCCCTTTTGGGGAAGATGGTGTCATGCATAGGCATCGTTCCTTGGGCTCGCCTTCATGCTAGGGAACTACAGTGGCTCCTATTACCCTTTCAGAGATCGGGGCACAGCAACTCAAGTCGTCGCATTGTCATCCCACCTATTGTTCGCAGATCCTTCAGGTGGTGGAAGTCTCCGGCCGTGGACAAAGGATCCCCGTTCCGGTGCCCGGATCAATTTGTCATCACCACAGATGCCAGTCTATCGGGATGGGGCGCCCACGCCCAGGGGATGATAGCCCAGGGCACGTGGTCCCCGGAGGAAGCTTCCAAGCCAATCAATTGGCTAGAGTTAAGAGCCGTATCCCTGGCTCTGAAGCAATTCTCTCCTCGCATTCCCAACCGGCACGTTCTCATTCTCACCGACAACATTGCCACAAAAAGCCATATCTGCAGACAGGGGGGCACGAGATCCAAGGCCCTCATGAGGGAGGCCCTCAAGTTAGGCCTTTGGGCGGAAAAACATCTTCGGTCGCTCCTAGCCGACCACATCTCGGGGAGCCTCAACGTCCAGGCGGATTGGCTATCTCGAGCAACGATAGATCCAGGAGAGTGGAACCTCCATCAAGACCTGTTCCATCAAATCAGCCTCAGATTCGGCCTACCAGTTCTGGATCTCTTCGCGTCCAATGCGAACGCCCAACTCCCTCGCTTTTTTTCCAGATTTCCATCCCCGGGAGCGGAAGCAATCAATGCCCTCCGGAGCCCATGGCCTCCAGGCCTACTTTACGCATTCCCTCCAATTCCAATTCTCCCGGACGTGATTCACAAGGTCCTCACCGAGAGGGCCCGAGTAATCCTAATCGCCCCTCATTGGCCCCGCCGGCCCTGGTTCGCAGATCTCCAACAGTTGTCCGTCCAGGACCCTTGGCGACTCCCCGTTTCGGGGGATATGCTGCGGCAGGGGGCCTCATTCCATCCAGACCCGGAGTGGTTCCACCTCACCGCCTGGCTGTTATCAGGAGAGACTTAGAACTGCGTGGCCACGACCCCGATACAGTGGAGGTCATTTTAAAGGCCAGAAGGGGTTCGACCAATCGAATCTACGACCATACGTGGTCCAAGTTCCACCAGTGGTGTCTACAGGAAGGCCTCTCTCCCCTGTGCATCCCTATACACAGGATCATTTCCTTCCTTATGCAAGGTTTCCATCAAGGGCTTTCCACCAGCACCCTCCGGCGTCATCTGGCGGCCATTTCCTCTGTCCTAGCGGGACCCCGCAGACAGCCTCTCCGTTCCTTTCCAGAAGTCCAGGAATTCCTCAAGGGTATAGCCAACCTCAGACCTTCCAAGGTACACAGGTATCCATCCTGGGATTTGCCACGGGTTCTCCATTCCCTCACGCAGGCACCATACGAACCCCTAAAATCGGCGTCCCTCAGGTACCTATCCTTTAAAGTAGCATTCCTGGTGGCTATTACCTCTGCCCGACGCATTTCGGAGCTGGCTGCTCTCTCAATCAGGCAGGACCTCTGCCAATTTCATCAGGACAAGGTAGTCTTGCGACTGGACCCCACCTTCTTACCCAAGGTCAGTTCCATGTTCCACAGAACCCAGGACATTGTCTTACCTTCTTTCTGTCTCCAACGGGACCATCCCTTGGCAATTAGATGGCACACCCTGGATCTCATTAGAGCGCTGAGAATCTATATCCAACGCACAGGACCCTTTCGGAGGTCAGAAGCACTTTTTATAGCCTATCACCCCAGAGTCATGGGGGCCAAAGTGTCTTCAACAGTGATTGGCCGTTGGATCAGAGGGACTATATCTAAGGCCTACGAGTCGGCCTCCCTTTCAGTTCCAAGGAACATCACAGCGCATTCCACCAGGAGCGCAGCCACCTCGGCCGCTTGGGCGACTCAAGCCCCGTTGGAGGAGGTCTGCAAAGCAGCCACTTGGGCCTCGCCAAATTCCTTCATCAGGCACTACAAGATTGACTCTTACGCTTCAGCGGACGCTGCCTTCGGCAGAAGGGTACTCCAATCCGTTATCTCTCACGATAGCAATCTAATCCCACCCTAGGGACCATCTATTGGGTATGTCCCATGTGACTGCTGGACCTGCTCCTTCAGTACGGAGAATAGGCGTTGATTGCTTACCTGAACGCTTCTTCTCGTACGGTGAGCGGGTACAGCAGTCACTTCCCGCCCTTGTATGTGTCCTCTTTTCCTTCCTATAACCTTTCTTCCTCTAACAATGAGAGTTGAACACTACAGAGCTTCACAGCTGAGCCTAGTCTATGGATTCGCGAATTCTGGGGAAGGGGCGGATCCAGCAAGCTTTTTTAACACTAGGCTCAGTTCCACCGGATTGGACATGAGCAACCCATGTGACTGCTGTACCCGCTCACCGTACGAGAAGAGGCGTTCAGGTAAGCAATCAACGCCTATTTTCTTTAGCCCGCCCCCCCCCCCCTTTCAATGTTCCCCAGGATTTTGAAAATATGAATAATGTGCCGCGGCTCAAAAAAGGTTGGGAAACACTGGTCTGGAGGACAGAAGGAAAAGGGGGGACATGATCGAAACATTTAAATATGTGAAAGGGTAAAATAAGGTCCAGGAGGGAAGTGTTTTTAATAGGAAAGTGAACACAAGAACAAGGGGACACAATCTGAAGTTAGTTGGGGGAAAGATCAAAAGCAACATGAGAAAATATTATTTGACTGAAAGAGTAGTAGATCCTTGGAACAAACTTCCAGCAGACGTGGCAGATAAATCCACAGTAACTGAATTTAAACATGCCTGGGATAAACATATATCCGTTGTAAGATAAAATACAGAAAATAGTATAAGGGCAGACTAGATGGACCATGAGGTCTTTTTCTGCCGTCAGCCTTCTATGTTTCTATGTTTCTAAGATGCCAAGGTTGGGAAACACTGATCTAACTCATCTGTCTTACAGCCTAAGAAACAGTACCTGGGTTTATGAAGAGCAGCAATGATATAAGTGGGATTTCAGCATTCAAAGGCAGTACACTTCTGAGAACTTGAGAGCTCATCCTTTCGAGTAAATCACAAGGATCAAATTAAGCATTGACGGGTGGCAGAAGAGCGGACTGAATAAATGCATGACTTGTAGTACATACCGTAATCAGAAAAGCATGTGCGTGCAGCCCTATCTTATTTATAAAACGAGTGGCGCAAGATTAAAACTGAAGGCACACATAACCCAAAAGCGATCAAATCACAAGCCTGAAAAATTTTGGTTTCCAAATCGTTACTAATGGGCCAGCTGTAGAAAAACATATTGTACCAATAAAGGCGAATATTTGTAGCTCGGGGTTGAGATGAAGGGTCCTTGGTGTTTATTGATTGATTGATTGATTGATTGATTGATTGATAGAATTGAAAGGGACCATGAAGGCCATCGAGTTCAACCCCCTGCCCAAGCAGGAACCCTATAGTACACCAGTCAAGTGGCAGTTCAATCTTCTCTTTAAAATGTCCAGAGTGTTGGAGTTCACAACGTCTGCTGGTAGGTTGTTCCATTGGTTGATCGCTCTGACCGTCAGGAAGTTCCTCCTTATCTCCATGTTGAATCTCTCCTTGGTCAGCTTCCAGCCGGTGCCCTGAAGAATAAAGTGATCCCCTCCTCTCTGTGACATCCCCTCGTATACTTGTAGACTGCTATCATGTCCGCTCTGGCCCTCCTTTTCTCTAGGCTATCCATGCCCAGTTCCCTCAGTCTCTGTTCCCTTAATCAGAAAGATCAAAAGCAACATGAGAAAATATTATTTGACTGAAAGAGTAGTAGATCCTTGGAACAAACTTCCAGCAGACGTGGTAGATAAATCCACAGTAACTGAATGTAGACATGCCTGGGATAAACATATATCCATCCTAAGATAAAATATAGAAAATAGTATAAGGGCAGACTAGATGGACCATGAGGTCTTTTTCTGCCGTCAGATTTCTATGTTTCTGTGTTTCCATCTTTGTTGCTCTTTTTTGCACCTTCTCCAGAGTTTCAATGTCTCTTTTGAAGTGTGGTGACCAGAACTGAATACAGTACTCCAGGTGTGGTCAGACCAGGGCGTAGTAGAGTGGTATTAAGTCTTCCCTGGTCTTGGAGTGTATTCCCCTGTTGATGCAGCTTAGGATTGTGTTGGCTTTTTTAGCTGCTGCTGCACATTGTTCTCTGAGCTTGGATGCTTTCTTGCAGATGTTTCATTGCCCACGCAGGTAACGTCATCAGTACTAGTAGTGCTAGAACCCCTCAACACATGTTGCCTTGGGTGAGAAGGTGAGTCACTCCATTGATTCAAAAATTAATCAAGAGTTTATCTGATTTTTCCTTCTTTGCTGTGTTGCAGGCGCATAAAGGGATTATAGACTGAGATTGTCTTATTGAAACTGGAAATTCCTGGGCTCACTTTGCATCAACCTCCATAGTTTTTTTTAAAAAATCTCTGAGTGTGGGAGAGAATTGAGCTGAGCTGTTTATATCAACCTACTCATAGCCTGAGCTGATCTTAGGCAACAATCAGTTGACCTAAGGGTCATTCTTTGTCAAGTGGACCAGGTGTCCAATTGACTGATTTTTGCAGTCTTGTTTGAAAAGAAACCATTACAAAAACAAATGTATGATAGAAAAAAAACATACTCTTCCTAATGAAATAAAAATGAAGGTGATTGAAGCTGAGAAAAAAAGAGAGTCCTGTTTTCTCACCTTCAATCATCTTCATTAGAAAGAGCACACTTTTTAAAATCGCTCTCTGTTTTCTCACCTTCAATCATCTTCATTTTTATTTCTTTAGAAAGAGCACATTTTTCCTATCATATATGTTGTTTTGTGATGGTTTTTTTTCAAATAAGGCTTCAATTTCACCTGGTCCATTTGACAAAGAATGACCCTTAACCCAGTGATGGCGAACCTTTTTTGGCTTGGGGGCCAAAAGGGTGTGCCCATACCCATATAATGCAGTGTCCTCCCCCTTATGTGTTGACACAACCCAGGGCTGACCCCATGCATGCACACAACCCCCCACACTGATCCCCACCATGCATGTGAACAGTTCTCATTGAAGCCTCTGGATGTCCGGTAAGCCCATTGGGCTGTTTTTGGCTCTCTCCAGCATTCAGGAAAGCCTCTTGAAGCTTGGGGATGGTGAAAAATAGCCCAGCAGACCAACCAGAAGTTCAGAAACGAACTTCCGTTTGGGCTGTTTTTCATGGTCCCCAGGGTTTAGGAGGGTTTGAAACGTGTTTGGAAACTTCAGATCATGCAGAATGCGGCCATGAGAGCTATCGTGGGGCTTCCTAGATTCGCCCACGTTTCTACAACATTCCGTGGCCTGCACTGGCTGCCAATCGGTTTCCGGTCACAATTCAAAGTGTTGGTAATGACCTTTAAAGCCCTTCATGGCATTGGACCAGAATACCTCTGGAATCGCCTTCTACTGCACGAATCCCAACGGCCGATAAAGTCCCACAGAGTTGGCCTTCTCCGGGTCCCGTCGACCAAACAATGTCGTTTGGTGGGCCCCAGGAGAAGAGCCTTCTCTGTGGCGGCCCCGGCTCTCTGGAATCAACTCCTCCCGGAGATTAGAAGGGCCCCCACCCTCCTTGTCTTTCGCAAGTTACTCTAGACCCACCTATATCGCCAAGCATGGGGGAATTAAGACATCTCCCCCAGGCTTTCTTATATTTTATGTTTGGTATGTATGTGTTGTATGGTTTTTAAATTGTTGGGGTTTTTTAATGTAATTTTATTATTAGATTTGTTCCATTGTTATACTGTTTTTATTGTTGTTGTGAGCCTCCCCGAATCTTCAGAGAGGGGCGGCATACAAATCTAATAAATTGAATTGAATTGAATTCCTGAATCCTGGACTGAGTGGAAAATGGCTGAAAAGAAGGCCAAAAATATAGATAGATAGATGCACGCGTGTTTGCTGGAGCTGACATAGGGCAACACCTCACATGCCCTCAGATATGGCTCCAGCCCGCGTGTCATAGTTTCGCCATCACTGCTTTAACCTGTCATTATCTTCTCTGATTAGTAGTTATCCATAGTTTTCAGGCAGAGGAAATTGTTTCCCATGATTTACTATCTAACCCTGTGTGAAGTCTGAACTCAATCTGTATAGTCTGGAGGACAGAAGGGAAAGGAGGGGGACATGATCGAAACATTTAAATATATTAAATTTAAATATGTTAATTTAATTATTGGATTTGTTATATATTGTTTACTATTGTTGTGAGCAACTATTATTGTTGTTGTTCTTCCTATACTTTCAATCTAAAAAGCAACTGAAAGACTTCCTACTGTACGTGTGTTATAATGGGAAAGCCCTTTTAATTTCTACCATAAAATACAGTATGACATATTTGCAGAAGCCAAAGCAAATATTTCTTTATCAAGAGGCAGGTAGCAACAGGGAGACCTTGAGCTGGAAGCCAGCAGGGTGACCTTGAGCCAATCTCTCTCTCTCTCTTTCATCCAGAGGTAGTATTCACCCGGTTTGGGCAAACCAATAGTAGTGACCTGTGGGTGGATCCACTCACCCACCCTAGCCCTATGCGGTCCTATTTAGGCACAGTTTGATACCGTGCACATAGGTGCAAGCTGCGCCCGCCAGCGAAGTGCATATACATAAGGTCGCACTCATGCATGGAAGGTGCACTCACATTGGCAAACTGGTAGGAGAAGTAAGTGAAAACCATCTCTAGGATGATGGCCCCCCTCCCCACTTCGTAAAACTTGCCCAGAAAACAGGTGGAACTAGCCCAGGCAACACCAAGTCAAAAGCATAACATTTTAAAAATAATACCCTCCACCCGTGCCCCAATACTTTACCGGTGAGACCTGTTCTGTGTTTACAAAACTTTGCATGTGATTTCCAAAGTTGATCATGATTTGTGGAGATGTGCAAAGGAGATCTGTTTTCTCTCCCAAATGAACCCATCCTACTATTTGGGAAGTCATATGTAGTATTAATAGGTAGTAGTGCTAAGTACCCTGATGTGTGCCAGAGAGACTTGGGCAGTATACAGGCATCGGGCCAGAATATCTCCGGGACCGCCTTCTGCCGCATGAATCCCAGCGACCGGTTAGGTCCCACAGAGTTGTCCTTCTCCGGGTCCCGTCGACTAAACAATGTCGTCTGGCGGGACCCAGGGGAAGAGCCTTCTCTGTGGCGGCCCTGACCCTCTGGAATCAACTCCCCCCAGAGATTAGGATTGCCCTCACCCTCCTTGCCTTTCGCAAACTTCTCAAAACCCACCTCTGTCGCCAGGCATGGGGGAAATTGATTCCCCTGGGTTGTGTCTGCTTTGTGTATGGTTCGTATGAAATGCATGAATGTTTTTATATTAAGGGTTTTTAAGTGTTTTTAAGTATTGGATTTGTACTGTTCTTGTGAGCCACTCCGAGTTTGCGGAGAGGGGCGGCATACAAATCCAATAGATAGGTAGGTAGGTAGGTAGGTAGGTAGGTAGATAGATAGATAGATAGATAGATGGATAGATAGATAGGTAGATAGGTAGATAGGTAGATAGGTAGATAGGTAGATAGATAGAAACATAGAAGACTGACGGCAGAAAAAGACCTCATGGTCCATCTAGTCTGCCCTTATACTATTTCCTGTATTTTATCTTACAATGGATATACCGTATATACTCGAGTATAAGCCGACCCGAGTATAAGCCAAGGCACCAATTTTTGCCACAAAAACTGGGAAAACGTATTGACCCGAGTATAAGCCGAGGTTAGAAAATGCAGTGGCTAATGGTAACTTATAAAAATGGAAAACAATAAAATTACATTAATTGAGACATGTTTTAGAATATTTATTTTAAAGAAAACCAGTAAACTAGCTCTGTAAATTTAAAAGAGGGTAAACAAATTAACAATATTAACAATAAATTAAAAAGTAAAAAAAGTAGCTCGATCAGGAACAAAGCTAAAACCTAACAGTTAAAATCCTTCAAAACTGGATTCCTTCTCATCATTAATTGGATTTACATTATTGTTCTGTTTTTATATATGCTGTGAGCCACCCTGAGTCCTTGGAGAGGGATTGCACACAAATCCAATTAAATAAATAAACAAACAAACAAACAAACAAATAAATAAGTGTATCCAAAGAAGAGCTTCAGCATTAGCTGCTGTGAGGTTATCAGCATAGAAAACCAAATAGATAGATAGATAGATAGATAGATAGATAGATAGATAGATAGATAGATAGATAGATAGATAGATATAGATAGAAAGATAGATAGACAGACAGACAGACAGACAGAAAAATAGATAGATAGATAGATAGATAGATAGATAGATAGATAGAAATAGATACAGATAGATAGATAGATAGATAGATATAGATAGAAAGATAGATAGACAGACACACAGACAGATAGAAAAATAGATAGATAGATAGATAGAAATAGATACAGATAGATAGATAGATAGATAGATAGATAGAAAGAAAAATAGATAGATAGAAAAATAGATAGATAGAAAGATAGAAAAATAGATAGATAGAAATAGATACAGATAGATAGATAGATGATAGATAGATAGATAGATAGATAGATAGATTGATAGATATAGATAGAAAGATAGATAGACAGACAGACAGACAGAAAAATAGATAGATAGATAGATAGATAGAAATAGATACAGATAGATAGATAGATAGATAGATATAGATAGAAAGATAGATAGACAGATAGACAGACACACAGACAGATAGAAAAATAGATAGATAGATAGATAGAAATAGATACAGATAGATAGATAGATAGATAGATAGATAGATAGAAAGAAAAATAGATAGATAGAAAAATAGATAGATAGAAAGATAGAAAAATAGATAGATAGAAATAGATACAGATAGATAGATAGATGATAGATAGATAGATAGATAGACAGATAGATATAGATAGAAAGATAGATAGACAGACAGACAGATAGAAAAATAGATAGATAGATAGAAATAGATACAGATAGATAGATAGATAGATAGATAGATAGAAAAATAGATAGATAGAAAAATAGATAGATAGAAAAATAGATAGATAGATAGATAGATAGATATAGATAGAAAGATAGATAGACAGACAGACAGACAGAAAAATAGATAGATAGATAGATAGATAGATAGATAGAAATAGATACAGATAGATAGATAGATAGATATAGATAGAAAGATAGATAGACAGACACACAGACAGATAGAAAAATAGATAGATAGATAGATAGATAGATAGAAATAGATACAGATAGATAGATAGATAGATAGAAAGAAAAATAGATAGATAGAAAAATAGATAGATAGAAAGATAGAAAAATAGATAGATAGAAATAGATACAGATAGATAGATAGATGATAGATAGATAGATAGATAGATTGATAGATATAGATAGAAAGATAGATAGACAGACAGACAGACAGAAAAATAGATAGATAGATAGATAGATAGATAGAAATAGATACAGATAGATAGATAGATATAGATAGAAAGATAGATAGACAGATAGACAGACACACAGACAGATAGAAAAATAGATAGATAGATAGATAGAAATAGATACAGATAGATAGATAGATAGATAGATAGATAGATAGAAAGAAAAATAGATAGATAGAAAAATAGATAGATAGAAAAATAGATAGATAGAAAGATAGAAAAATAGATAGATAGAAATAGATACAGATAGATAGCTAGATGATAGATAGATAGATAGACAGACAGACAGATAGAAAAATAGATAGATAGATAGAAATAGATACAGATAGATAGATAGATAGATAGATAGAAAAATAGATAGATAGAAAAATAGATAGATAGAAAGATAGACAGATAGAAAAAGAATTCCTGTCTAGCTCTGCCTCATAACACATTATTAGATCCTATCCAAGCAAGGACAGCAACTACCACAAAATACCATTTTTTAAGCAGTTTAAATCCTTTCAAAGGAGGGGGAGGAGAATCTGACAGCAGGGGGCCTTTTTAATCCGACTAAGGACAATGCAGAGAGAGCAAAGAATAGTTACTCACCATTGCTTTTTCCCCCTCTCGGTTGG